>NC_062544.1:204509276-204812698 GCF_016906955.1 Phacochoerus africanus | reverse complement strand
TCTTTCTTTCTTTCTTTCTTTCATCTTTGCTTTATAGGGCCACACCTGTGGCATATGGAAGTTCCCAGGCTGGGGTCGAATTGGAGCTATAGCTGCTGGCCTATACCACAGCCACAGCAACTGGGGATCTGAGCTGAGTCTGCGACCTACACCACAGCTCAGGGCAATGCCAGATCCTTAACCTGCTGAGTGAGGCCAGGGGTGGAACCTGCATCCTCATGGATACTAGTTGGGCTTGTTACTGCTGATCCACCACTGAAACTTCTGAGAACAATATTTCTGAAGTCATGTTCTTTGTTTCTAAATTATGAGCATTACCTTGCCATTAGCTTGCTCTTCAGCATTCAGAAGAAAATTGTTAGGAGTTCCCATTGTGGCTCAGAGGGTTAGGAACCTGACTAGTATTAGGATGAGGATGAGGGTTTGATCCCTGGCCTCACTCAGTGGGTTAAGGATCCAGCGTTGCCGTGAGCTGTGGTGTAGGTTGCAGATGAGGCTTGGATCTGGCATTGCTGTGGCCCTGGCATAGCCTGGTAGCTGTAGCTCCAATTGGACTCCCTGCCTGGGAACTACCATTTGCGGCTCTAAAAAGACAAAAAGACCAAAAAAAAAAAAAAACTGGGAAAAACTTTCTCAGAGGGTTGGTAACACTGAGGTCTTAGAAACACTGGAACTATTTTTTCCTGTTCCTCTTCCTTCCTGTCTTTTTTGTGATATGTGTTTTATCATGGGATTGTAGAGCATTAGCAATGCCAGTGTCTTTAGAGACTGGGCAGGCCAACCCTCCTTTTCTGTAACTGGCAGAACCAAAGTCCTGAGACACTGGATGATCCTCCTGAGACCAACCCCACCCCAACCCCCACTTGGAGTTCTTCCAGCTGAGTGCATGGTGTGTTCTCCTTCATCATGGAACTTGTTGGGTCAATGCTCAGATAGCTGATTATCCATTAACTACAAGGCAAAACCAATAGACCCCACCACAGCTTGCATACATGTTCTGCTAACATAAGAGTCCCTGGACAGTTATGGGTTTACACAGAGAACACTGACTTTAAATGAATTTATTTTCACCCTTCCCCAGGCTGGCATTGGCCTTGGAGATGGGTGCTGGGTTCCCCAACCAGGGCCTCTGCTCTGTGGGGTGGTAGAAAGACTGGAGCTTATAGTCGAGTAGACCTGTTGGATGGAATCTATCACCAGCTGTGTGGTTTCAGGCACAAATGCAATTTACTTTCTCTGGCACTAAGTTTTCTTACCAATAAAAATGGAGATGACATGTATATTTTACAGGGCTAAATGAGATTGCATATGTGATGTAGGCCCAGCCAATTGTAGGTCTTAGTATTTGGTCATTTTCATCTTTTTCTTTTGGTTCCAAAGCATTAATGCCTATAAATGGAGCTTAGGTAGAGGGATTGGAGAGCCCATTACAAGTTATTTAAAGGTTTTTCTTGCTAAAATAAAATATTTTAGAACCAATTTATATGCAGTACAGAAAAATTTAAAAATCAGAAAATAAAAAAGATGACAAGAATATTCCACTACAACTTCTTCTATGCATACATTACACACATTTTTATACAAAAATATTATACTGTGCCTACTATATTGTAAATTGCTTTTAAAATCCAATAATAGATCATCAATTAACATATAAATAAACCCATAGGTACAACATAATTCATAATTACTACATAGTACTTCATTGACAATTTATTCAAGTATTCAAATTAATTCTTTTATAGACATGTAGATTGTTTTCTGCTGTTACGAATGATGCTACAATTAACATTTCCATGGGTAAATCTTTGTTCACACCGTTAATTATTTTCTTAGTACAAATGCCTAGAAACGGAATTACTGAGTCAAAGGCGATTCCTAATGCTAAAGCTTTTGATATAATTTACCATGATGCCCTCCACAAAGTTATAACCAAGGGTATTCACACCAGCATTGTATGAAACACTGGGAAATGATCTCTATGGGTTTCTGCACTCCTCAGTGGACAGCCAGATGGACCAGGACTTGGGTGAGTAAGAAGGAAGTCCTGCCATTCTGGTATTAAATTCTTTCTTTTCCAGTGAGTGAAGGTATGACAGGAACTATGAGATGCTGGGGGTTAAGAACTCTAAGCAATATATCCCTTGTCTGAGGAGCAGATTACAATACCCTGTGATAAGCCTCACCACAAAAGTTAAGTCTAGGGGATTAGCCCTAACCCCATCCTGGGCAGACAAACAATTCAAAAAGAACTAGCAATGATTTCCTGACTGGGGTGACATCCTACACAAGCTCTGAGTAAACAAGAGTTAGTTCCATAGAGAAGGGCCAGGGAAGGGCCCAGCCACTGATATTTGAGACCCCAGGTGGCTGCTGCAGAACACAGGGAACTATGGCCAATCACTTGTGATGGAACACAACGAGAGATAATATGAAAAGAGTGTATATATGTATGTATGACTGAGTCACTTTGCTGTGTAGAAGAAACTGACAGAACAATGTAAATCAACTGTAATAAAATTAAAAAAAAAAAAAGAACTTCAAGTGGGAGCAAGCAGATTCAGGGGAGTCTAAACACCAACGAATCCAAGCCCAGAAACGTTCTAAAAAGGCTTTTTAAATGAGGGCCTATTTTTTTTTTTTTTTTGGTCTTTTTTAGGGCTGTATCCGTGGCTCATGGAGATTCCCAGGCTAGGGGTCTAATCGGAGCTGTAGCTGCCAGCCTATGCCAGAGCCACAGCAACGCCAGATCCGAGCCGCATCTGCGACCTACACCATAGTTCACAGCAATGCCAGATCCTTAACCCACTGAGTGAGGCCAGGGATTGAACCCGCAAACCTCATGGTTCCTAGTCAGATTCGTTAACCACTGTGCCACAACGGGAACTCCAATGAGGGCCTGTTCTTCAATCCATTCCATCCTAACTTGAGAATCATTTGCTCCAGTAGTATGTGGGCAATGACAGACACCATGGGGCTGCAAATGACAGTGACAACAGTGGGGAGAAAGTCCTAACTTAGGAGCACAGGGCCATTCTCTTCAGAATAAAATGTCCCTGTGGTGGGGGGTACCTGGCTTGTAGTGCATAATTTGTGACAATCCCCAGCATTTTCTATGTTTTCACAGGTAACATTTTCAAATGTTTTAAGTTAACATTTGGTGGGGGAAATGATAATGCCAAATGATGTCAAAAATTCAGTAAAATGGGTATTTTCGTATTTTGGCAGTGTAGATTAGTAAAATCTATTTGGAAAGCAATTTGACAATAAATGAAGCCAATAATCTTAAAATATTCATATTATATCAGAACATTAGTTCTATTTCTGAAGACTCTACCCTTAGAAATTATTCATAAATACTGTAAAATGTTATGTATTAACAATACGTATTGTGTTAAAAGACAAACTTGAGGCATATTAAACTTTTTAACAGTTTGAGCAAAAATCAATTCAAATTGCAGCATCCAATCTAGCAGATAGAAAAGAGCTCCAAGGAGCTATACAAAATGAAAGATTTTTATAAGTAGAAGAGGGTAGGGGCAGAAAAATTATACTAGCAAAAAGGGGTTGGTTATTGCAAAGTTACTTTCCTTTAAGGGATGGTGAGTATCTATTAGGCAACCTAACTAGTGCTGACCAGGCAGCTCTTGGTTGACTGGCTTAGGATTCTGTTTCTGGGGGAGTCAAAACTGTTAAGTTAAATCTTGGTTTCATGATGTGGTGCTTAGCATAGGTGACTCCATTTGGGGCCTGTTGTCCTATTTTTATAACAATTGTCATGCCACTTACTACTGGGAGAAGGCAGTAACCACCCAAATATCCAACAATAGGAGAGGTTAAGTATACTAAGGTGTGTCCATTTGCTGGAATTCTGACTAGTCATTACCAATTATGTTTGTGAGGCCTGTGGAGTAACAGAAACTGTTTATGCTATAGCGTTAAGTTACAAACTTAATAGCTGGGCAGGGTGATTCGACTCTTTTATTTTAATTTTTTTAATTAAAAAAATTTTTTTTGGTCTTTTTGTCTTTTTAGGGCCAAGCCCTCAGCATATGGAGGCTCCCAGGCAAGGGGTAGAATTGGAGCTGTAGCCACCAGCCTATACCACAGCCATAGCAACACCAGATCCAAGCCTCATCTGCAAACTACACCACAGCTCATGGCAATGCCAGATCCTTAACCCACTGAGCAAGGCCAGGGATTGAACCCGTGTCCTCATGTATGCTAGTCAAGTTCGATAACTGCTGAGCCACAACAGGAACTCCCAACTATTGTATATAACACCTCTGTGGAGCAGAGGAGGAGTACAATGCAGAAATAAATGTTAGTAATGTCTTTATCTGAGATGTAGGAGGGACTTTGTGTGTGTGTGTTTGACCTTGCCCATGGCGTGTGAAATCTCCTGGCACCAGGAATCAAACCCATGCCATAGCAGCAACCCAAGTTGCTACAGTGGCAATGCCTAAGTGACTTTTTAGGATGGAGATTATCTGAAAGTGTTTGCAATCATGGGAGAGGGTGAGGCTGATGTTGGGGTGGAAGGGATGTCGGAGAGGGCAACATAATTAGGGAAAATGAGAGAATGGGGTGGGATGGGGGATAGCTAAGAGAAGAGAAGAGCACCTACTCTGAGCAAGAGAGAAGGAGGTGAGAATGGGTGACTTTGGAGATGAACTAGAGGGAAGTAGGGAGAATTTTTACCTGGGATCATTGAAATAGGGAGTGTCAATCTGCTATTGATCGAGATGTGGGAGTGAGAGACTCAGGGACTTGAGAGAGGCAGGTATGTGGGTTGGCCACTGTACAGATGGGAAATAGAGGAAGAGTGAGGAGCAGGAGGCTGGAGTGCCCTGAGGTCCCACCTGAGGATGGAGAGTGATACTGGTCAGGGCAGCAGGAGCCAAGCGATGGGAAGCCCTTCAGCTGGACCCAGCAAACAGGCTGTGAACAGGAATGGGGAAGTCTAGTGGGAGCTGGGCCCTGGAAAGGCATGTGGTCCAGAGGAAGATCAAGCCTTGCTGAGGGTGCTGTGTGGGTGTGATTGAAGTGGATGACTGTGGAATTGGGGCTCCCAGACACAGAAGTGAAGTTGGGAGTGCGGGTTGATTGGATCGATAGCCCTCAGTGAAGAGCCAGTCTAACCTGACCAAAGGTGTGTGAGAGGTGGAGGAAAAGGCGGCCAAGGGCAGAGCAAGGGGGGAACAAAGCTTTGCTGTCCAGGATGAGGACAATTGCTCTGTGAGGGTGTGATTGTGGGAACAAGAGGGTGGCAGAAACAGGCAGCTGCAGCTTGGATTCAATCCCCTGCCCCAGAGACTTCCATATGCCTTGGGTGCAGCTATTAAAACACACACACACACACACACACACACACACACACACACACACACACACACCACCTCATGCCTATGCTGATGCACAGGCACATATATACTCACTTTATCCATGAAGTCTCAAACCCATGCATACACATCCCCTCCTTAACAACACACACACACACACACACCCTCCCAAACCAAATAGACAGTGCCTCCCCCTAAAGATGGGGGAGAGATTCACAAGTTGGGTGGGTGGCCCATTAGCAGGGTTGTTGAAATTGGATAGGGCAGGAGAGGAGAGAGGCTAAAGCCACGGGTGAAAGTGGGAGAGTCCCTGGGGGTGGTAGAGTAATAAGGACAAGGAGGGGAAGGGGCAGCCGGATGGCAAAGGACAATGAACATCTCAGAGCAAGTGGTAAGATACCTAAACGCCAGAGCAGGGGCCTCAACAACTTCTGGTCCTTAGAGACAGGGAGCCCTCCCTGGCAAACTGCCCCTCCACTGGAGAAGGGGTGGAAGGAAGCAGTGTCATCGGACCATGTCTCAACTCAGCAAAGATCTTATTTAGGCTTTCTAAGGACAAAGCAGTGTCCTATGTAGGCTGAAGAACAAGAGGGTGGATTAAAATTTCATATGTAAATGAATTTACATTTGCCAATTTCATATGTAAACAAATAGCCACACGGAGTTCCCGTTGTGGCGCAGCAGAAACGAATCCCACTAGGAACCACGAGATTTCAAGTTCAATCCCTGGCCTTGCTCAGTGGGTCAAGGATCCAGCGTTGCTGTGAGCTGTGATGCACGTTGCAGACATGGCTTGGATCTTAAGTTGCTGCAGCTGTGGTATAGGCCGGCAGCTGTGGCTCCTATTGGATCCCTAGCCTGGGAACCTCCACATGCCGTGAGTGTGGCCCTAAAAAGCAAAAAAAACAAGAAAAGCAAATAGCCACAAAATAGAATAGAGAGAGCTCTGTGCTATAAAATAGGTCCAGGAAAAGGTGAGGATTTTCAGTTGGGGCTTAGGGAAGGGTTTTATTTTGGGGGTGGGGTGTGGCTGGGCCAGGGATTGAACCCAAGCCACAGCAGTGACAACACCAAATCCTTAACCACTAGGCAACCAGGGAACTTCCTAGGGAAGATTTTTTGAGGTGTGTCTTGGAATACCACTTAGACTATGGGGTTGGGTGGGGGAAGGAGAAGAGGCAGTGCAGACATGAAGTGGCATGAGGAGGCACAGGCACAAGAAGAAATTCAGATGAGATCTAGTAGTTGAGTTTGGTTAGAGCATAGTCTGTACAGGAAATTGGATGAAGAAGGAGCAGGAGCAGGTTTTGTAAGGATTTGAATGTCAAGATAAGGAATCTTTATTCCTTACATTTGGGGTTTCTAATTTTTTTGATCATGCGCCCAAGAGTAACAAAATGTTTAAATACACATCCCCAGTGTATGTAATTATATGTGTTTATATCAATAATTGATATGCTAAATATTATCAAGGCGTAATTTCTCTCTTTGCAGGCAAAAATAAATAAAAATAGAGCCCTTTAAAAGAGTGAAAAGCAAGTCACAGATTGGGAGAAATTATTTGCAAAAGACATATCTGGTAAAGGATGTCATCCAAAATATTTAATGAACTCTTAAATGTCAACAATAAGAAAATGAACAACCCAATTTAAAAATGGGCAAAAGATCTGAACCTCACCATAGTAGATATACAAATGGCAAATAGGCATATAAAAGGATGTTTCACATCCTTTGTCATCAGGGAAATACAGATTAAACAACAGTTAGATACCACTACACACCTTTTGGAACAGCCAGAATCCAAAATACTGACACATGAAATCCTGGTGAGGATGTGGAGCAACAGGAATGCTAATCCATTGCTGATGGGAATGTAAAATGGTACAGCCACTTTGCAAGACAGTTTGGCAGCTTCTTACTAAACTAAACACAGTCTTACCACATCATCCAACAGTCATGTTTCTTGGTATTTACCTAAACTAACTGAAAACCTATGTCCACACAGACAAAAACCTATACATGGATGTTTATAGCAGCTTTATTCATAATTGCCCAACCTTGGAAGCAACCAAGAAGTCCTTTGGTAGTTGGATAGATAAACTATGGTACATCCAGACAGTGCAATATTATTCAGCTCTAAAAAGGAATGCACTACCAAGCCACCAAAGACATGGGGGAACCTGAAATGCATATTGCTAAGTAAAAGGAGTCGATCTGAAATGGCAGCATATTGTATGATTCCAACTGTATGACATTCTGAAAAAGGCAAGACTGGAGATGGTAAAAAGATTAATGGTTTTCGGGGGAGGGCTGACTACATGGAGAACAGAGGATACTTAAGGCAGTGAAACTATTCTGTATGATGCTGTAATGATAGATACATGTTATTATACATTTGTCCAAACCCATAGAATGTACACCACCACAAATGAACCCTAAAATGAACTATGGACTTTGGGTGACAGTAATTTGTCAATGTAGGTTCATGGAGAAGCATACCACTCTGGTGGGGGATGTTGATAATGGAGGAAACTATACACGTGTGGGACAGTGGTATATGGGAAATCTTTGTGCTCCATTTTTCTGTGTCTCCAAAACTGTTCCAAAAAATACAGCATATTTAAAAGGAAAAAAATTATCCTGTGATCAAAATGTATGCAGTTAATAAATACAGTAAAATATTAAAAACACAAAAAATAGATTTCTCGTACTTTTCCCTCCACAAGTCAGTGATTTATCTTGTGCATTCCCTGGGATTTGCACCTCCTACTTTAGAGACCTTGAGCATATGAATTCTTCTGGATTAGGAGAGCACCACAATCTGAACTTTGAGTATGTGCCTTTGGCAGCCCGGTACGGGATGGCTGGAAGAAGGAAGGGCTGGAGCTGGCAAGATTGGTTAGGAAGTCATTCTTTCTTTTCTCACTTGTTGAGATCCTCCTTCAGGCAACGCACCAAGAGGTGAAGTATAAAAAGGAATGCTATGGAGGATGCAGTAGATGGTAAAAGCATTATTCCCAATCCCTCACATGCCTTGTCTGAACTGGACCTAAGGCAACAGAGCCACAGATGGGCTTTGGAGAGAGAGGAGATGGCAGCTACCTGGTAAGGAAAAGACCTCCTATCCTCCAGAGATAGCTGTTGTTTCCTGTACTGAGGGCCTGGGAATTAATTAATCCCATTACCTACTCTTGAATCACCAAACTATAATCAATGCAAGCCACTGCCTGCTCCTTCCAACACCAATCTCTGTAAGCCCAACATGCCCCAAACAGAACCCCTTTTGTTGTCTGCCCTCTCCTAGAAATACTGGCCTCTGTGTGTTCTCTGCTTCCTCTCTCTCAAATTGATATACTATCACGCATCCCTCCTATGCCCAAATCTTTCTTTCCACTCTGCCTTCTGATATTCCCATTGCTTAGTAAATAAGCCTACCCACTTATGTTATTAACCTTGTCATTTCCAGGACTCAAGCCTGGCTTTTCTCCAGGATACAACTTCTCCATAAGAACTTTGAAATGGATATTTTGGGTTTAGTAACACTGGCATCCTTCCCATTTCCCAATGCTATTTCCAGGACGTTAGGCCTCTGCAAGACCCTGCATAAAAATCTGTTTTCTGGAAGGTCATGTCACAGGGCTGCATCAGCTTCCCCCTTCCTGTGCCTGTCATCTCCTGACCTTCTGTCACTCCCTCTGAACTGTAAAGTCTTTAGTTCCTGGTTTACATTCCTGCCTTCCACCCTCACCCTGCTGTTTTCCAGACAAATTCATCATCCCCGGGGACACCACTCTAGCTTCCTTCTTTTTTGATCACTTTGACTCCAGAGACCAGTACCCAATTCACATGGAACTGCCAGTTCTTTGACCACCATTTTTTCTCCCAACTCTAATGTGCCCTTATATCTACTGCCATAGGACACTTTGGCCAACTACAACCTGAGGGCCAGATGCAGCTCACTGTTAACTCCATAAATAAAGTTTTATTGGGACACAGCCATGCCCATGCATTTATATATTGTCTATGGCTGCTTCTTGTTTCAACAGCAGAGTTGAGTAGTTGAGACAGAGACTGTTAAGGCCCACGAAGCCAAAAATAGTTACTATCTGACCCTTTATAGCAGTTTGCTGACCTCTATGCTAAGCAAACCAAATGAAGTAAAACTCGTTTTTCTACAAAAGTAATACATGAGCATAATAGAACATTTAGAAAATATAGAAAAGCTTTGATACAATAAGGAAAACAATTCCTAATATTCCGGAACTCAGATAAAATCGTATATAGTCTGGTATTTTTCTTCCTGTTATTTTGTACTTTTCATGTCTGTGTGACTGTACATACAAATATACCTATTTCTAAAAATTATTTTCACAAAATTCAGACCATATCATTTTGAAATCTGCCTTTAATTTCAAAATATATTGTGAATCTTTTTCTATATGAATTGTTACTTTCATGTAATATGATTTTAAACTTCTGTATAGTAGCCCATAGAATAAAGATAACATAATTTCATTAGCCAGTCATCACCATAGAAAATTTATATTGTTTACATTTTTTTGCTTTTCCAAATAATGAATTATGAACACACTTTTTATTTTTTTCTTTTTAGGGCCACACCTCAGGCCAGGGGTCTAATTGGAGTTGCAGCTGCCAGCCTACACCACAGCCATGCGGGATCCGAGCTATGTCTGCAACCTACACCACAGCTCATGGCAACACCGGATCCTTAGCCCACTGAGTGACACCAGGGTTCGAACCTGCATCCTCATGGATCCTAGTCAGGTTCGTTAACCACTGAGCCATGAAGGGAACTCCACATCATGAACATACTTAACTCTGGTAGACTATAATGAGAAGAAGGTTAGAGTCATCACTTAGTAAATGCTAGTAACTCAGCATTGTACTTGATAAATTTCTGGTGGTCCTTGGTGGTTTGTGGTTTGGGTGGGTAGGAGGGGAAGGGCTAGAGGTGGAATGAGTAATACATGCTAGCACGAGCAATATTTTATGAGAACGATTATTTGGGAAACTAATATTGAGTGCTATATCATGTCGGTTATATATTCTTGCTTTAAATCTTAAAGACTAAAAAAAAAAAAAAATAGGATTTACCTTGTGTTGAATGAAATTCTAATTGCTGTGTGACCAGCTGGGTACTATGAACCAAAACAGTAGAGATTTGGGGATGGGAAGCAATTTAAAAGAGAAATGGACCAGTTGAGGTTTGAACATACAAGACATTCTATTGTAGCTATATGGCATGATTTTGAATCATAGTGGGATATTAAGATAATAATGAAGTCTCACCTTCTACATAAAGTTGGAAACAACTTGAATCTCCCATACTTTTAAAAATTAGCCAAAGATTGAGTATTTTTTTAAGCAGGTGTCACAGCTGAAAACTAGTTAAAACAGTCTGCCTGGGCCCACTCACTTTAACTGGCTTTTCATAAATGATTTCTTCCTTGCTTAACTGCTTTCTTTTACTAATGATTACTTTCTAGTCAGAGTTACTTGGTACACCTAGTGTTTTGTCTCCTTTGAAACACTCCCTAACATTCCCTTCCTTTGTAAGCATTCTTTAGTCCAGAGAGGAGGTCCCAGTGCGATAACCTCAAGGACTCAAGGATCACCAAAAACCTCATCAGATCACCAGACGCCGTCCTTGATGATTTTGAAATCCACTATGGATGGAGAAGAATGCAGGCAACCTAATCCTTATCAACAGCCCTGTTTTAAGAATTAAACCAGTAAGATCTCTTATCACCTCTGCTCAAAGAGGGACAGAGTTTTGAGAGCCTTAGTTAGCCTGCTGTGGCCTCCTTTGCCCGGCAAAGCAATAACACTGTTCTTTCTGCTTCACCCAAAACTCTGTCTCCGAGACTTATCAAGGCTGGGATTTGACTACACAAGTCATTGTTGTTTTTAAATTCATGTATTAAATATTCATTGACCAATTATATATATCATGAACATACAAGAGGTGCTGGGGATACTTGAACTAATAAATTCGCCATAATCAACTACTTATTTTTAAAATCTTACACCCCAAATTGACCAAATACATCTGATGATTTCACATCAGTGCCAAGTTCCATGGGGGGATTGTTCTGACTATATGCTTTGAGGCAGACAAAAGAAGCATCAGATTTAGGGGGGGAGGGTGCTATTTATCCAGTGTTAGGTCATTTATTCCCATAGAGAATATTCTTTTTGCAATGACATTTTCAGAGAGGAGATCTATTTCATTTTTCACAGAGTTACTGTGAGGCAGTATAAAGATACTGAAAAAGCATTTTAAACCTCTTGAATGAAGTACACCTTGAGAATCCTAAAAAACTTTACTGTTAACAAAAGGCATTTTAATGATCTTTTTATAAAATCTCCCTTATCCAAATATATTGCCATAGTGTCCTCTTTTAAGAACAGACTTGATTTTCAGTTATTTCATCAGATAGAATATCTTCCTCTCTCTTTCAAAATGTTAGGCAATGATTTGTGATAGAAACGACTATTAGATAATATTTTAATAAGCATCTTTTTAACCTTAATTTTGACAGCCATCAGACTCATAGTTGATTATGGTTTCATAATTTCAAGTAGCATAGTCAATTAAAATACAATCTTACATCACTTATACGTGGGATCTAAAATATGACACAGGAGATCCCGTTGTGGCTCAGCAGAAATGAATCTGACTAGCATCCATGAGGGCACGGGTTCAATCCCTGGCCTTGCTCAGTGGGTTAAGGATCCAGCATTGCAGTGAGCTGTGGTATAGGTTGCAGACGAGGCTTGAATCTGGCTTGCTGTGGCTGTGGTGTAGGTCTGCAGCTACAGCTCCAATTCAACCCCTAGCCTGGGAACATCCATGTGTCTCAAGTGTGGCCCTAAAAAGGCCAAAAAATAAAAATAAAAAAATAAAAAATAAATGACACAAATGGACCTATCCACAAAATAGAAACAGAGTCACAGACATAGAGAACAGATTTTAGTTGCCAAGGGGGAGGGAGTGTGGGGGGGGATGGATTGGGAATTTGGGATTAGCAGATGCAAACTATTATATATAAAATAGATAAACAACAAGACGCTACTGCATAGCACAGGGAACTATATTCCATATCCTGTGATAAATCGTAAGGGAAAAGAATATGAAAAATAATATGTGTGTATGTGTGTATGTAACTGAATCACTTTGCTGAACAGTAGAGATTAACACAACATTGTAAATCAACTACATTGAAATTTTTTTTCAGGGCTGCACCCAAGACATATGGAAGTTTCCAAGCTAGGGGTAAAATGAGAGCTACAGCCTCCAGCCTATGCCACAGCCACAGCAGAGGGGGATCCAAGCCTCGTCTACAACCTAAACCACAGCTCATGGCAATGCTGGGTCCCTGACCCACTGAGCGAGGCCAGGGATTGAACCTACATCCTCATGGACACTAGTCGGATTTGTTTCTGCTGAGCCGCAATGGGAACTTCCAAAATAACTTTTTTAAAAGATCAAATAAAATAGGAGTTCCCTTGTGGTCCAGTGGGTTAAGGATCCAACATTGTTGGATCAGAGACATTGTTACTGCAGAGACTCAGGTCACCGCTGTTGTGCCGGCTTGATCCCTGGCCCAGGAATATCTGCATGCTGCAGGCGCAGCCAAAATAACTAAACTAATTTTATATCATATCATATCATCTTATGTTTGAGCCAGGCTTCAATATTTGCATTTATAATTCCTGAGACAGAGTCAGTTTTGAATTGTTTTCTAACCCAATCAATTTATTATTGTTTTACAACCAATTCCTGCAAGCCTTCAAAAGACAACTGTTACATTGAAATTCTAATTTCTAATTGCCTGCTGCCATAACTAGTGACTCTAGGAAACAAAACCCTTGAGTCAGATTGCAATTAGAAGAGGGAAAAAAACCACTACAAATAAAGAATAGACACATACCTGTTCAAAAAGTCCAGTGAAATCTAAGATTTGATTTTAAGAACACTGGGAAAACGCTTACTTTTCTTATGATACATACACACATCCATCTGTCTTTACCTTACAGCAGAAAAGTAAAATGTCAGTTAGAAGCTACTCTTGGTGTGAGACGTAAAATATTGCCTGTCATAGCAGTAAACAAAGGCTGTCACAGTCATCATTGATTATAGACAACAGAGAGCTCTGAAGACACTCAGGATGTGAAAACACAGGATCCTGGCCCCAGATAGCTGAGGTGCATATCAAATGAATGATTTCATTAAGCCCAGACCCTTGCATCTGCCCATACACAGAAAAGCACTAAATTCCTTGCAATAGCTAGTTTTCTTTTATGAACAGTAATCTTTTGTTCCTACTACTTGCCCTTTGTTGCAAAACTCCTGTATATCCTAGCTCCCCCCTCACCTCCTCAGATCAGTTTTCCCAGGGTTACTTGAAATGCTGCCTCCTGGGCTCGAAGTCCTAAAAATGTCCCCTGAATAAAACACAACTCTCAATTTTTAGTTGTGCATGGTTTTTTAAATTGACAGGTGCTACGGAGTAGATTTAAACCAGAAAGTAGTTGACATTTCTAGAAACATCTACTGTAATTGTCACTTGGAGATTAATGCAAAGTAAAAACTGTTGTATGAGCAGCTTTCATGACACCAAGTATTTGAACTTTTAAACAAGTCCTTAAAGTACACTAAAATTATTAATTTTTAAAATTCTATGACCTCTGAAGACAAATATCAAAGACAAACAAGCAAATATGAATTTAGGAAGCAAATAACTTTCACATATTCTTGTTTTTTTCTGGCCTTTTTGAGCATTCTCTTATTTTATTCTGTGACCAAAATTTTGTCTCGTCCTCTTTGAAACACATATTACAGGAGGATGAGTAGAAAGTTGTAGGAGAGCAAAAGAATTCTTCTAAGGTTAGTTCTTCAAAACCCAGGGGCCTTAATCAAAATAAGATGCTGCTGGGGAAATGATGCTGATAGGCTTGCTGTAGGCAGGGTTGCCAAAATTGTTTAATTTGTAAAAAACAAAATCAAACGAAACAAACAAAAAACAATATCTGTGAAGCACAATAAAGCAAAGCACAACAAAACAAGCCTGTAAGCCTGGACACTCCTGCAATATCAGCTCCTCAGAGACCAGACAGAAAGCTTCTTCCACCAATTATCTTAAAACTGGGGTAGGAACGGGTTGTGCAGGCCCTGGGTTCAGCTTGGCCACTCTGTCCCAAAAGGAAGAATACATGTTTTTAGGAACACAAAAGGACTCCTTTCTCTTTCAGATTTATGACACTGGCACCTCTTCAGGGACTTCATATGTCTCTCAAATGTATCTGCAAGCCCCAAATCAGAAATCCTATTTGCATATTCCACTAAAGATTAACTTCCCTGTCACAGATCTCTATTGCATTGATGGTTGTTAGGCTGCACGCCACAAATCTATAAGCCCTGTGCTTGGCCAGCTTTCAAACTGAAGAAAGAGCTGGAGTTAGCAACAGAGACATCAATGGCATAATGGATGGAAGAGTTTACATATCTGAAGCAAGGTCCTGGAGAGACACCCCACTGCTTGCAGTGAATGATGGGCAGGATGTGGCAGCAGGCTTCGCTCCTGGGGGAATGGAGGGGCTACCAGTTATAGGGGAACTGATGTCAGCCTGGCTCACCAGTTACCAGGGAAACCAGCGGAAGGGCTTGGCCCTCTTGAGACTGCTAGCCCCTCAGGCTAAGTATCTTCTTTGTTCAACTATCTAAGGGGCACTTTTCTGAGCTAAAGATTAGAACAATCACTATGGAGAGGGTAGCATGTAGGTATTTATTGATTAGGTTCTATGATTAAGGGGAAGATCACTCAGGTAAGTAGGGTGTAGGTGAAGCCAGGATTGGTGGAGCAGGGGTGTAGAGAGAGCCTTTAAGTAAGTACAATGCAAACTTTGTTTGTAACATTGCCATATGACTGTCCCATGGGAGAGAAATAACCATTACCTTTGTCAATAAAGTAGGAATTATCACATACAGTAAAATTTCCATGAATGATTTTGGTGACCTCTATTCTGTCATTCTAATGTGTGCTATTATATATTATCACGACACCCACCAAATTGGTGTTGGTGGTACAGTATTGAAAAATACACCTGAAATTCAGTAACTTTGGAAGAGGAGGTAGATGTGACTAAAAAGCCACTAAGAAGGCAGTTAAATGAGATACATGCAAAACTATGTATTTAGGAGAGAACAGTCTGCCAAATATTAAAGATGATGTTGAGAAATAACAGGGTAGCATTAAGGCGAGTAGATTCAACAGCTCCATAACTCATCCTCTCTAATTTACGTTTATTCTTAGGAAGAAAATTTTCTAGAGTATGCACCTT
Organism: Phacochoerus africanus; assembly: GCF_016906955.1. Taxonomy (NCBI): domain Eukaryota; kingdom Metazoa; phylum Chordata; class Mammalia; order Artiodactyla; family Suidae; genus Phacochoerus; species Phacochoerus africanus. The sequence continues at coordinate 204,796,991 of NC_062544.1, read as the reverse complement.
TTGAATACTGCTAAGTCTTCAGGTCAAATAAATCACTAGGAAACTCTTCCAGGTAAATTCTAGTGAGGAAATTCTGGACACGTTTGTAAATGCAATGTTGAAATTCAAAACAGAGGCCCAAGGTGGGGCTATAAAGTTGGAATTCCTCTATGTAAGATGGAGAGTTTCAATCAAGGGAATGGATAGACTTGCCAAGAAGAGAGCACATATTTAAGAGAAGGTCAAAGACATAATCTTCTGAAGGCATCAAATTCAGAAGACAGGAAGAGGAAGCAGGTAGGAGGGACACTTACTGAGAAGCTAGAATGTGTCAAGGTCAAGAAAGTGTCAACCTGGGTCAAGAAAGTTCCAAGCATATACTTCTAGCATGTCATTTAATCCTCCCTCCACTCCTGCCAGGATGTTGTATATACCTGGTTGTATAACAAGGGCCATCAGAAGTGAGAGGTGACTCAGTTTAGCCCAGGTCTGTCAGATCAAGGTATGAGTTAGCCTGACATAGAAAAGTCACCTGGGAGTTCCTGTCGTGGCACAGTGGAAACGAATCCAACTAGGAACCATGAGGTTGCAGGTTTGATCCCTGGCCTCACTCAGCGGATCAAGGATCCGGCATTGCTGTGGCTGTGGTGTAGGCCGGCAGCTGTAGCTCTGATTCGACCCCTAGCCTGGGGACCTCCATAAGTTGCAAGTGCAGCCCTAAAAAGAAAAAAGGATTAAAAAAAGAAAAAAGAAAAATCACCTGCACAGTTTCAGGATAGAGAGGAGAGAAATTTTGGTAACTCAAATGAAATGAACCAGCAGCCTCTGCCTCAGTAAACAACACCAGCATCTACCCAGTTTGCAAAGCCACAAATCTAGGAGTTATCCTTTGCTTTTCTCTTTCTTACCCCATCAAATCCATGAGCAGCTCCTAGGAGTTCTCTCTGAAGTTATATCCTTATTTACCACATCTGCAGCCCACAGCCTTAGACTAAGGTACACTCACCCTTCCCCTAGAAACCTCCAGGCACCCCCTAGCCTGTGGCGACTCTTGCCCAGATGTAACCCATTTTTCCTATGGCAAGGTGAATGCTGTTGGCATTTGGGGCATTAATTAATCGTTGTTCATTGTTGGGACCTCATTGCTGGGGATAGCCCTTTCATTTCAGAATGGTTAGCAGCCCTGGCCTCTGTCCAGTAGCATCGCCTCCACTTACGTCCAAATGTCCCTGGGTGGGGCAGAGGAGGGGGTGATACTGCTCCATCCCACTTCCCCCCATCCTCAGGTCCAGGATCATGGAGCCTAAGCGATCTCAAAGTAAATCAGATTATGCACCTTCTCTGGTTAAAACCCTTGATGGTTTCCCATTGCCCTGAGAATAACATCCTAACTTTCTGGGGACTGTTCGTCTTCCAGCTAAAAACTAATTAAAGCTGCCTTCAAGATGTTATGCCCTGCCTTGGCCACTCACTCTCTCTAACCAGCTTTTCACAAATGATTCTTTTCTGGCTTAATTGCTTTCTTTTACTACTGATTACTTTTTAGTTAGAGTTACATTGTGCACCTGGTATTTTTTTTCCCTTTGAAACCCTAACTTTTCCTTCCTTTGTAAGCGTTCTTTTTAAATTTTATTTTGCTGAAATATTGTTGGTTTACAATGTTGTGTTACTTTCTTCTGTACAACAAAGTGATTCAGTTATCCAAACACACACATCCATTCATTTTTCAGATGCTTTTCCCACATAGATTATCGCAGAATATTGAACAGAGTTCCTTGTGCACAGGTCATGGTGCCATAACCCTGAGGACCACTAGAAACCATCAGCAGATCACCTGACTTTGCCCTTGATCTTGAAATGCACTATGGAGGGAGAAAAATGCAGGCATCCTGATCCTTATCAACATCCTTGTTTTAAGAGTTAAACCTGTAAGATCCCTTGCCACCCTCTCTCAAAGGGGGACACAGGTTTGAGGGTGTTAGCCTGCTGTGGCCTCCTTTGCTTGGCAAAGCAACAAAGCTGTTTTTTTTTTTTTTTGGTTTGCCCAAAACCCTGTCTCCAAAACTTAATTTTTTTTTTGTCTTTTCTAGGGCCGCACCCACAGCATATGGAGGGTCCCAGGCCAGGGACTGAACCCGCAACCTCATGGTTCCTAATCGGATTTGTTAACCATTGTGCCACAATGGGAACTCCTCCAAGACTTAATTTGATGCTGGTGTACAGAGGCCAGATTTGGGCTACATTCCTGACCTGCGCCTCCCTACTTCCTCAACCTCATCTTCTATAGCTCTCCTCCTCCTCTTAGCAGCTTCCATCCAGCTTCCTTTCTCATCCTTAGCCACATCAGCCTCTTTCCTGCCTCTGGGCCTTTGTGCCTGCTATTCCCTTGGAATAGTCCCTCCCCTGGCTCTTCTTGACTGGCCCTTCTCCTTTTCTTCCAGCTTAGGTGCTAATGCTTATGTAGGTGTGAGGTTGGCAGTAGCCATCCTAGCTAAGGCTGAAGGCAAGCATTGGTGACAGACTGAAAGAGAGAGGGAGAGGGAGGAAAGAAGGGAGGGGGTGGGAGAGGGAGAGCAAAAGAGAGAAATAATATTTTTTGAACCCCTGGGTCCTGCAGTGCCCTCATCCATTTGAATTCCCAGTACACAAGGCAGTGACATTCCCCTTTTTGGGTTGGGTATCTACCACCTGCCACGGAAAACGCTGACTCACCCTCTGTGTGTTCCTCACAGCCACACCTGTGTGTAGCAAGGGTGAAAAGTGGACGAGTCTCTTTTAGTACTGGGCGAAAGGTGTGTTTTCAGGATTCCCTTGCAAGCTCTCTCAAAAAAGGATTTGACTCCTTGGTGGAGTTACCCAAACTATTTCCAGCTCTCCAATAAATATCTCCCCTGGCACATTGCCCCACCCCATCTCTTTTCTCTCCTGTTTCTTTCATCTCATCCCATCTCTTGCCCTAAGGATATTCAGAGCTCTTCTTTCCTGAAAAAGAAAGCTTCCCTCTATCCAGTTATCTTTTTAGGCTACATCCTCTCTCTCCCACTCTTCACCACCCTTCAGCATCAAACCACTTGAAAGAGGAGATTACATGCACCGCTTCATTTCCTCTTCACCTTTCACCAGTCAACCCTGCCATCAGGCTTTTATACTCACCGTCTAGGGAAAATGCACCTGCCAGTGCTCACCATCACCTCCAAGTCAGGCAACTAGCCCATGGCCTTTCCTTGGTCCTCAGGCATATTGCTCTTTCTGCAGCATTTAGCCCAACCGACCATGCCTTCCTCATCTTCCCTAGTTTCAGGGGTACCTAGCGGTTTTTCTATCTTCCCAGCCATTCCCTCTGATTACTAGAATATTGGCAAAACCTCTAGGCGAGAATAAGGTGTCAATGTTTGGTTCAAGTGAAGCCACTCAATTGGTTGTTAGTGTTATCCCTTTAAAATTCCATCTGGGAGTTCCTGTCATGGCTCAGCCGTTAGCAAACCCGACTAGCATCCATGAGCATTCAGGTTCGATCCCTGGCCTCACTCAGTGGCTTAAGGATCCTGCATTGCCATGAGTTGTGGTGTAGGTTGCAGACGCAGCTCAGATCCTGCATTGCTGTGGCTCTGGCATAGGCTGGTGGCTACAGCTCTGACTGGACCCCTAGCCTGGGAATCTCCATATGTTGTGGTTTCAGCCCTATAAAGACAAAAAGACCAAAAAAAAAAAATTCCATCTGAAAGGGCCCATCACATACATTGCTCAGAATAACCTAATGCTAGTAGATAAAAACTGGACTGTCTAGCCACCATTCTATAATGGGAACTGTTTATTCCTTTATTCCTCTTGGAAAATATCTATAAATATCCACTGGGTTTACCTGTCCAGGTATCCCTCCTCTATTCACACTATAAACCAGAGCTTTAACTTAAAGTCTTCAAATGGATTGGTTTGGAAGACCAATCCTGCATCATAAAATGAAGTATATATTGTACAATCATCAATCTTCTATATTGCTTAAGACCAGCCTCTGCTCACAGCTCATAAGTTCTGCCCATTTCCTTATGAGAAAATCATTTCTTGCTTTCTAAATGTCAGAATTTTAAGCATAAATAATGAAGAGATATAATTAAGTGAAGTCTGTGTTAATTACCAATCCCTCCTTACCTGGGTATTGGGGGGAAACCAATGGCTGGTTTGTCTGTACAAAGTTCAGACACTTGACCCTAATTTAGCAATATTTTCTGAGCTTTACAAAGCAAAAAATGATTTTCTCATAAGGAAATGGGCAGAACTTATGAGCTGTGAGCAGAGGCTGGTCTCATTTTTTACTATGTAGAGCAATATAGAAGATTTTTGTTCTATTTTTTTTCTTTTTTCTTTTTCTTTTTTTTTTTTTTTTTGGTCTTTTTGGGGCCACACCCTCAGCATATAGAGGTTCCCAGGCTAGGGGTCAAATCAGAGCTGTAGCTGCTGGCCTACGCCAGAGCCACAGCAACATGGGATCCAAGCCGAATCTGCGACCTACACCATAGCTCATGGCAATGCCAGATCCTTAATCCACTGAGCGAGGCCAGGGATTAAACCTGCATCCTCATGGGTGCTGGTCACATTCATTTCTGCTGAGCCATGATGGGAACTCCTAGTTTGTCTCCATTTTCACTTTTTGATTAGGGACACTTGTGTGGTTGTTGGGAAAGATAGACCCCACCACATGAGCTTGGATGAAGTGGGCAATAATCACGACCACATTTCAGCGTAGAACTTTCTTTATAAGTAATGGCCTTCAGACATTTTTATTAATAAGCAGATATAAACTTGTCAAGAGCACCTTTCAGAGTCACAGTCCCAATTATTTTTGAGAGGTCAAGAGAAGGCAGAGAACACAATGGTGGTGGCCTGGCCTCAAAACAGTGAATCAAATTGCTGACCTTATGCCTTCCATCAAACATAACTAGTACCCCCTGCTTCTGTCCTCTAAAGGATGAGAAGTCAGGATACAAGACTTGACATTAAGCTAGACCACACAGCACTTGCTTTGACAGCAGACAAGGCCCCCACCCACACCCATACTTGGACAATGGCAGCAATGTTCTCTGTGCCAAACCTCATCTCTGACCATCTTCTAGATCTTGAAGTGTCTGATTCTCCCAGGGCAAGGGCGGACCACTGGAACTGAGCCATCAGCAGCAGGAATGCTAGGCTGTGCCCCCTTGGGTGTTTTCCCCACGTGGAATGCTTCTCCGGAGGCTGACTCCACTGAGGCCACACCCGAGAAAGAGTGGCGCAGGTCATAGTGTGACCGGTGCACTGGCGGGATGCCCGGAGGAACTGCCACCACCATGGGTCCCACCACCAGGGAAGCTGCGGGCAGGTCAGCTGGAGGAGATGCAGTTGCAGCTGCATCCACCGCAGGGGCGGCCCCCGCATCAGCACCAGCAGGTTGGGGCTGCGGGACCACAGGCTGGAGAGAGAGACAGAGGACCATTTTCTTAGGTTACCTGCCTTTCTCCTCCTTCTAGGTGGAACCCCACCCAATTCTCTCACAGTCATAATTTTTATTTGCAAGATATCTAGCAAAAAAGAACTACCTAGATACAACGGATGGTCATCAGAGCTCTGGGGGAGGGTAAATGGCCAGTGGTCGCCCTTTTCTCACCAGTTGTTTTCAGGACAGGAGACCTATACTTACCCACTGTATGGCCAACTTTCCCCAGTAGCATCACCCTCTTTGTCAACTAACCTGCAGCCACAGGGAGCTTCCTGGTCTCTGCAACTCAGAAAACCACTCCCACCTCTCCCTGTTCCCACTCCCTAGACCCACACATAAAAACATGGTGTTGTGAGTTACATAGGGCATGACTGAAACATCCTTCCCTTTGTTGATGGTTAAACATTTCCTGGTGCTATTTATATTGTGAGGCTCGAAGTACTGGCAGCAGGTGCCCTGTAATTACTAAGGCACCATAGACATGTCAAGGGGCTATTGTATTCTGAAGATGAGAGGGAAGACATCCAGGATGCCCTTACCTGGGTTTGGAACACCGTGCAGGTCACCGCAACATCTTCCTCATTAACCTTGTCAGTGACGGTCCCCTTACAGAAGCCATATTGCTGCTCACAGAAAGAGAGGAGTTATTAGAACTGGTTCAAAAAGTTGATTTCTCTTCCCATTTCAGTGATATTCCACCAAGCCAAGGGGGAAAAAAACCTTAAATTCTTAATTCCTTTTTTTAAAAAAACGCTTTCTCCTAAAGTTTATGGTTTCTGCTTATAGAGGATGTGTGTGTTTGTGTGTTTGTATACATATATATAATTTATATAGAATGTAGAAAATACAGAAATGTTTTGGGAGGGAGAGAAATCACCCATAATCTCAGAAATGATGGTGGCCCAGGAGAATTTCTGTTAACATCTACATATTTCTTTCTTATTTTAAAATGCTATTACATATCATTTAAAAATTGGGGTCTCTGTGACTATACCATTTTGTATACTGTGCTTTTCATGTACTATAATGATAATGTTCTTTTATATCATTCATTATTCTTTGAAAACATAGTTTTTGTGTCTATAATTTTCTATTTCCTGATATGCCGTATTTTATCCAATGATTCCCTCCTGTTGGACATTCGGATCTTTCTGAGTCTTTGTGTATCAGTCATAAATCAGCTTGTCAAACACAATGATTGCTTTAGGCTAAATCCCTGGCAGCAGACATTACTGGCTTAAGGGCTTGAAAGATTTTATATCAGAGGTATATCTAGGAGAATATCTAGGAGTTCCCATTGTGGCTTAGTGGGTTAAGGACCCAAGATTTTCTCTGTGAGGATGTGGGTTTGATCCCTGGCCTCGCTCAGTGGGTTAAGGATCAGCATTGCCTGGCCCACTCACCTTTTCCACCAGCAGGTTGCATTTGGTTGGGTCTATGACCTCTTTAGCCACACAGTCAGTGACAGCCACTGCAAACTCCACAGAGACAGAAGCTGAAAGAGGCTGATGAAAATAAATGAAAATTCATGAAGGAACATGGCTTGGCATGAAAGATTCAGGGAAGGAGAGGCCAGAGGGAAGTAGCAAGGGCCACTACCTTGCACAGTCCAGGGAGCAGCATTCATGTAAACCACATTAGATGGCCAAGAAACCTGCCCCCAAGTGGCTTACATGGCAGCACTGGATCTTGAAGGGCTGGGGTTGGGTCTTCCCTGAAGGAGATGCAGGTATTCACTGTCCATCATTCGGAGCAGAGGTGAGTTTTCAGGCAGGAAGCTTTAACCCAGTGGACTGACCTTATACTGACCTGAGTGGGAACCCTGCCTCCTGCCAAACTTCCCTCTTGGGTCTGCACTTTGAGACCCCAGGTTCAGGTTACTCCAAGTTGGGGTGGGAAAGTAAAGAAATTAATCCTCTCCCATGTATTTTAGATAGCAGGATTGGATGAAAAATATAAACAAAAGCATAGAAGATACTTATGCTTTTCTACCTTATAGTTCTTAGAGCATATGGACATTTGCAAAAAGGAAATATCTGTTATTTGATATAGGCTTGGGTGGAGGTGTTCTGAGAATCACATATCCTGGCTAAGAGGATGACTGCCTACAGTGTATTTCCAAGTATGCCATGGCTACTAGTATCTAAAATACCAGCTTTTAAAAATACTGGAATTCTGTAAGTGTTCAAATGTGCTAACCCAACCCAGTACAATTAGTTGTTTGTTTGTTTGTTTGTTTCAGTGATTCAAATACATTTTTGGATTCTGCCATTACATGCCTATCAGTGAAAGCATGTTCAGGCCTTTGTAAGTATTGATTACAGGAGGGCTGCTGAGGTTCAATGGTGATGGATGATGGTGAGGTGGACACCCATGAATTGACCGTGAGTGCTTTTGGATAAAGTGGGAACTTCCACCCGAGTCTCAACTAGAACCGAGGAATTGCGGACACACTGCATCTGGCTGCTTTCTGTAAAAGTGGCTCAGGTGGGGGAGACGCTGAGGGTCCTCTGGGTTCTCTGGACCCTCAGAACCCTTTCTATCCCTTTTCTCACACCATCCTCCCTGCCCTGCACCTGCTCCTTCCCTCACCTCGGCGTCACCTCGTCCACTCCCGAAGTGCCGCCAAACCGCCCAATCTGTCAGCAGGGTCTCAGTCTTACCACAAGTTGAGCCCGAGAAATTTCCACAAGCTGCAAATAGGAGCCGTTGCTCTGGGCGTTGAAGGCAGTCAGCGCTGATTCTGCGGCGTGCACCACCCGGCTGTCATTAAGCGGGGCCAGCAGGGGGCAGTTTGGACACACCTTGTGAACATCCTCAGCTGAGTCTAAGCACAGAGAAAAGACATCAACCTGGCTCCGGACTGTAATCCTCCGTGGCAATTGCCACCCGCACCTCCCACCCCCACCCACCGCCGCTTATTTGGCAGGGCTGAAATAGGCTCCACATGGCTGCAGGAGGACTGTCTGCTTCTTATTGAACCTTCCAGCCTCCTGTCATGCTGGCATTTTTGCAGAAGCGCCTCTGACCACCTCTCACCAAGGGGCAATTTTCACCTCCAATGAGAAGAGCTCCTTAAAACACATTTTTGTTTGTTTGTTTGTTTGTTTGTTTGTTTGGGGTTGTTGTTATTGTTGTTTGGTTGGCATTTGACCATGGCATGCAGCGGCTTGATGTGGGATCTCAGTTCCCAGACCAGGGATTGAACCTTAGCTCCAGCGGTGAAAGCACGTAGTCCTAACCACTCACCGGGGAACTCCCAAAACTCAGTTTTAAAATCCCAAACCCAGGAAACTTGGCTTCTCCTTCTCACCACCCACAGAGGGGCTAGAACTACTTCCACTGAAAACAATTCAGGCTCCTGCCTCACTCTCTCTCTACAAAGTAAACATAAGAAGAATCATAACATCCCTACCTGGACTGGAATCACATTTTGCAAATAACACGGAGAACTGGCCGTCCTGTTTCAGCACGTGGAAATCGCAGTCTCCTTCCACCGCCTGGAGAAATAAATCCACAGTAAGGGCTTAGGAGGAGGGCTGAATTTTCACTTCTCACAGCAGGGGCTTGAGGCTGAGGGGTGGGGGAGAGGATGGAACTCTCAGGCATGGATGTCTAAGTGAGCCTCACAAAATATTCTTTCGCTGGGTGATACTGAAACACTATACTCTAATTTCAGGGCGAGCTACAACAAAAAAGGTGAGCCGTTGTAAAAACTAGCCCCAGAGAAGATAGTGTCAAGCGGCAATTTTAGAAAATGCACGCTGGGCTAGCCACAATCGCAGGCTGGGAAGCTGGATGAAAGGAGCCTGCTCTTTGCAGAACCACCATGAACCTGACTGGGGCGCCCCCTATAATCACCCTAAGAGAGGCACTCACATGCTCTGTCAGCTGCCTCACGCTGCAGTTTGCCAGGGGAGTGGGGTCCAGGACATGGCAGGTGGTTTCCAGCGTGTCTATTTCAATGTCAAATACCTCTCCCGCGGGCCGCTGTGGAGACAGAATGAAGAGGTGAGCAGCGTGGGTTTGAACACACCTCCTGCTGGAGAGGTGAGAAAGAAGGGGGGCGTGGGCTTGGACAGGTTGATGGAACCACAGTCATCACTCTGAGCTGTATTTGGAAGCTAAAAGCAAGTGTTGACACTTAAATTGAATTTTGAAAATTTCACCCCTCAGGCAGTACTTGGAAAAAGTCACCTTCGGATTTTTCTCAGTCAAGCGGCAGAGTAAGGTGGGGTAGGATAGTCACTGCTTCTCCTGTATCTTCTCCATTTTCCCTCTACTTTTTCCTTCCTTCCTTCTCAACATCTGCTTTTTTGTCTTTTGGCCGGTAAAGGCCGAAGTGCAACGTTGCTGCTCCCTACCGCCCCCTGCTGGTTATGCGAGGGAAGCAAGAGCCCCCCTCTAATGAGCCGCGCGTGTCAGTCACCAGCACAGAGGGAAGGAGCAGTGGGGGAGGCGGTGGTAAGGGGAGCTTGTGTGACTCCTTGGAGTTGTTTCATCAGTTCACAGATTTCTGTATCCCTTCTTCAAAGCCCGGAAAATCCAGAAGGTACAAGTATACCTTTTTTTTTTTCTTTCAGCCCAGCTCTGCTTGCCTCTCATTTCTGTTCTGCCTGATTTGCTAGTACCTGAAGCCTCAGAATCTCCTTTTCTGGAGGAAGCTGTGTTTTATGATGTGCAAATGTGCCCAAATTCACCTCCTGAAAACACTCAGAGCTACAGTGAATAGGAGCCGGGTGCTCCTGGGTTTCTCAAGCCCTGTGGTTAGTGAAAACCACAGCATTGTTCTTTCTTTCCCTCAAAGATGCACATCGTGTTTTATTTCCTGTAAATTGATCAGTGCTTCCTCTCAGCCACCATTGTACTTCAGTGTGGTTGCAGAATTCCTAAAATCCACCCGGGACAATCCTGATCTCAAATATTTTTGTCCCACTGTGAGATCATATGTCAGTGAGTCAGTCTAGACATCTGAGGTTTACCTTATTTCCCTTCCCAGATTGTAAATCTCTTACGGGCACTAACTACATCTTTCTCACCATTGTATTGGCTTAATCATTAAAATGCCAATATCTGATTGCTTTTAATATACAAAAAGGGCTATTTTATATGGTTCAACTCCCTAGCTCCCGTAACACCTGACACTGGTTCTTGCCTGCGGAAGACTTGTAAGCAATATTGGCTGAAAGAATTGTTCTTCATCAGCTTTAAAATCTAATTTCAAAATAGGCAGTAGAGAGATGCCTTTTCCCCCACCTCTCCAAATTGCCCAGCTGGCCCCCATGGCACTTTCCCAAGCCTAACTGTCATTGTGACCAGTTTCAGGCTCCACTAGCTTCTTGTTTAGCATGTGAGCAGGTAAAGCCACTCATGCCAAGATGTCTTTGTGGATGTGGGTACCTTTCCTTGGGAGGCAGCTTGCTTAGAAGAAGGAATGCAGGTCTGGAATTGATGCTTACTAATTATATGCTTACTTATTATATCAGGTTTAAAAAAAAAATGCCCTAATAGGTCAGATCCTTGGTTTCTCTTATGTAAGACAGGGACAATATCCCCACAGGACTTCGGGGGTCAGGATGCAAGGGATTAAGGAGATGATAAATGTGGAAGGACCTGGCACATGGTAGGCACTTATCAAATGCACATATCATGCACTCTTAGACTTTATCCAGAGAAACAAAAGTGAAGAAAGAGAAGTGATTTCCAGTTGGTGGTAGTTCAGCAACTAGAATCCAGGCTCTGGTCCTAGTTTTTCTAGAAAGCCACACTTTCTACCTGTGATCTTCAAAATATCATTTGAAGACTTCGAGGACCTCTGTCCTCATCCAGCACCCTCCTGGAGACTCACAGTACAAAACATCTCTTCTCTTCCCTCCAGCTGCCCTCTCCCTCTCTCCAGGGAGGAATTGGAGCATTTAGGCACTGCAGTTTCTTTTGTGCTGGGAGGTGGGCTCTTTGAGGCACCCAGCTGAGCCCTACGCCCTCCCATAGCAGGTTCACTTACCCTCGGCCACACTTTCACGCTGTCAACCTGGTTCAAGGTGTGCTTGTAGCCCCGAGGAAGGTGCTTATTGATGTAGTCCACGGCTGCCAGGGCTGCTTGCTCTGTTTCTAGGTCATCACAGGCCGGTTCCCTGTAACCCAGAATCGGGCCGTGGGGGACAGCGCGGCAGCCCCAGAGCTGAGCAAGGCAAAAGAGCAGGATGAGGACCTTCATGGCTGCCCCAGAGACGTCCTGGCAGGTAGGCAGGCAAATGGCTGGAGGCTTCAGGATCAACCCAGATGCTCTGCTGGGAAAGGTAGCGTGGTGGAGGGTCCAAAGGCATTATTTATCTGTTGGAGCCTGTGGAAGACTTGCGTAAGGATGTCGGATGATTTCTGATCTGGTTCCAAAAAAAAAAAAGCCCCCTGCAAACATCAGTCCTGGAAAAGCAAACAGGTTAGGACATCACTGGCCCCCAAGAAATCTGCCAAAGTCAATGCTCTTTGGGGGCAGGCAGGGGCAGTTTGGGTTGGGCTAGGGAGATGCGCCAGAGTCAGCTTGGAACATGGTAACAGCAGCAGAGAGGAGGCAGCTGAGGGAATGGGGCGAGCACCCAGGGAGGAGGGGCCACACCGCTGGCCCTGGAGTGCTGCAGATTTGGCGGCCAAGGGAGTCCCCTCTACTGTGAGCCGAGCACGCCGTGGGATCTGTGCGGGGATAGTGGGGTATTCAGAAATTTGATAAAATCCTCTAATGTCAGGGATAATATCTCCTCCTGGAGGGAGAACAAGGCCCACAGACATAGCAAAGGTACCAACGAGCTAGTGTAAGGAGGGGGAGCTATAGGAGATGCCAAGATCTTGGATAAGATCCTTGGAGAGAAGAGGAAAAGAGGGAGGAGAATTCTGCCTTGAGTGGGGAATGGCGAGCGGAGGGTTTCCTGCAGCAGGGCCTTGAGGGCTAAGGCCAGCAGAGCCTCTCCACTCCCTCGATCCCTTCTCTCCAGTCCTGGCTGCCAGCACCCTGCACAGATGCACTCTTACCCAGGTCTCCTGGGTGGCTACAGTTGGCACCAGCATGTCCCCAGTGATCCCATGTCCCCATGGCCCATGCCCCCAGCCAGTGGACTAATGCAGCAGATAGGGGAGACCTGGCCTAACAGCCACTCACTTGGTAGAGCTCGGGGTGTGAGTCCTGCACTACAGGCTGAGACTCTGGCAGGGGTTGGGGAGACCCTAAGAACACAGATGCCTCCTCAAGGCCCTTCGGAGCCTTAGCAGAATTAGAATAAGTCATGGTGCCCAGAGCACAAGGTCACAGTATTGGCTCAGGCATGGCCTTTCAAGTGGCCTTTGACAATCCCAGGTGTGACCTCCAAGGAGGGGTGGCCAGGATAGCGAGAGGTTTGGAAAATATCATCCAAGGACCTTGCTTGGTGTTGCCTGGAGCAAAGAAGCCCTGTCGTGGAGATCAACACGCTTTCCAAATATTTCGAGGTTATCATTGCGTAGGGGTAGATTTGTTCCGTTGTTTGCTATTGCTTCAGAGAACAAAGCTTTGTTTAAAATGTGGGGGCTTCCTACAGGGAAGCTTAATATTATTGACTTGCTGGGGGGAGGGAGGGAGGTAAGCAAGGGGGCCTGTGTTGGGCAGAGAAGGTAGTTATAGGCATTGTTTTTCCTTTTGCTCCCAGAAGTACAGAATCTTAATGCCAGAGGCTCAGAAGGTGTGGTCAGGGCTCCGGGTTCCCTGAGAGGGGGTCCCAGCTCTTGGAACACAAAATCAGCTGGGGTCACCAAGCAGCACGATCCTCAGAACCAGGGGACTTTCCATTGGCCTTATGCCTTATTTCCTTCAGGGCCTTGACTCATGAACAACTTTTTTGTGGATGCCCTGCTTTTCTTTTAAATAATCTTTTAGTATGCAAAATGTGGTCTTCACTAAATTTTGGAAAACACAAAACAATATATGCAGTGAGTACATATTTGATATGTCGTCAGCTCGGGTGTATACAGCACAGCTTTATTTTCCAGAGCGCAATTGCATTTCTGACACTGAGGCCTCTCTTGTGAAGATGTAATCTAGCCACTTCCGGGTAACCTGATTTCCCACGTGCTTGGGTGAAACCCGGGCCAATTTAGGTTTGCCCTTGTGCTTCTTCTCCCCACTGGGGTTAGAAGAAACATGAAGTGGGGAGCAAGAGACTTCTGCAAATACTGCTTTAGTCTGGGTCAGAGAGGGGTGTCCGCTTTGCCTTGGCCCCTTCTGCCAGGTAACCTGTCTCATGTAGTCCCCGGGCAGATCTGCCCTTGAGCCAATGTCCTGCTTGCCTTCATCTAATCCATAGCAAGAGAGTCCTCCTGCATCCTATGATCAGGAGTCCCCTTATCTCAGCTGTGGGACCCTTTCTAGACCACAGGCCTTTCCTCAGCTATATGTGCTACACCTTTCTTTTTATCTTTTGGCCATCCCCGTGGCATATGGCGTTCCCGGGCTAGGGATCCTTAGCCCACTGCTCGGGACCAGGGATCAAACCCGAATCCCTGCTGCTGCAGAGACACTGTTGATCCTGTTGCACCACCACGGGAACTCCCCTACCCGCTTCCTTAAGCTTGGTAAAACTTGGCTGCTGAGCCCTCTTGGGCTGTGGGGGCTTCCTGAAGCTGCCATTAAGCTCATCTACTTAGGCACTGCCATCACAGCCCCTCCATTGTTCTAGCGCCACCCTGCTACTCAGGGGGGCATCTCCCCATGATGTGATGTCTCCCCATGCTACCCAGGTGCCCCTTCCCCTCCCCCCACCCCGAAGTGAGGTTCTGTCTCCTCTGCTGTGGGACTCCCACACTATTCTGGGGTGGTTCTATTGCCATCCCAGCCTGGGGGGCGGGGGGAGAAAAAAAAGAGTTTTGTCTGATCATCCTTTCTGATCATTTCTTTCTTTTACTTAGAGCATTTCTTTTGGTATCTGTTCTTGGATCTTTCCTGGGTGACAATCTCTAAAGCACTTGGTGTTTTCCTGTTTTGCTGATGCTAGAAGAACAAAGCATGCAGTTAAGAGCAATTTATATATCACCTATCATCCTACCACATATAAACAGGGAAACCAAACTCATTCGCAGTCTCATTACCCAGAGATAAACAGTGTTAATGTTTTGGAAGCATTTCCATGGGCTTTTTTTTCTACACAAAGACTTATTTTAATATAACTTAGTATAATATAGTCATATGCATGTATAATTTTGTATTTTTTTCACTTAACATTATAACTTGAATATTTTCCCATGTCCTTAAATAGACTTAAAAACATGTTTCTGGAGTTCCTGTCATGGTTCATTGGAAAAGAACCTGACTAGTATCCATGAGGATGCAGGTTCGCTCCCTGGCCCTGTTCTGTGGGTTAAGGATCTGGCACTGCTGAGAGCTGCAATGTAGGTCGCAGATGTGGCTTAGATCCCGAGTTGCTATGGCTGTGGTGTAGGCCAGCAGCTGCAGCTCCAATTCAAGCACATGGGAAGTGCCATATGCCTCAGGTGCAGCCCTAAAAAAAAAAAAAAAAATGCTTATGATGACTACCTATGATTCTGCTGTGTGTATCATAATTTATTCAACTATTCTCTTATTGTTGGGCAATTAACTTGTTCTCACTCCAGCCTCTCATATGCAAAGTTGTAATACATTTTTTTTTGGCCACACCCAAGACATATGGAAGGGACTGAACCCACACCGTAGCAGTGACCCAAGCCACTGCAGTGACACCGCTAGATCCTTAACCTACTGTGCCACAAGAGAACTCCTGCAATACATTTTCTATTCAGGAATCTTTGGTTTTCTAGTTACATTTTCAGGATCGAGTCTTTTTTTTTTTTTTTTGTCTTTTTGCCATTTCTAGGGCCGCTCCCGCGGCATATGGAGGTTCCTAGCCTAGGGGTCTAATCGGAGCTGTAGCTGCCAGCCTATGCCAGAGCCACAGCAATGTGGGATCTGAGCCGCATCTGCGACCTACACCACAGCTCACAGCAACGCTGGATCCTTAACCCACTGAGCAAGGGCAGGGATCGAACCCGCAACCTCATGGTTCCTAGTCGGATTGTTAACCACTGCACCACGACGGGAACTCCAGTATCGAGTCTTATTAGTGAAATTATTGGTTCATATGATGTGAACATTTTATTTTATTATTTTATTTTATTTTTCTCTTTTTTTATTACTCAATTTATCACATCTGTGGTTGTATAATGATCATCACAATCCAATTTCACAGGATTTGATGAGGACATTTTAAAAACTTTTAATTTCTCTGGCCAAATTGCCTATCAGAAAGGATACATGAATTTCTACCCCTGCCATTTAATTGGTGTGTTTTGCCTGGTCAGCTGTTTTCTCTTTTCCTCTGCTGCTTCCATGCTGACTTTGGTGGAAACTGAGATATGGGAAAATCATCAGAACTCCTTTTTAATATATTTTACAAATATCTTTTGTTTGATCTCAACTATTCCATATGTTTAATTTGCAAACTAATATAGGTTTGGTATCAAGCTGAATAAAATGGCCTCATTTTTCAGTTGGAGAAAGAAAGGTTTCCATTTACTTACTGACAATGAAGAAAAAAGATGATCTTTCAGTATGTTTTCCAAGAAAGCCTTAGCAAAGGATGCCCAAGGAAGGTTCAGGATATTTCACCATGTCTGATGACACCACTTTCAGACTTTGAAAGATTTTCTCACGCTGAACGCACATACCTATGAGTGAGGTTGAGTCAATTTCATCCACTCAGCTCCAACATCTTTGCATACCAATAGAAGATAAGGATTTATTCCTTTTTCTGGTCGGTAGTTCCTGTCATTATCTTAATGACTTATCTGTGCATTTTTCTTTGAGGCCCATGTTACTGCATTAAAACAAGTTTTGGAGGAGTTCCCGTCATGGCGCAGCAGAAACAAATCCAACTAGGAACCATGAAGTTGTGGGTTCGATCCCTGGCCTCTCTCAGTGGGTTAAGGATCCAGCGTAGCCGTGAGCTGTGGTATAGGTTGCAGACGCAGCTCAGCTCTGGCATTGCTGTGACTGTGGTGTAGGCCGCAGCAATAGCTCCAACTGTACCCCTAACCTGGGAACTTCCATATGCCATAAGTGCAGCCCTAAAAAAAGGACAAAAGACAACATAATAAAATAAAATAAAATAAAAATAAAAAAAGTCTTGGAGTTCCCGCTAAGGTGCAGTGAATTAAGGATCCAGCACTGTCCTGCAGTGGTTTGGGTCACTGCTGCGGGTTCAATCCCTGGCCTGGAAAATTCCACATGCTGAGGGTGCAGTCAAAATGATGATGATGATAATGATTAAGATGTAGAGTATTGAGGATATCAGGGGCTGGTTAGAGGCAGGGGGAAAGAGCAGTCCCACAGATCTAAGAAGAAGAGGACCAACAACCTCCAGAAGAAGGCAGCAGGGTGCCAGGCAGTGCTTGCTGTGTGGAGCCCCAGGCAGCTGATGGCGGAGTTCCAAGATGGCAGCTGGGGATGGTACCAGGTTCTTTGAATTTGTCAGAAGGGCTCTCCACTAGGGCGGCGATGCATTCCACCTATTCCAAGGCAGACGTCAGCCTTGATAGTTGGCAGTCAGGAGCCAAGACAAGAAGGATCATGGCAAGCAGAGGGTCAGAGTTGCTGGGGGCTGTTTCTGCTGGGGCCCTGCCGGCAGACCTGGGTCTCAGAGGGGAAGGGTAGAGTAAGAAGGGGGTGAAATATCAAGTCAGGCAATGAGAGCTAGGAACTCAGCCTCTCACAGAACAGGACATGAACAAGAACACGTCAGCAAAAGCCAGAGGATCCATTGGTTTTTGCAGGGAGGAAGTAGCAGTGGTTGGTGTTTAAATCATTGGGCCAGATTCCTGGCTCTGCCCTTTCTGGTACTTAAAGGGCCTAGGCTCTAAGAAACTGAATAATGATTTCTGATAAGCCTGGTGTTTCTTCATTCCTATGGGTATTTATTGACTATGTACTATCAGTGATATTAGGTGCCTGGAGGCAGAGTGATGAGAAAACACCATCTGCACTAAAGGAGCTTAGCTTGACTCACCTGGTCCAGGAACATCTGATGAACCAAGAACTGTAAGTTCTATGAAATGATTATGATGCCTGTCCTGTGGAGACAGATTGGGGTTTCTACCTCCACTGCAAAACATCGGTCAATGGAATGCAAATGACCCTTCTCCCAGGACCCACCAGATTTCTTGTGAAGGTAACTGAGCACCAGCTGCCCTGGAAGGCATTTCGAAGAGCGCTTTGTACTTGGTGCTAAGGCCCCAAAGTTGAGAAACGTTGACCTGAGCAAAGCATGGTAAAAATTATTAAACCCAAGTGACCAGAGGTGATTACTTCCTTTCTTTGGGTGGAGAAAGAGCACAGCAGACTTTTCCCCAATCCTGTCCTCATAGCCATGACCTGCCAAACTCTGAAAAGAAACACATTTGAGGGGTAAATGGGGAAAAGCAGAGCCTGGAGTAGGGTGGGGCAAGGGAGAGAGCAAAGTTGCCAGATTTAACGAGATGCTCGTTCTCAGGGTCACACTCCTTAAAGTATGTGTTTTAGTCCTGTTCCTTGCTGGATCCTAGACCCAGCCCTGGGAAAGAGACATAATCTAAACCAGAATAGAAAAAAAGTTTGTACTTCATTAAATCTTTCTACTCTTTCAAGAATTTTTTTTTTTAACCTTTTGGCAGTTGGTTCTCTGTGTGAAATCAGCCTCAAGAACACAATGACCCTTGCAGGAGCCTTTCATGATCACAGAAGAAATCATGGGAAACCTTCCATTCTCTTTTGTTTGGAAGAAGACTTCCTATTGTATACCGCTTAATGTGGCCTTGACACCCACGCATTCCCTCACAAAAGAGGGAATCATTTTAGGGTTAACGAAGGATGGGGAGCTGTGCCCTTTCTGAGGCTGGAACTGCTCCTCCTTGGGAAAACTTCTTCATCAGAGCAAAGGATATAGATTCCTTACTCTGTAAAAGGCATTGTGCTTTAATCCTCATAAGTCCCCAAGAGGGGTATTGTTCTCATCTTCCCTCCTCTATAGAAGAAGAAACAGGGCCTCAGAGAGGTTCTGCACCTCGCCCATATCTCACAGTGGTAGAGCCTGGATTGAGCCCCATCACTTTGTCTCCATTAACCTCAAACCAAAAGAAAATAAGGCCAAAAAAAAAAAAAAAAGCAACCAAGTCATTATTCTTAACAACAGGAAACATGGCTGTATGCTGAATTTGAAGAAAAGCATAAGCAACAGAAAAAAATATATCGTTTGGTTAAAAATTAAAAGAATTAAAAAAAAATAGTTTGCCCACCCAATTTCAGTCAGTGGAAAATACCTAAAGATCAATTTTGCAGGAGAGACTTTCACCTGTTGACTTTAGTGATGACTCAGATGGTGTTGAAACGATGTCTACCTCAGGTTTAGGAAGTAAATCAAAGGTAAATGATTACATGACTTTGGGTTAAATGTTTTCCTGGGGGATGCTGATCAATGTGGAGAATCACATCCATCTCGCCTGCTGGCTCTGTCATCAACTTTTGATATCTTCACAATGAGTAAGCGGCTCTCTTCAGACAAGACAGACGATGAGAGAGGAAACCATCACCTTTTAAGGAGCCCCTTGGCATGCCATCACTGACCCTTGGACACCAAGATGTTCAGAGGAGCTGTGGCCTTGATGTCCAAGGGTCCTATGGTTATACTGAGGCCACTGGAATCAAGAAACTCATGGCACCTTTGTAAACGTGGGCCCTTCTTTATCCATCATGCAGATGACTGGGGTTGGAATGGGCCCTTTTGACAGTGAGCCAACATTGTAGATTCTTTGGATCCATTTATTGACTTGTACTGAGTACTCTCTGGACACATGTGTGTTAACGTCAAAACTATTTCTTAGACACATTGTGCTGGGCGCTAAGGATGCACAGGTGGAAGGTGGCATTCCTGTCTTCAGATACTCACTGTTGGGCCTGGCTCCACAACGCTCTGCTGGCTCTTGGGCCCCTACGAGAGAAGTGTGAGCTGTGGTTCCTGCCCTCAGCCTGCCCTACATGCAGGAGAACACAATGCTGAGTTGAGAGGGTTCAGCAGTGTCCATGTCATTTTCAGTCTTCTATCCTCAGCACCTGCCTCCTGCCCGGCACAGACTGAGCTACATACATGATCAGTGAGAGGCTCGTGGCCAGCCTGCCACTCACCGCAGAGGCTCCTTCCAGTGTCTGGAGTCTGCCTGAGGACATTCAGATACAAACATCTCTCCACCACTGTGGCAGTCCTTTTATTATTGAATCTCTCTAGTAAATAGGAAGTTACTAGTTTCCTTCCTATCAACACCTGCCTACCTTGTAACCTCATCAATGGATGCAGATTCTCCACTTAGGAACTATATAGACTAAATCAATTCCTGGGCCATAAGTTAGACTTTAGGCATTGGGAGACATCCATACTATAACCTGCCACCCTTCTCTGGCCTCCTTCATCTCTGTTCCTTCTGCTTCTCAAGTGACTTAGTGTTTTGTTTGTTTGTTTGCTTGTTTGTTTGTTTTAAAGCTGTGCCAGCAGCATATGGAAGTTCCCAGGCCAGACATTGAACCCAAGCCACAGTAGACAAGGCTGAATCCTTAACTAGAAGGCCACTAGGGAACTCCCTCAAGTGACTTAGTTTTGAGACCACCTCATCATTTATTGAATAGACAAAACTGGCAATGATGTTTTAAAAATAAGATGAATCACCATATATATATATATGTATATAAACACACACACACCTTATTTGTTATATATGTAGAGCTGAGTCACTTTGTTGTACAGCAGAAAATAATATAACATTGTAAATCAACAGTACTTCAATTTAAAAAAATCAACTGCCTTGTGATTGGGAGTCAAACAATATAGCCGAGCAGTGTGGACTTGTGCCTGCACATGTGTGCACCAGTGAAGGACAGGTCAGCAAATACCAAGGGAGGAGGGGACAGGCCACTTGCCACTGGTTGGACAAGAGGGTTTCTCCTAGTTTCCAGAGACTTGTCTGGACTCTGTGAAGGATTAACAGTGAAATCAACAGAGAGGCCATTCTTTTCCATGGATTGCCTTGATCAGACCTCTTGACTTCTGAGAGGGAACATGTATGGGGCCAGTGGAAGATCTGTAAGTGGGGACCGAGTCTCCACTCATCTGGAATCCAGAAAGGCTCTCAGTTTGTAGCTTTTTTCACTGCTTGCTGTCTGGTCTCTAGAAAACACTTAGGGATATGAAAAGTCTGTTTCTGGAGTTTTCGTTAGAACATTGGAAGATGACAACTTGAAATTGAAAAGAGGAGTTCCCATTGTGTCTCAGTGGTTAAGAACCTGACACAGTGTCCATAAGGATGTGGGTTTGATTCCTGGCCTCCCTCAGTGGGTTAAGGATCTGGTATTGCCACAACTGTGACATAGGTTGCAGGTGCAGATCAGATCCGGTGTTGTCTTGGCCGTGGCATAGGCTCCAGATGTGGCTCTTATTCGCCCCCTAGCCCAGGAATTTCTGTGTGCCACAGGTATGACTATAAAAGGGAAACAAACAAACAAACAAAAATAAATAGGGAAAGAAAGAAAGGAGAAAGAGAGAAAGAAAGAAAAGATGCTGATCAGAGTTCCCACTCTGGCCCAGTGGGTTAAGTATCCGACTGCAGCATCTTGGGTTGAGTTCAATCCTTGGTCCAGCACAGTGGGTTAAAGGATATGGTATTGCTGCAGCTGCAACCTAGGGTGAAGCTACAACTCAGATTCAATCCCTGGCCCGAGAACTTCCATACGTTGTGGGCTTGGCCATTAAAAAAATATGCTGATCATAGGGTCAGCATAGGGAATGTGGGCAATTTTCCCCTTCTGTGCTGGGATTGTGCAACAGGCAGCCCAATCATTTGGTGGTTGGGTGGGTTATTAAGTAACAACTGAGCCTCTAGGACTCAGATTCTAATAGAGATTGAGGCAGTGTGAGGATGGAGCATCTAGCAGGAAGGCAGGGTGAAGAAGGTGGAGGGAGGGCAGAGGGTGGAAAGCAAGGGCATGAGAGCAGCTCAGCGTGATCAGGAGCCGCCACATAGAGTCGGAACAGACCCTGATGTCACTGTTTGCTAGCTATGTGACCTCACTAGAGATTTAATCATGCTGAGCCTTAATTTCTTCATCTGTTAAATATGGACAGTAAAATCTGGCTAGTAAGGATGTGCTAAAGATTGAATGGGATAACATTTGCAAATGCTCAGCACAGGGCCTGGCACTCAGTGTGCCATGCATAAATGGGAGCTCTTGATAACCCCAATAACAAACTAGAACTGAAAGGAGAGAAAGGTACCATGGGGTGGAGGGTGGGGCTCCAGCGTCACTACGATTTGGTCTTTGCCTTCAGTTAGCCTGTATAGACACAGTAGAGCCCAATGGCTAAGAGCAAGGGCTCCTTGATCACCTTTGAAGTCACCTAACCCCTCTGGGTGGTTTACTCACCTGTAAAAGGCACAACAGTAGCAGTGCCTACATTGGAGCCTTGTGGAGAGTGTTACACAACATAATACACTTAATACTCCTAGCATCACGTAAGTCTCTGTAGAACCTCTTAGAGAAGAAATAGAACACCGTGCAAGAGTGGGACTGCACTTTTTTGCACCAACATGCTGGTTGGTAACTTCTAGCAACAGGAGGGAATAGACGGGAAAAGGGAGGTAGTGGTATTGTGGAAAACCACCTAGAGATTCTTCTCTGTCCCTGGTGCTAGTGGCCAACCCAAGGAAATCAACAAGGCAGGACTAAGGGATAAGGGGCAGTAGGCATAGGTCAGAGGGGTTGGTGGGGATTGGGGAGCAGAGCCCTCAGATAAGTGCCAGCATGGTAGGGCTCCAGGCAGGGAAGTGCAGGAGTGTTGAAAGGACTTGGGAAGGTGGGCAGCTCGGGAATTTCTCTGGGAGGGGATTTGAATAGGCATTTAAAGGATTTCTTTTGCCCAGTGGGCCTCTCAGTTTCCTAGAGTAATCACCTGGCCGCTGATTGGGCATGTGTTCTGAGCAGTGGCACAGGCCCTACACTTAAGAGGTTTCCTGGGCTTGGCATAACACTGCTGTGCCATCTTGAAATTCTTTTTTTTTTTTTTCTTTTTTTTTTTTTTAAATTACATGCGACAGAGTTACACAGGTTGCCAGTAATAGGTTTGGGGTGGTTGAAGAGCCTCAGCCTCCTCCTAGGTTGTGTAGTTGTGTGTCTGGTGGGACTGGTGGAACAGTCCAGGGCACCAGCTGCAAGAGGGATAGGGAGTCTCCTAAGACTGAACCCACCTCCTTGGGGCAGAGCCAGGACCGACAGGCCTGCCTGGTACTGAAGCCTCCTTGTGTCTTGTCGGTCAGATTTTTCTCCTGGCCTGCCTCTGCTTTGAACTCATCTGAATTCTGAGAAAGAACTGAAGACAGGCTGTCTCCAAGGGACATCAAGAAGTTCAAGCATTTCTGTCCTGATGCCTGATGATAGCCTATAACACTGAAATGCAAAGTGACCTCCTTCTACAGTCAGTGCAGAACTTGGTATGGGCCTGGGTGATGTGTATCCTCAGCTGGGGCAGGAGAGGGAGTGCCCAGCAGTTGAAGTGGTGCCCAGGACAAAGGCCACCACTGCCCAGGGCAGGCAATGTGCCCTGCAGAATAGAGTGGTGCTCTCACAGTCCCCATGTCATTTGATGGCTTTTAGAAAACAATGTTCACTCGCTATAAATACCTAATATACAGTATACCTTAAGAAGTGAATATTTGACCAAAAGAAATATAACACTTAACCAAAAGAAATTTGGGGAGTTCCTGCTGTGGTTCAGTAGTAACGAACCCCACTAGAATCCATGAGGAAGCAGGTTCGATCTCTGGCCTCGTTCAGTGGATTAAGGATCTGGCGTTGCCATGAGCTGTGGTGTAGGTCGCAGACACAGCTCAGATCCTGCGTTGCTGTGTCAACCCCTAATTTGGGAACCTCCATATGCTGCAGGTGCAGCTCTAAAAAGCAAAAAAAGAAAAGAAAAAAGAAAAAATTTGGAAGCATTGTGTTTAAGAAGGTACAGGAAATGGTTACCTGGGAATGTGTAAACCAACAGAGACCAGATTAGAGCGAGAGAGGGCTGGTGGCAGCATTATCTCTTTGTGAAAAATCCAAAACTAACAGTTCAAGGTTGATTTACTTTCTGATGTAAGATAATCTAAGTCCAAATTCAGTTTGTTATGCGTGTGTCCTCTGTCCATGAGCTGGAAGCTAAGTCCAGGGAAAAGTTACCAAGAAGAGAGCCTGTGGCAGGGGGCGGGAGGGCGTACAGTAGAGGGGTTGGGGGTGGGGCTTAGGCCCTAATTTCCATTGGCTGCCCTGCCTTTGCTATGAATGACTGATGTTTCCTCAGTCTAACATAAAATACTATAGGAGTGCCACTTTATGACATGTCAGCTGCTCTCCCCTCTCCCCTAGTCAGGTCACCCTGAGCCCCACTGCTGCGGACAAATCTAACCCCCCAGGGCCCACAAGCCTCAGTTCCACCTCTGCTCTGCCACTCTGATGGTGACACTAACTGCTCTGCCACTCTGATGGTGACACTAACAGGACGGCCATAACCCTCAGGGAGGAGATCATTTCTCTCACTGTTTCCCTTTCTCTCTCCTTTCTCTCTCTCTCTCTCTCTCTCTCTCACACACACACACACACACACACACACACACACACACACACACAGAAGGGTGCAGAAGGGTGGGTCCCTACCGCAGAGGCAGGACAACTTTGATTTTTTTTTTTTTTTGCAACTATCTCAATTGCTTAATGTCTTCCACAGTAAAGGTACTTTGCTAAATATTTAAATAAGTCTGATTTAAATTTCAAACCGCTCTAACACTTTCCATTCAGATAAATTCACAAACCAGGGAAAAGTCATCCTTTAGAGCACACATGGCCATCAGGCAGCAGAGGCAACTTCACCTGGTGTCCCTGCCGACATGGGGGCTGCTTTGCAGTTCTTCTGCTCACTCTGCTTTTTATGCTGTGAGAGGCAGCGTCAGGGTCTGGCTCTGTGCCTCTGTAGCAAACACAGGAGAGGCACAGGGTAAGATTTTTCAAAGTAGAAGGACTGTGAAGGAGAAGAGAGAAGATGGTGAAAGCCACACTTTACTAGTGGAGGAAATGGCTCAACCCTAGACCCAGTGTGTCATTAGCATGGACGAAGAATGTCACCATATCAGTAAACAAAGGATGCTGTGGCCATCAAGCCAATAGCCACTGCAGCCACCCCTAACTCTGCACCCTGAAGGGTTTCAGGATAGAGAAAGGAGAATGGATATTGGCCCTAGATAAGTGAGGTGTGATTTCAGCCAGCCCAGACTCGTGCATCTTCCCATATATAGAAAAGCTCTAAATTCACTAACTTGAGATATCTGGTTCTCTTTATTAGCAATCTTTTGATTTCTGACTACAAAACTGGTCTACTACTGGATTTTGTTACAAAATTCCTAAATATCTATATATCTCATAGATATTGTGTGTGTGTGTATATATATATATATATATAACTCATACATAGATATAACACACACAGATATATATATATATATAATCTCCTGTGTTACATATGTATAACACATTTTATATATATATATATATATACATATATATATATATATATATATATAATCTCATGGCTCCTCCCTTACTATCTGAGAGGCTGCCTTCCTTCTAGGCTTGAGTCCTCAGAAAGTCCACTGAATAAAACATAACTCTCAACTTTTAGGTTGTGTATTTTTTTCCAGTCAACATTAGGAAAGCTCTTTCCATGAACCAGAACTTTCTTCAACAAACATGGGATGGCCCAAGCTGTCTCCACCCCAAGTGGATTGAAAAGCCCCCCTGGAGTCTATGCTGACAGAGCCTGAGCACAGGGTCAGTGGGGAGGGTGTGAGCCAACAAGCCTGCACCCCCATGTACACTGGCTCCCCCCACAACCTCCCTGACCCGCGCAGGGGCTGGCCTCTAGCATGGTTGTTTCCCTAGGGCCTTCAAAGTTCAGGTACAGAGAGCTCCCATCATGGCTCAACGAAAGTGAATCCGACTAGGAACCATGAGGTTGTGGGTTCGATCCCTGGCCTCGCTCAGTGGGTTAAGGATCCAGCGTTGCCATGAGCTGTGGTGTAGGTCACAGACGTGGTTCAGACCTGGCATTGCTGTGGCTGTGGCATAGGCTGGCAACTGCAGCTGCAATTAGACCCTTAGCCTGGGAACCTCCATATGTTGCAAGTGCAGCCCTAAAAAGCAAAAAAGTAAATAAAATAAATATGTAATGAGTCAATAGAGTATATTGTTTTCCTCTTATGTTTCTCTTTGAAAAAGTCTTCAGTTGCTCCTAATTATTTTTACACCAAATTTAGCCTGTAAAATCTTCCACAATTACGCTCTCTTTCCCTCCTTGGTGTAATTTTGCCAACTCCTTCTCTGCACCAGAGGCTGTGGACTCTTCCTGGCTGAAGGGAGTACATGGAGTCCCTTTCTGAGTCAGGGGGAGGGGCGGGCAGCGGCAGATACTGAGGGTCCAGAACTAACTGGAAACCCGGCAACTGTCAGTCATGTTTCCATACATGACTCCATAGTCTTCAGGATGTACAGCAGCCCCATCTCCTCCATGGTAGACAGCACCCTCTCATGGAAATTGAGAAACCTTCTAAAAAATGTTTCTTGTAGGTCCGGACTTTCCCTCTGGAGGGTTTTTGCAATCTGTGCCTGCAAGCTCAGGCCATGACAGGGACTCAGAGTAGGCAGCTGGCTCATGCTTGCTGTCAGCAGGCAGGGTAGGCTGCGATTCTGAAATGGAATAATACCACCATTCGCAGAAACAACTAATGCATTTTACTATATAAAATAAAAATCTGTGGGAGTTCCCATGTGGCTCAGTAGGTTCAGGATCTGGAGTTGTTACTGCTGTGGCTCAGGTTGCTGCTGTGGCACAGGTTCCATACCTAGCCTGGGAAGTTCCACATGCTGCAGAAGCGGCCAGAAAATAAAACAAAACAAACAAAACCCCTTACTATGTGTCTTAAGAATATGCTCAGCTCAACACTAACAAAACAGATAACCACACAGCTAACAAAAAAGACACATAAAAAGAATAAAACAGGAGTTCCCATTGTGGCTCAGCGGGTTAAAAACCCAACTAGTACCCATGAGGATGCAGGTTTGATCCCTAGCCTCACTCAGTGGGTTAAGGATCTGGCATTGCCATAAGCTATGGCGTAGGTTGCAGATGTGGCTCAGATCTGACATTGCTGTGGCTGTGGTGTATGCCGGCAGCTGCAGCTGATTCGACCCCTAGCCTGGGAACTTCCATATGCTGCAGGTGCAGCCCTAATAAGAGAAAGAAAAAGAAAAGCAAAGAAAAATGTCCAAAATGGAATGTTTTTTCAGAGCACGCCAGTCTATGAACCAGTCCAGGAAAGAGCCTGTACACACTCACCCCGTAACAGTGTGCCTTGGCCCTGCTCCTCTGTGTTTCCATGCACACTTCTCACAGATTCATCCTTCATAGAACATTCTCAGGACTCAACCTGACTCTAGCCCTCCCAGTCCCTTCCGCCATTGCTCTGCATTTGCCCATGGCTCTTATAAATGACATGCGTTTCAGATGCTTCCATGCAAACGTCCTTTCAATGCTGGACCTTAGGGTCACCCAACATCCTGGCTTGATTGAGACTAAGGATTTCTGGGATAAGGGACTTCTAGTGCTAAAAGTGGAAATAAACAGGGATGAGTCAGTCACCCTAGTGCTGGTGCAGGTCACACCAAGTACTGAGTCTTGAATTTCAGAGCTCCCACAGCAAAGCCCAAGAAATCGGAGGCTTCCTACATGGCATAAAGGAGCTAGTTACCTTCATCAAGCCCAATCCATACTGCAGATTTGCAAGAAAAATAATGTTGCTGTTTTAGGCCGCCAAGTTTTGGGGTAATTTGTTACATGGCAACTGCAACTGGAGCATCACCCTTATGGCATCATCAGGCTCCTCCCCTTGCTTCTCCTGAGACTCTAGTTTCTCTTTTGTAGCTGTTGCTCAGCAGAATTAGAGGAAGGTCCTTCCCACTAGTGTCAAAATTCCTTTACCAAACCTCAAAACCTGGAGGCCTTTAACTCTTACAATTTGAAGATTTATAGCTTTTTATAATGGCTCTGATGGTATAAAGCTTCTATTCAACTAACTCCTTAGATTTTTATGGTTACTTGCCCTCAAAACTTAGTACAAGTTCCCTTTGTAATTGTGTTGGCAGACATGAATTCAAGTGACGCTCTGGCAGTGTTGCTGCCAAATCATGCTTGCCCATGCTTGCTGTGGATAAATCTGATAGAACCAACCCTCTCCCTCCAGGTTAAGCTGCTTTTCCCACCCTAAGCATTGTGCAGGGGTCAGAGCTTTTCTGGTCCACTTTAGTGTGTCCCACTTCTCTTCTGGGGCTTTTTGCACCCACAAGCACGTGAGAGCTGTGAAAAATCTGTTTACTTATACACACACACACACACTAGACACTTGACATTTTAAACTCTCTTCCTGAATGCTCACCACTAATAAAAGTATTGAACAGGTCAGGACTGAGGACATAGCTCTGTTTAGTGCCAGCAGAGACCAACCCCTTCCACATTGACACTGATTCATTAATCAACAGCATGTTCAACCATAATTGGTGAGTTATGAATCCAAATATATGCCTCTATTTTGCTCCCCTGATATAAAGAGATGAATCATCAAATGTCTTATTGAAAACCTTGTCTATCCGTTTCCTACTGTCCCGGGTTAGTGACCTGTTAGAAGAGGCAGAGGCTTTAATTACCTAACTTGTTCTTAAGCATCTAGTATGGCTCCTCACAATGGTTTCCACAACTGATATTAGCTCTCAGGAGCCATCCTTTATTTTCATTTTAATTATTTGGCAGAATTGATCTCCAATTCACAATATAGCCCTTGTAGAATCTAACTCTCTGCATTAGGATTAAGTGAGGCTAAGAGAGGAGGGCAGACACAGTAAAGGCATTTAAGTTTGTATTGAAAATTACTATTACTGTTGTTTCTCTTAGGAGTTTGACTTTTAGAGGTAATAATGAAAAAAAATGACTTAAAAAAAAGTCTGGGGGTTCCTGATGTGACGCACCAGGATCGGCAACATCTCTGAAGCACTGGGATGCAGGTTTGATTCTCAGCCCAGCACAGTGGGTTAAGGATCAGGTGTAGGCCACAATGGCTAGGATCTGTCTCCCACTAGAGAACTCCACACATCCCAGCAAGGCCAAAAAAGGAAAAAAATGTCTGGAGTCTTGGGCTTATTTTAAATCTAGCACAGCACTAGTTTAGCCCCACCTGGAGACAAACATCATGTATTGCAGAGGGGAGGAGATTAAAATAATTAACTTAGTTAAGCAACATAAGAGATACTATCTTGTTCTTTTTTGTCTCTCTGTCCTCAGGCCAGGAATTCTAGTTATGACTGTCCAATTATTCAATGATCCTGTGAAATAGGTACATTATTATTACCACTTTGCAGATGGAGAAATTAAGTCACTGCTTTTAAGTGGTAGAATTGGAATTTGATCCTAAGCAGTTTGATTCTAGAGCATATACATTTTAATTATGGTATATTCAACCTCCAATTTTGCATCTATATACTGTCAGGAAGAATGACTTTTGAAATATGAAGAGAAGAATGAACATCAATAAGAGGAAATGGAAGTTCAAGAGGGAAAAAGCTGATTATAAGAAACACTTTTAGCACTTCAAAGCAAATCATGTCTTTTAGACTAGACAAAATCCCAGAGTCCTAAGAGAAATATAGAGGAGGTGGCCAAACATGGCTGTGATTTTGAGACACCATGGAGGAGTGAAAGGCCAAAAGACTGGAGGTGGGCAATTTTTCCGAAACATAAAAAAACCATGTCAACTTAGGCATCGTTTGTAAGCCCATGGATGAGAAAGTGCTGATCCCTAGGACCCAGTATGGGCTCACTAAGAACAAGTCATGTCAGACACACCTTATTTCCTAATAGACTGTCATATAAATGTATTTTAAAAAGGCCTCTCAGGGAGTTCCCATCATGGCTCAGTGGTTAACCCATCTGACTAGGCACCATGAGGTTGCAGGTTCAGTCCCTGGCCTTGCTCAGTGGGTTAAGGATCCGGTGTTGCTGTGAGCTGTGGTGTAGGTTGCAGACATGGCTCAGATCCCACATTGCTGTGGCTGTGGCTCCAATCAGACCCCGAGCCTGGGAACCTCCATATGCAGTAGGTGTGGCCATAGAAAAGCAAAAAAAAAAAAAAAAAAGCCTCAGCATATCCTTGTGGATATAAAAAATATGGCTATATGCAAAATTAGTTCTTTTCATAGGGGTTGATAGGACATATGCTGATGTTTTAACGAATGGTAAACTGGAGCCAGGCTTTCCATGGCAAAATCCAAAACAGTCAGCCTTCAATTCTTCAGTCAGTACATTTCTTCATTGTGTGGATGAAAATCTTGATGTCTTAGCCAACACAGAGGACAGATAACATCAAGTGAAGAGGCACAGACAAGAGTATCAGATGATCAAGCTAGGATCTCAAAACATCTAATCAGTCTGGACTGTTGGACCAAACTGAATGGGAGGTAATTGGATTGGGACAAATATGAGGCCCTTCATCTCAAAATACCAGTCATCTTCTCCTGTGTTGAGAAGTAACTCGGCAACAGCATTATCAATGCATTATCAATAAATTATAATGTGAGCTACACATGTAACGTTAAATTTTCTAGTAGCCACATTTTAAAAAGTAAAAATACAAAACTACCACAGATGAGTTTTATAATATATCTTTACTGATCATTTTAATATTTTACCGAATACACTCAGAATACTATCATTTCAACATATACTCAATATATAAAATTGGTGAGATACTTTTATGGTCCTTTTTGCACTAAGTGTTCAAAATTTACTGTGTATTTCACACGCAGCCCCTCTCAGTTTGCACCAGCCACATCTCAGGTGCTCAAAAATTACATACAGCTGACACTCAGCTCTGTGACTGTACCACCCTGATTAAGTCATTCTCAGGCTGGCTGCATCCACAGAGGTACTATACCTAAAGGTATAATCAATACTCATGAGTATTGATTTCATTTAGTGGAAAGAGAAAGGGTCTGGGCTCTTTGACATATGAGCCACTGCGGAAGCTGTAGCATTACCCACTGCCTGTGACTTGTGTTCAACACTTGATCATGAGGACTGGTACAATTTCAGTGGCTAAAAGTCTAAAAATTTAAAAAGTGAACACTCACCAAATTGTTCTTTCTTCTCTGCTCATCTCCCAGAGTCCTTGAGTACGGATATGTCTTTATGCTCAGGGTAGATGTTTTTACTAGAGCTAGTTACAGCATCTTTTTTTTTTTTAAAGAGTAAAAACCTCCTTCCATTTCAAATAACAACCAATGCAACTTTTCAAGGTGATTTTAAGTTCAATTCCCTTTTTCCAAAAATAAAGATTTCTGAGCACTAACACTCATCTAGGATTCAGGAGTCTGGCAACCTAACTTATAGTGAATGCAGCTGAGGACCAGGATGTGAACATAAA
The DNA here is from genome assembly GCF_016906955.1 of Phacochoerus africanus. NCBI lineage: Eukaryota > Metazoa > Chordata > Mammalia > Artiodactyla > Suidae > Phacochoerus > Phacochoerus africanus. The sequence continues at coordinate 204,765,910 of NC_062544.1, read as the reverse complement.
TGAGTAGCCAAAATATGTCAGAAATGCACACAAGCTCAAGTTAAAATATATCACCCTTCGTTACTCCCATTTTGCAGATGAGAAAACTGAGGTTCAGGGAGGTTAACTGGCTTGCCCAGTGTCCCAGAATTGAGTCTGATTCAAAACAGCTACTCTGCTTCTCAGTGGAAAGACATTTTTCCTTTCAGAGTTGAAGGCACTATTATCTATTCTCCCATCACTATCTAGACTACTTCTTCCACACTCCTTTCTCTAAGTAGAAATCATGAATTCATGGTAGATGGGAGAACACTCTCTGCAGCAGACTGCTTAGGTTCAAAGGCCAGACCCATCACATATAAGGTGTGACAACCCATTTTCGTCATCTGTAAATTGAAGATAATAGTCCCTCTTCCATGCAAATGACTTCATCCATATGAAGCACTTGAACAGAAACTGGCCCGTAGTAAGGACTCGAAAAATATTTTTTACTCAATGAGTAGAACAAGGTTTCAGTTCTTCATCTGAAAACTCTGTAACACAGAGAAACTTATGGTTTGAAGGGAACTTACATATTGACTACTTCAACCTCCTAAGGGAGTTTGCTGGCAGGGAGTTTGTTGCCTCAGCAACCACTGCTCCATTTGGGGGTGCACTAACTTCTGGGAAGACAGTTGTATCCTGGTGCAAAAAGAGTGGGCTTTGAAGCCTGGTTTTATGATCTTCCTGTCATCTCCACCACCACCACCCTGTTACCACGGTTTATTACAAGAAAAATCTATGAAACAAAGTCTTTCTACATTATAATATGCTTCAGAGAAAGCACTTAAACTAAAGCTCACAAGAGTCAATGGTGAGAGAATATTCTTTTTTAACTTCTTAATTTATGGCAGTCTGGTCCATGGATAAATAGCAGTGACAAAGCTCCATTGACATTTTTTCTTTCTTTTTTTTTCCCTGCATCCATGGTATGCAGAAGTTCCCGGCCTAGGGATTGAACCCTCACTGCCACAGTGACCTGAGCCACAGCAGTGACATCAGATCCTTTAACTGCTAGGCCACTGGGGAACTCCCCCTTTAACATTCTTATTTGTGGCAAGAGCATTATGTCTATGGGGTCTTTCTAGCTAAGAATGGTTAACTCTAGCTTAGTAGACTCTTGCAAAAATTTTGGAAAACATCAGCAAGTACAAATAATGATCAAGCACTCTCCTGGGCTAAGATACAGAAAAAGTGCTGATAATTATTTCTAAGAATGTCTAACTACAGCAACTCAGTGCATAATGAATAGTAAATGTACAAAAAGTCCATAAAGCTTACATATGTACTTATGTGATACTTTTGATTTCTAAGATAAATTTTCAGTATTTCAAATAAGCCGCACATTTTCTTTTCCTTTGCAAGTGAACACACAGGTGGATCACTCAAGGCTAAATAGTATCTGATTGAGGTTAAAAGGTGTGCTTATTCTTAACTGTTCTAAATGGATGCAATTTCCTCCCCCCCCCCACCTTTAACTTATTTTTATAAGACAGGGCAAAATACAATGAAAAGGCAATAGAAGCACTGGCTGCTATATGGCCAAAGGTGAGAATGTTGCTGGAACCATACTGATTGCTGGAAGACAGCCCCCCCTCCCCTCCCCACTCTGCAACAGCAATGGTTCACTAACACTGAAACACTTATCAGCTACAGTAACAGAAAGTAGAGTGTGATTTGCCTGTGTAACACAGAAAAGGGAAAGGAGGTTCAAAAATCAAACATGCTGGAGTTTCCGTCGTGGCTCAGTGGTTAACGAAGGCAACCAAGAACCATGAGGTTGTGAGTTCAATCCCTGGCCTCAATCAGTGGGTGAAGGATCCGGTGTTGCTGTGAGCTGTGGTGTAGGTCACAGACGCAGCTCGGATCTGGTGTTGCTGTGGCTGTAGCATAGGCTGGCAGCTACAGCTCCGATTAGACCCCTAGCCTGGGAACCTCCATATGCCATGGGTGTGGGCCTAGAAAAGACAAAAAAAGAAAAAAAAATTGAACATGCTGAAGTTACAGACCCCCTGAATTAGGTGCCGCTGGGAGAAGCGAATGTAATTTGCAACTCTGTTACTTTAAACTCGTTTTCTAGGGCGAACAAGAATCCCAGTTCCTAACACAAGCCAAAGGCTTTTAAAACATGAGGTCAAGAGAGATTGGAGACAGGAAAAATGCTTTCTAAACAGTCCAATTAGGTCTTTGTGTAACCTTGATCCATCTACTCCAACCTCTAATTTTCTTCAGGCTCCTTTCTAGAAGGTGCCATGTGTGTTTAATTGGGTACGGGGGTGGATCTTCATTACTCCTGCACAGGTTTGTGCGTCCACTTTGCTTGATGGGAAGACAACCCCACTAGCTCACAGGCCCCAAGGAGGGAAATAAGACTGATCAGGGACAATGACAAAAATGGGGATAGGAGAGATAACAGGGTAGCTAAACCAACAAGAAACAGGAGTCAAGAAAAAAATTAACAACAAAATGTATTTAAAAACAGACTTCTCCAGTTGGCATTTCGAATGAAATAGCTAACAATTAACTCCAACCCTTTGTATTGTGTCTTTTGCATCTGGAGTCCTCTTGCAGCTTTAATTCTTGAAACTCAGGCGGCAGCACCAGACATAAATCCCCAAAGGGAGAGGTATTATTAAACCTTTTGCTGGTCATTCGTTTCTCAACACAAATGGACAAATTCTTAAGCCCTCTTATTCATTTCATGATGATCATTAGAAGAAAAAAAAAATTTAAGCCAAACTTGTATATTGAGAATAAAAACAAAAATCACACACAAAAAACCCCTGCAGATAATAAATATCGCCGATGCACTTATTTGAAACAAAGTCCAATTTTATTCACTCTTAATATCCTTGCAGTCCATTGTATACTTTCTGCACTGACCCTTGTTTCAGTAGCTGTTTGATACCTGTGGAAAGAAGGAACAAATGACGCCATTAACAAAAATGTGATTGCCCTAGGAGTTGCGTGGGGAGGCTGACAAAAGGCCTTATGACAAGCATGGATCTGAATTAAACAAATAACTGCCAGAGTCCAATGTCACCACAGGCGGATACCCACACGTGCATGGCCAAGATGATCCCTTGTCTTTCGGCCTCTCAGGCACACGCACCACATCCACATCCCACAAAACCCTGGGAGAAGAAGCAATCGAAATGGACAGAAAGCTCTTCATCAGTCTGCCATTTCTTCTTTTTTGACCTCTTTCTCCTCTTTTTTACTTGGGACCCAGTAACTAACTGAGCGCTCTTCTCAGCCAATCGCTGCAGACTCTGCTCCTAGGCCTCTAATCCTCCTAGGGAAGACCTCATCTTTTCTTTTTTTTTGTCTTTTTGTCATTTCTTGGGCCGCTCCAACAGCATATGGAGGTTCCCAGGCTACAGGTCCAATTGGAGCTGTAGTCATCAGCCTACGCCAGAGCCACAGCAACGCAGGACCTGAGCCGAGTCTGCAACCTACACCACAGCTCACGGCAACGCTGGATCCTTAACCCACTGAGCAAGGCCAGGGACTGAACCCACAACCTCATGGTTCCTAGTCCGGTTTGTTAACCACTGAGCCATGACGGGAATTCCAGAAAGACCTCATCTTTTATTGTACATAAACATTCTACCCCTCACCTTCTCTTGCTTCCTCTGTTAACTGTTCCTTTGGAAAATCCACATCGAAAGTGATTATCAAAGAGCCCTTGATGTTGTTGTTGTCAAAGTTGGGGAGCCCTTCCCCTTTTTTCCACAGCTTGGCTCCCGGTCTGGTGATCTTGTCCCGGGAAATATGTACCTGGAAAGCAAAAGGGGATGGACTGAAGCAGGGCTGGTCCTCCCCCACCCAGTACAACACACAGCTTCCAGGGGGTGGTGGGGTCGGGAGCTCAGGTCACAGCTCAGCACAGCAGCAGGACCAAAGGGTGAGGGAAATGGCATTAGGACAGGGTGGGCCAAAAAATGAAAAGGTTTTCAAAGAAAAAGAAAAACCAAACACATGAGAAAGTGTGGCTTTTGCCAGCGGAGACTGTAAGGACAAGGCTGCCAAAGGTTGTGTGATCACCTCCGAGGGGCTGAGGGGTCTGGGACGCTGTTACCTCTAGACGTTCAGCAGTGGAGCGAGGGGAGGAGGCAGAACAAAGCCTGAGAACTTGGTCCTGTGGCTCCAAATGACAGACATGGCTGCTGAAGCAACCTCAACAGCAGCCACATGGAGGCTTTAAAGGGACAGGAAGCAGGAGAACTGGTCTGCTCACCTTGTGACCATCCAAGTGCGTGATATCCATGTCGAAGCCCACCAGTGATTCCACGAGGGAGATGGTCACGTTTGTGTATAAGTCATCACCTCGCCTTTCAAATATTGGGTGCCTAGAACAGAATAAGGTAAAGATCATTGACTTCTGCTTCTCTATGGGTAGAATTCAAAAAGTCTTTAGAAAAATTGTGGAAAAGGATGAGTGCCACTCTTCCAAACAATAAGCATTTATCAGGCAACTCCTTTGTCGGTGATATTAATCGAGACTGTAAAGTTGCCTAAGATTTATGAAACCCTGACCTTAAGGAGCTTACAATCAGCAGAAGCCAAAGCATGTAATTAAAATACAAGGAATTATGGAAAAGAGAGAAGAACAAGTTCTGGCCGGGGGACTCGGGGAGAAGGGCATTCGAGACGGGGCGGGGCGGGGTGGGGGGGGAGGCCTTCCAGAGCTGGGCTCACAAGGCCAGGTCAGTGCTGGAGCTGCAGACAAGGTGGCCGCAGGGGAGGGTGGGGACAGGGCCTGAGGGAATTCTGGCAAACACAAGAGCTTGAGCACATACCAGGTTTATTCAGGGGACAGCATATGTCCCAGTTTCTCTGGGAAGTGGTGAGAAAAGACAAGGGAGGTGAGAAGTGCTGGGAAAGAGCCCTGAGGTTAGAGCGCTGTGAGGGCACAGGCCTTGGCCCTGGGGGCCAGTTTCTCCATATTTGGGAGGGAACCTTGTTTCAGTGAATCCTTAGAAGCAGAGGTATCACCGGTTTTCAAGATGGTGACAAGAGACAAATGACAAACAAGAAAGCCTGAGTCGCAGGCAAAATTCTTATCTAAGCAGCAACGCATGCTGAAGAGAAGCCCACCAGAGAAGCTGCCCAGCAGCTGCAGTTACGTCACAGAAGGTCCTTTCTGTGCAAGGTCTCCCATCCCTGAATGGGGCCGTATTTCTGCAGTTAAAATCTTGGGTCTCCTGGCCTGCCTCTCTTCCATGGCTCCTTACCTGTCCTATCAATGCTTTCCTCCCAACCTCTTTTGGACTTCTAAGTCCTGAGTAAATAAATAACTGGGCTCCACCCTAGGCTCCAACCCCAAATTTTCAGTATGGCTGTGGAGTTACCAAGAATCATTTAGGGTATTAAGGGCATGAGACAGAAGACAAATCTGGAAGTGCTTGGTGGCCACCCATATTATCTCTCACCTGACTCATCTGAAAAGCAAGGGCTAAAGAGGAGGCCTCTAACCTGAGATGACTTACTTGACAACTTTGATTCGGAACCGCAAGTCTCCTGGCTCTCCATCCACATGAGGCTCACCTGGTCAGAACAGGTTACACACACTGTAAGCCACGCAAGTCCAACGCTGCAAGTCGATTTGGCAGTTGAGAGGATTTTTAAAGCCACTACCTCAGGCCTTGACCATCAAGCCTATCTGAGAGCGGTGTGTCCACCCGGTCATATCAAGTTGTAGAGTATCAATGAGGATCACCTGGGTCTCGGGCACAGCAACCAATAACCTGACCTACTTCCCCCAAAAGAATGACTCACTGAGTTCCCCAACCTGGTGTTTTAAAGCTGGTTTTCTTCTAGAGTTTTCAGTTTAACCCCAAAGTGTCGTGTGAGAGCATCTCATCCATGCCAACCAGAGTTACACATCTTTCATTGCTGGGTTAAAATTAACCCATTAAAAGTTCTGAACATCCTAAATGCTGATATAACTTAGGCTACTTGACAGTAAATTTGGGCATTGATAGTCAAAGGATAAGCATTAATGCTACTGCTGAAGGGGGCCAACCAGGACGGTCATAGAAGGCTTTCTGTATCCTGAAACTGACTGGAGTGTCTTGGAAATGAAATGTGCACTTACTGAGTGGCCATGAGGGATGAGGTGAGGTGGGGTGGGAGGTATTCATAAGCAAGCAGACAGCAGAGAGTTATGACAATGCAACATCAATATCAATATTTCACCTTCTCCAATAAAGGGGTACTCCATGCCATCTCTCACCCCAGGTTCAATTTCTACCTCCAGAGTTCGTTCTTCATTCACTAGTCTGAGACAAAGACAAGGTAAAGGGAAAAGCAAATGAAAATACGACTCGAACCCCAGATGCGGAAGATTATTTTTTTATCTTTTTAGGACTGCACCCATGGCATATGGAGGTTCTCAGGCTAGGGGCGGAATTGGAGCTGTAGCCGCTGGCCTACACCACAGCCACAGCAAGGCAGTATCTGAGCCATGTCTTCGACCTACACCACAGCTCACGGCAATGCCAGATCTTTAACCCACTGAGGGAGGCCAGGGATCAAATCTGCATTCTCATTGAGGTAAGTCAGATTCGTTTCTGCTGAGCCACAAAGGGAACTCCAGATACAGAAAATTACAGTTTAATCTACTCAATCAGACCTTGGAGGGCTATCTTGTATCTCTAGATGTCAAAGCCGTCTGACAGCCCTTACATTTTCCACATGCCCAAAGCCAGGGCAAAGCTACTATGTAAGCGTGCAGCTGTTGACTCCAAAAAACCAGCAGTGGACTGACTCCTCTGAATTGAGAATCAGTAACAGAGAAAATGACTCAAGCTTATAGAGATGTGCACCAGAAAGGACATGGTCCTATTTCTCAGAAAATCGAGCAGGAGAGTTTACCCTGATTTTTTTCTCTAATCCCACAAATAACTGAGCTAGCGTTAATATATATAACTGAAGGTTCGATTAAATAGTTGTCTTCATAACATAATCAGCAAATAGTACTTCTCGAATCTGACATGTTAGCTGGACAGAAGGTTGCTCTAATATTCCAAGTGGGAAAAAGAAAGCATCAACTTTTTTTGTTAAGCATATTCAAAAATAAAGGGCACCACTTATTAGTTCATAAACACGAAAGGCGATATTCAGAAGAGATACTCTCGGAAAAAACTGAAATGTTCACTTCTTTGCTCTATCCTCCAGTAGCACCTGGGGCGAGGGGGAACAGGTCGGGGGAGAGGGAAGGAAAACATGTAGGTATGGACCGCTGGCATTTTCTTAGACAAATACAGAGAGGATTAAAGTGTCCCTTGGCAAAGCAGAGAAGGTGCTGCCACTTACTTGACATTGGGGCACTCATCACAGACCACCTCCTGGGTCATCTGGAAGCGCCCAGGGCCCAGCTGGGTGGTTCGCATCTCCTGGCGGCAGTTGCACTTCCGTTTGCCGGGCGCCTGCCTTGCCACGGGTTTGTTTCTGACCACCTAGAAAGTGCACAGACAGCGTCAGCTTCTCTCTTGTGTCCCAGGGACTTCGGTTTCCCCACCTGCTGGGGGCTCTGTGCACCTGCTGAGGCTGGCACCCCCCACTTCTCTCCCAAGGAGAGACCCACAGCTGACAGAAGTCTTGGAGGAGTTACAAATCACTCCCCACAGGAGTGGAGCAAACAGATCTGTAACTGACTCAAATTCTAATAAAGTTGGGGAAGGGGGGGGGGGTCAGAAAGAAGAGAACTGGAAGATGGTATATGAGCCACAGCTAAACACTACTGAGTTAAAGGAGCCTACAGAATTACTATCGCTCGAGAAATCTGAGCTGTGTAAAGCAGAAGCCCTGAAGAACAACCACAGCCTTCAAAAGCTAGCATGTGGCTCCCACCCCAGGATGAGCCACCATAACCTCATGAAAACACTTCCTTGTTTCAGGCAACTCAACCTGGGGGTGTTTTCCAGGGCTGTCTCAATTCAGATACTCTAACCCGTAAGAAGAGACACAGCAATCATCTCCTTGTAGCTGTGTAGCTGACTGCAATCAAACATTCTGATTCCTCTAAATACATGGAAATTAAAGTATTCCTGTTTTTGTCTGTTTAATTAGTCAAACACCTAATCACAGGGCACATGCTTACGCAGCTGGATGACATGAATGCTTGGAGAAAAATCCCTTTAAGTTTACCAGTGTATGAATGCCCAGGTCAACAGAATAAACAATGATGGTAACTAGAGCCAACAGTTAATAGTACTTACTATGTGCCAAGCAAAGCCCTAATCATATATATATATATATACATATATATACACATATATATATATACATGTATATATATACACATATATATATACACATGTATATATATACATATATATACACACATACACATTTGAACTCATTTAATCTTCACAACGACTTTATGAGGTAGATACTATTATCTCTACTTTACAGAGGAAGTAATGAAAGCACAGCAAGGGTCAGTAACATGGCCAAGATCACATAACCACTGTATGGCAGAGCCAGGATTCTAAATCAGGCAGTCTAGCTCCAAAGTTCACGCTAGGGGTCCAATCAGAACTGTAGCCACTGGCCCAAGCCACAGCCACAGCAACTCGGGATCTGAACCACGTCTGCAACCTACACCACAGCTCACAGCAATGCCAGATCTTTAACCCACTGAGTGAGGTCAGGGATCAAAGCCGTGTCCTCATGGATGCTAGTCGGGTTCACTAACTGCTGAGCCACGACAGGAACGCCAAAGTCCACACTTTTAACCACTATCCTCTCTTAAGGTAATTTTATCTTTAAAAGAATGTACCATGGGGTCATTTAAACAGCAAGGTCACAAACATCTTTTACAATAATTAGATTAAAAAGGAATTTGTGTAGGGGCATGCTCACTGCCCAAAGTGAAGTACACTGTGTGTGAGCAATGACTGCAGACAACAGGTCAGGAAGGGAACATGGCAAATCCATCTTTCCTGCCACCTGAACATCCTATCCTGTTACTGAAGGAGCGCTGCCCCAAATACCTTTAATGCCCCTTCCTCCCATTCACACTGACAGCAGTATTACAAGCCAGTTGCATCTTCCATAGTTGTCTAGTCCTCTTCTATCAGAGCAAAAGCCACAATTAAGAAGAAAATGCTTCTTGTCAAGATGGCACATATTCATTCGTTACTGGCTATCTCCTCCACAATCCTGGAAAAACTATAAGACAACATGGATTCCAGGCAATAATAAGTACAACACAAAATCTGTGACAAAACTCCTGAGCTAGAAGGCTGTTTTGAACTGGCATGTATATTAGGTGGTGGCTATGAGGAGGGGCAGCAGCAACTATGGGGGTAGTAAGACAATGTTAGAAAAAAAACAACTGAAGTTCTGCTCTGTCCTCTCTCCTGAGCTGCCTTGTGACAAGCACTGTCACCCCCTCCTCCCCCAAAACAATGGACTACAGACACCAAAGAAAAATAAAAAGGGAGTTCCCTGGTGGTCTAGTGGTTAGGACTCAGTGCTTTCACCACTGTGGTCCAGGTTCAATCCCCGACCTGGGAACTGAGATCCCACATCCAGCTGCTGCACACATCAGCCAACATAAACAAGCAAAAACACTCCAAGAAGACAAATAAAACACTGTTAAAACCACGAGGCGAGGGTTTGCCCCAATATGCTCTACCAGGGAAGGAGAGCTGCTGATACCCATGGAAGGAATAAGAGCTCAAAGCCCAAAGTAGCTAGATACCTGAGGAGTCCAACTATCTGTTCTCCCACCCTCCAGACAAGACAACAAACTGGATAAAACATACATTTTAAGCAAATATATTAGAGAAGACAGAGAATTTAAAACAAGCATGGTAATACTTAAGGAGGTAAAAGAAGACATTAGCAAACTCAAACAGAATATAAAATAATATAAGAATCAAATAGAGGGAGTTCCCTTGTGGTTCAGTGGGTTAAGGATCTAGTATTGTCAATGCAGCAGCTTGGGTCACTGCTGTCATGCAGGTTCCATTTCTGGCCCAGGAACTTCCACATGTCATGGGGACGGCCAAAAAAAAAAAGACTCAAACAGAAATATTATGTATAAACTGAGTTGAAATAAAAATATAGCCAATAGGATAGTACTAGAATGGATACTGCTGAAGATTGAGGTCGTGAGCTGGAAGACCAAAAATGAGCTTCTAGGCTTCTCTTAGAAGGAAGCAGGGAAGGATGAGATTTTTTTTTTTTTTTAAACATTTGAAAGAGAGTTAAGAGCAAAGAAAAGTAGAAATGGCAATAAAGAGAATTAAAAATTTGAAAAAATAATGGAGGATAAATTTTCCAAAATTAAAAAGGGATGAATAACCTAAAATTAAAAGAGCCCAAAGTTTTAGGAAAAAATATTAGGTGACTTGCTTTGTGATTGTAGGGTAGAGAAGAATTTTGAAGTAAGACACATAGCCTAATCATAAAACACTGGTAAATCTGACCATATTAAAATTAATTACTTTTGTTCATTTCAATAAATCTTCAATATAGTGAAAAGACAAGCTATAAACTGTTAGGATACACTTGTGTCACATATAGCCAAAAAGGATTAATAGTAAGAATAAACTTTTTTTAAAAAATCAATAGGAAAAGGGTAAAAGAAAAATGGACAAAAGACATCAATGGACATTTCACAAGAGAGGAAACAAATATGGCCAATAAACATATGAAGATACTTATCCTAATTATTAATCAAAAATGTAAATTATGACCACAATGAGATAACATTTTACACCCATTGGATGGGCAAAAATTGGGACGTCTAACAATTCCAAATAGAGAGGTGACAAATCTGTGGGACCTCTTATTGCTGGTGAAAGTGTTGGTACCAAACAATTGAGAAACATCTTGTATGATAAGCAAGAATTGAAATGAATGTTAGTTCACATTACCCAGTGATTCCATGCTTACATACATCTAACCAAGAGAAATTCTTGCTCACATAACCTGGATATATGTACAAGACTATAAAAGCATAATTTGGAACTGAAAAAAACTGGATAAAACCTACATGCCTATTGATACAATGTGCTCTCAATGAAATTCTATTCAGCAGAATTATAGCCGTAAGGAACAATGTGGATGAATCTTAATAATATCAGAGTGAGCGAAAAAGGCCAGTCCTAGAAGATAATGTTCATAATGTACAAAAATGGTACCATGTTTACAAGGTCGAAAACAGTGAAAGTGAACAATATATTTTTCAGGTATTCATATATATGCAATGCAACAAAAAAACACGAGTGGCAAGGGAACAATAAAGATAAAACCCAGGACCTTAGGTAATGACCTGGGAAGAAGGCAGAGGAATGTAATAATAAAGTAGCATAGAGGTAGATGTAAGTCCTGGTATAGCTTCATTTAGTTCTTGGGCTGAATGATGAGTTCAGGAAATGGTAACATCATATCATGAACCACAGATTATGACTAATTCAATTCTACGCACCTGGTCACTCACCCCACCCCCTAAAAGACAGAGAAGTTACCCTGAAACCTCTTGTTTCAGTCATATTCTTGGAGTCAATATGAATAGCTGTATTGTTTGGACTTACTTCTACAAAATTTCCTGCATACACTTCTTCCAAAGTGACTTCCAGATCTACAATAATATCACTTCCTCTTGGAATATTTCTGTCTTGCTGACGAGGGGTTCCTCCAAACATGAAACCAAAATCGCCAAAGAAGCTGTCGATAAGAGTAAAATCATCAAGAAAAGAAATTAGAGTTCACATCTTACAATATTAGTTTTCTCCACACTGAAAACACTGTTACCTACCAATGAGCAAAACTGGAAGACATTTTTAATACACTGGACTTATATATTGTACACAAATTTTAATTTATATAATATCAACTATATTGCCCCACAAAAAACTTAGTTTAATATTGTTCAGAAACACAGTACAGTGTATACAATATGCTAATGAATTCTCAGTTGGGATTAATCAATGAAAAAATAATCTGCTTCAATATTGACAAATATAAAGATATAACAGAGATACCAGGAGAGGGTATAGTATATATAAACCCATGTATTTCTGAACCTAATGGTAATTTTGGTCATTTGTAGTGTTCACCATTATTTTTAGAAACTAACTTTAGGGAAAGGAGCTACTGCTTTGTACAAAAATCTTGGCTACCTAATTAAACTAAAAAAGCATCAATCTCAGCAAAACTCTAGATCTTGTGAAAAGGAAGTTCTGGTCTCTAAAACCAAAATTAATTTGTGTTAAGTAACAGAAGCATCACTTTGAGATTAATATAAACGGTGACCTTTAATAGGAGTTCTAATCTTAAGGATAAATTTTGATTAAGAAGTCTCAGACGTTAGCATGGTGATGATGACAACTGCCCCCTCCCCCCAAAAAAAACCCCAAACCTAATTTTGACTAATGGATTCCTTAATCTTAAACAAAAGCAGAGAGGGAAGATTGTGGGGGGCGGTGGTGGTGTGGGCAGAGCTTTTTTTCTTCCAGAATCCCTGGGTGTCACTTCTAACTGCCAAGGGGTTCAAACAGAACATTTCCCTGGGAGGCTATAGCAGCCAAATCAATCCTGGGGAAGATCAGGATTTCCTAATCACATTACCTATCTTCACAAGTCCTGAAAGTTTACTGTCACCCCTAAACACAAAATGAGGGAAGCTGTTGTATCCAATAGTGATTTTTACTTCTTTTGGGGGAAGGGTTCACAAATCTCTGTGAATCTGAAGAAAGAAGTGCATCCTCTCCCAATAGAAATGCATACTTAAACTTTTTTTTTTTTTTCCCCTTTTTATGGTTGCACCTGGGGCATATGGAAGTTCCCAGGCAAGGGGTCTAGTCAGAGCTGTCAAGTGCCAGACTACACCACAGCCACGGCAACACCAGATCTGAGCAGCATCTGCAACCTACACCCACTGAATGAGGCCAGGGATCTAATCAGCGTCCTCATGGACGCATGTCGGGTTCTTAACCCACTGAGCCACAACAGGAACTCCCAAACATCTTTTTATTTATAACCTGCCTTGAAACCCCAAATCAAGATCTCCCATTTGATCATCAGAGCACATGAAAATTCAAACGCTCAACAAAGAGGAGCTCAAAGAGCAGGAAGGAGAGATGATTGTTATTCCAGCCACTCAGCAATCCCAGAAAGCAGGGTGCAGCCAGATAAGGAGCCTCTACCCCAACTCCCTCCACCAATGTTGATTGTCATAATCATCCCTCTCTTGTTGACAGGATGAAGAGGCAGCTCTGGGTAAGGGAGTAGGAATTTCTCTCTCTCTGCATATAAGAATCACTATGCTTTGCAGGTTCTAAGACATCGAGGAGACAAAATGAACTGATTTCCAGCAGATAGCCCTCCAATGCAGTCAGGGTTAATTTAACTGGTATGGATAAAGATACGTGCTAAATGGACATCCCTTTTAGTGCTACTTGTCTTTTCTGGAACTTTGGAAAATAAAGGAATACATTGCCTCAGGAAGGATGATGAATGACCTTTTGGTCAAGGATCACTTGAGCTGTGCTCTTTATCAAAAGCTTCTGAACAAGCAGCATGGATAACTCTTTAATCATCACTAAGGCATCCATTCTCAGACATTAATACCTTGCAGATGAATAAATTACTTACTGTGAAAAAATGTCTCCATGGGAGCTCTGATGTCCATCTTTTAATCCCTCTTCACCGTAAGTATCATATTGTTTCCGTTTCTCACTATCTGACAGAACCTGGGGGTAGAAGCCAGAGGTGGAAAAGATTATGAGTTGGTACTACTAAGCTAAGGCATATTGACGTTTACTTTTTTTTTTTTTTTTGCCTTTTCTAGGGCCATTCTCGCAGCATATGGAGGTGCCCAGGCTAGGGGTCTAATTGGAGCTGTTGCTGCCGGCCTACACCACAGCCACAGCAATGCAGGATCTGAGCCACGTCTGCAACCTACACCACAGCTCACGGCAATGCCGGTTCCTTAACCCACTGAGCAAGGCCAGGGATTGAACCCGCAACTTCACGGTTCCTAGTCAGATTCGTTAATCACTGAGCCACGACGGGAACTCCTTTTTTTTTTTTAATCTATGATACGGTGTGTAAAATCTTAGTGGGATGCAGCTTTTATTATGTATCATATTAAGGCATGTTTATAAAGTTATTTTCTTTATCAGACTACATTCTTTGATGCATTGCTCAGTTTGTAACCTTTCACATTGCTCAATTCACGTTTTCAACTTAAATTGATCAAAACTCATCTAGTCACATAAACATCATATTTGAGATTAGCAATGTGGCTGTGAAGGTGAGAGCAATAACAGGAAAGAGGTGAGATAAATTCCTCAGATTTACTTCCCAGGCAGTTTGACTCTGGTGCTTAGGTCCTTAACCACTAGGCTATATTATCTCTTTAAGCTATAGACTAGGGCACGATTATGACAGACTGTCATTAGTGATAGAAGCAGTGAGTGAGGACAGCCTTCAAGATTGCTCAGTCCTGCATGTCTGTACCACAACCCCCGCCCCCGCCCCTACCCCCTTTCATACACACATTAAAGAGACTGGCAAGTCAAGAGAATCAAGTGATAGGTCTCTAGACAGGTCTACACCGCTTTCTTTTCATACTCCCTTTTTATTCTCTTGGTGAACGCAGAAATTCATTTGTGGAAGAATGTTGTCTGCCACATACAGCTCATAATCTTCTGAATTTGAATTGCAGAGGGTGAAAAGGGACATTATTCTATGGAGGATGCTCAAGGTCAATTTCACAACTTAAAAAGACTTTCTCAGGTTTCAATGGCTTTAGAAAAAACTACAGACTCAATCATATGTATATGCTTTCTCATTGGAACCATTCCATCTACAGACCCAAAGAATGTAAAACAAAATAAATTTCAATGATCTTCAAATTTTGTTTTCCAAAAAAAAAGCTGAGAGCATTCTGAAATATATGTACACATATAACTTTGAAAATTAAAAAAAAAGAAAATTAAATAACTTTATGCTCTTTGATAGTCTTAAACTCCTATTTAGACAGACTGAAGGAGAAAGTTATTTCAAAGCCATACTTGTGTCGGCTCCAGAAAAGAGAGGTTGGAAGAAGCTAGGGCTTGCTGACTCAGCAAAAGAAAGGGAGGATCTGATTGGCATATGTAAATAGGACACACTTTTGGCTCAGGGCCTGAATGCTATGTAAGGAGCCACAGCAATCAACATTTAAGATACATGGAGAAGGATACAAAGAAATTCAGTGTACAAGGGAGTGAGCATTCTTAAAAGCAGAGACAAATGGGTTAGCCTAAAAGTGACCAGAGTACTCAACTAAAGCCACTGTATGAGACCAGGTAAGGAAAAAACTCCATTAAGACCAGAAAAAAAACCTCTGTAAGACCAGGTAAGGAAAAAACGGTTTGGTAAATAACCTCAAAAAAAAAGCTACTTAGGGGAAGTAGAAATGGGGCAGAGGTAACTTAAAAAAAAAAAACAAAAAAACTCATTACTGGATTTCCAATATTTTCACCTTCAAGTCTACTTCTCTGTGCTTGTTTCAGCAGAGAAATGAACCCCATATTTGGGTCCATAAGAAAGACTGTTTCAAATTGTCAAAACAAAAACTATTTTAAAATCCCCTTTCTTGGGGGCATTGGAGACTTCTGCAGTAACTCCCCCAAAACTCCCCTTAAAGTTGTCTGTTATCATTCACTTACTCCTCACTTTTCTTCTAAGGAATGCAACTTTATTCCATGGGCTTGGAAAGGATTTTATTAAAAGACAAAAGAAAGTTTCTTAGTTTATTGGTCAACCAACCACAAAGTCTCAACTAATTAAAATGCCAGCAGTAATCCCAGCTCAGTAGAGAAGACAGATTTGTATGCACAAAGGCCTCTGTAACTTTACTGGGATTTTAATTTGTGAACACAAATTCATCTAAAGACCAATGGAAGGTAATCAAGTGAATGACACAAAGAAAAAAAGAAAATCTGAACTAGTGACTAGAAAGGTTCTTAAGAGTTCAACTGCAATCTCATGAATGATCCATACATATAGCCTGCCTAGGTCATGGCTCAAGAGTATGGTAGAGTCTTTACAGAGCCTGGTAAATTCTTAGCAACAGATTCCCCATAAACTATTTTTGATTATGGGATTCCTAACAATGTCGTGGGAAATACAGTGCAAAATATGGAATCCATATTATCAACAAGAAACAAAATGTTACATACAGTAATTTAAGAGGGTCCATCAACCGTCTCAAGTTTATTTGTGGGCCCAAGGTTAGGAATTTCAGTCCTCTAGGTGTCAAGAAAAGCAAGGGAAACCCCATTAGTTCTAGGTTTCACCTGGGTACAAGTTACTGTTTTAGTCCATTCACTTCTTTAAACTAGGAGGCTTGGAATCCCTTCCATCAGGGTTTTTTTCCATTACTGAACTACTGTTCGGATTTGTTTCCAGTCTTCTCACTATATAGGGATTTAATCTGAATTCAGAAGTTGTAGCTCTCTGACTTTTGGACTTAAATTATTGTTTTCTGTGCCCTTTTAGAAAATGGCTAATTAATAACACTATTGTATAACTGAAATTTGCTAAGAGAGCAGAACTTAAATGTTTTCACCAAAAGTAGAGAAGTGAGGTGATGGATTAGCTAGATGGATGGAATCTTTTCACAATGTATACATAGATCAAATCATCACAATGTACACTTTAAGTATTTTACAGTTTTGTCAATTATATCTCAGTGAAGCGGAAAAAAAAATATAACCACAGATCTCTTATTCTGTTTGGAGGGGAGAGGTGAATTGCAACACACACAAGACAGCTAACTCCTAAATGAATACGTATGAAAGATTATCAGTAGTTTATTTGTAAAATTTTTTCACCATAGTGCTGAAAGGTTCTGTGTATAATGGTTCTCCAAATAGCAAATAAGTTATTAAGCATTCAGTAAATATTCCTCTGTGTTGCTAAAAAGAAAAAAAAAATAGAAAAATGGGAAGAATATGCCCAATTCTACTATATTTCAGGTGTCCTAGAGAAGATTAAATGAGATGATACACATGAAAGTGTTCCGATCCCTAGATTAGAGGCTGCAAATTCAAACTATCACTGTTTTCTCTGGTCTGCACATAAAAAGAAAGTTTTAAATTGAATTAGTTACCAACATTTTATAACCAGGAGAATTTATCAAAAAAAAAATTAGGATTTTTACTTCTCTCAAAAAATTAAATGTTTGACACAATGTTTGCATCTGTATAGGGCAGAAACTGGCTGGGGTTGAATAACAGCTGCTCCCTTGAAATGGGACAAGAAGCCTTCAGTTTGTCACAGCCCTCTGCGACCCCTACTGATTCCTAATATGAAGGTAGAAAATTCATGCTCCAATTTTATCTTATACCTGCCCTGAATGTTAGCTGCCTAGTCCATATGGGCATGTGGATTTGCAATCCTCATTTAGAGGTTTTTTTAATTTTTATTATGACTGATTTACAATGTTCTATTTCTGCTGTACAGCAAAGTGACCCAGTCAAACATTTATATAGATACATTCTTTTTCTCACATTATCCTCCATCATGTTCCATCAGAAGTGATTAGTTGTATAGTTCCCTGTGCCATACCGCAGGATTTCATTGCCCGTCCACTCCAAATGCAACAGTTTTCATCTCTTATTTAGCTTTTGTTTCTGCTTCTGGCTCCAACTCCCAAATGGACTGACTGATGATCAATGTACTTATTAATCTACCAATCCTACTTTCCTTCATTCATCTTTTTTCAAAATGTATTTGTTGAAATAACAAATAATAAGACAAATGCTGATATGAAAAGGGCAGGAAGCAGCATCTACTAACATTAATGTATAATATAGCATCAAGCACTACCTTTATCTATTGTCTATTTTTAAAAAGAAGTGACCCGGAAAATGGGAGCGTTACTCCGAATGACATGGTCTTTTCTGGATCTGTAGGTGTTATTAATACTTCATCCTTTTTCCTGACTCACCTCATAAGCAGCACCCAGATCCTGGAATTTCTCCTGCGCTCGAGGATCGTCAGGATTCCGGTCGGGATGAAGCTGCAGGGCTAGTTTCCTGTAGGCCTTTTTAATATCCTTTATAGAGGCGCTGCGAGGCACCCCCAAGATCTTATAGAAATCTCGCCTGCGGGTGGGGGAGAGGACACTTCATTAAAGAGTTATACATGACATTTTAAAAAGTGAAATGTTTTCCTTTACATTTACCTTTGTGTTTGAGCAAAGAGGTAGTAAAGTGAGGGTTTATAGGTGATATATACACAAAAAAGAATGACTAAAAAGAGAAGGCAGCTGAATTTGTAATGAGCCTTAGATACTGAAATGAGTGGCTCTGTACTTTTTGAACAATGCTAGAATTACTCAAAAAATCTGTGGCATTCTCTTAGAACTACCTTCAGTCAAGAAAATCATTTTCTTATTTTATGGTCACACATTATTTTCAACCAAGAACTGTAAGATCAAGTTAGCTCTCTTTTTTTCCCCCCTATGACTGACTTCAAATGACTTTTGATTTCTTTCAAAGGTCAAATAATCTCAAAGTGTATTTCTTTATTCAAAAAGATTATGTCACATAAATGTTCTAAAAGTAGCACTCTTGGAATGTTAAAGATGAAGGGACTGAAGTTAACTTCAGAGGTTAACACAGAGGTTAAGTCAAAGCCCAAATAAGAACCTTGAAGAGTGAATAACTCCCATTTGAATGTTAAAATTGTGAGGATTATTGTTGTGAGAGAAAAATATCAATTTTGTAGTCATCACTAGTAGTTATATTAGTTTGTCTAGGTCAAGTCTTAATTTGAGACAGCTTCTGAAACCTACATGAAGGTGTCTATAAGTTTTAGCAGCTGCAATATGCACATAGCAAGAGCTAGGAGATAAAGTGGAGATCCACTGACCTCCTTGCCAGGAACTAGGTTGGAGCCAAATTAACTGTAAAGGGAATCTTTGCAGGAAGGGCCAATGGGAAGACAGAATGAGACTAAGAAACTTTCAGGGGAGGGGCCGTATCCAGCCCATAGAAGACACCAATAAATATTCATTGAAATGAGTAAATAAGCATGTTCACAAGTCTATTCCTTTTGCCAGAGTTAGCCAACAAAACTATTCTAAAAATGCATTTTCTCAACCAAGGGGATGGGAAAATTGTTCCCAACGGAGACAATGTAGTGACAGCAATTTTAAAATACAGCGGGGACAGAGTTCCTGTTGTGGCTCAGTGGTTAATGAATCCGACCAGGAACCATGAGGTTGCGGGTTCGACTCTTGGCCTTGCTCAGTGGGTTAAGGATCCAGCGTTGCAGTGAGCTGTGGTGTAAGTTGCAGACATGGCTCGGATCCCTTGTTGCTGTGGCATAGGCTGGTGGCTACAGCTCTGATTAAATCCCTAGCCTGGGAACCTCCACATGCCTCAGGAGCAGCCCTAGAAAAGGAAAACAATAAAAATTAAAAAATAAAAAATAAAATACAGTGCGGAGCAGAAATGAATCTGATGAGCATCCATGAGGATGCATGTTCAATCCCTGGCCTCGCTCAGTGGGTTAAGGATCCGGCATTGCCCTGAGCTGTGGTGTAGGTCACAGATGCGGCTTGGATGGGGCGTTGCTGTGGCTGTGGCATAGGCCAGCAGTTATAGCTCCAACTGGACCCCTAGCCTGGGAACTAGGCCATACCCCAGGTGAAGCCCTAAAAAGACAAAATTTAATTAATTAATTAATTAAAAAAAATAAAATGCAGTGGGGAAAAATGCATTGGGGTACCAAAGTCCAAGTAATATAAGACAGTATCTTAAAAAAATTACTTCATAAGCTTTTAGTTACAACTCAGGAAAAATCATTTAATCGTTTTATAAGTTTTTAAAACTCTCACTGACAAGGAGTTCTGTGAGGATTAATTAGGTGTTTTATCCTCCTCCAAAAAATCTGCAAAAACTTGACATCTCTTGGGACAAGAACTAAGTACATCAAAAGGTTCACTGAAGTTAGTGACAAAAAAGGAAACTATATAAAGAATGAGGCTTACTTGGAAAATGCTTAATATAAAAATGCTTAAGTAACAGCTGAGAAAAATACAGGGAAAAGATGGCTGGCACAGCTCAGCATCAACTTCACATTTTCCAAGAGATTCCTTTATGAAAGACTGCAGTGTATAGCTGACAGTTTATAGTTCTTACTGACATCCTGTTTAAACACCTTAAAGTAGTAACAAAAACAGGTTTAAAAAACCACAATAAAGCATTACCTAAGAGAAGTTAATTTTTATTTTAGAAATTTAAGATGTTTCACAAGAAAAAAAATAACAAGTTTAAGCATATATAAACAGGAAAAAAACTTTTAAGAGAATAACAAGCACTTAAAAGTTTAAAGCTCTGCTAGGTAGTGCCTTCTCCATTCAGAGCGACTTATAAATTGTTAGAAGCTACGACTTTACTATTGCCCACATTCTAAAATATGAACCTGGCATATCACATCCTGTGGTCGGTCACGAAGCCCATAGGATAGTGGCTTAAAGACTGGAGATTCTCAAGAGTTCAGATGGCCCTACTTCCTTCAAACAGGTGGCACATTATCACCCACATGGTAATGAGATGAGAATTTAGGTGTTCCTTCAAGGTCACAAAATTCCTAAGTGGGGTGGGGGTGGGTGGGTAGAATCCCAGTCTACTACCTTCTGCCCAAATACCATTCAGCTTCTCAAGAATGCTCCATGTGGATAGACAGTGAGGCATGGTGACAGCTAGGACACAGTATTCCAAGAAGCTGAGAAGTAGGAGGACTCTACAAAGGGTCTGCCTTGCTCCCTCAATCCAACTTCCTTCAGTCCCAGAATTGCTTCCCTACCTGTTCTCCTTACTTCTTCACTTGGACTGGCATCATAACCCACCCTCTTTAATGCCAGCCCAATGGCTCGTTGCAGACTCAACACTGTATCATCCTCCTCCTCAGCTCAGCAACCCACCCCCCACTCCCTCACCCCATCCCTCGTATGGTAGGGCATCCAACTCTCACTTCTCTGGGCAAATTTAGCTTTTAAGGGCCTCCGGGTCTAAGCCCCTCTTAACCCGTGTCATCCACTGCTCTCTCCGTCCCACTAGCCCAGCCCACCACTACCCACTCCTCCTCTCTACCGCCTCACCACAGCAACACCCCTCTCCACCCCCCACCCAGTCTGACAATGCCCCCTCTTCCCTCAGCCTCCTCCCCAGCCAAGACTGACTTAAGGGTCCCGTGCCCGCGGCTGGCAGTTCCTCACCCGGCGATCACGGCCCCGATGAGGTACAGCAGCAACAGGCAGAAGGTGCCCAGGTTCTGCGGGGCCATGGTCTTTCTGAGCGAGCCCCTGCCCCCCGGCACTCCTCACAGCCTCCGCCGCCGCGTCGGCTCGCCAGCCCACCCGGTCCTGAGAAGCCGCCTCACGCCGGGGTCTCCGACTCGGTCGAGATCGACAGCTAGCTGGCCCCCTCCTCTACCAGTCCACTTCCCGGGAGTCCTGAGTCCCGGCGAGAGAAGCCCCCGGCGGGTCAGAGCCAATCGCTGCTCTGGACATCACACGCGGCCGGCGCCTCGCAGCCAATCAGCGCAGTACACTTCACCTCCGAGGCGGCGCGGGCGGCCACTTAGGCTTCAGAATTGCATCCGCAGCTCCCGGCCAATTATAAGGGGAAACGTCAGAGAATCGCGCCGCCGCAGAAATCCTCTCAGCCCAGGTATCTGCGAGTCGGAGAAAATTACGTAAAGATTGC
Organism: Phacochoerus africanus; assembly: GCF_016906955.1. Classification (NCBI taxonomy): domain Eukaryota; kingdom Metazoa; phylum Chordata; class Mammalia; order Artiodactyla; family Suidae; genus Phacochoerus; species Phacochoerus africanus. The sequence continues at coordinate 204,744,158 of NC_062544.1, read as the reverse complement.
TGGGGAAAGGGTTCCCAGAGCTCGCAGCTCGGGTACACGAAGTTTCCCTCCGCCCGCCTTCTTGGACTCTCCACCAATCACGAGGCTCCACCTCCAGCACTGACCAATTGCGGGAGGGAGGTATTATCTTGGTTACAAGTCTCGGAATTTCATTCATATTGAGCTAGGAGCTGGCCTCTAGGGAGGGGACACTCGCGAAGTGGGCGGAGGCAAAGACTAAACTCCAATGGTATGGCGGACGAAGAGCTTATACCATGTTTTACCTTCTCGGAGTTCCCATTAAGGCTCAGCGCTAACGAACCCGACAAGTATCCATGAGGACTCGGATTAGATCCCTGGCCTCACTCAGGGGGTTAAAGACTCCGAGCTGCAGTGTAGGTCACAGACGCAGCTCGGATCTGGCATTGCTGTGGCTGTGGTGTAGGCCGGCAGCTGCAGCTCAGTTTGGACCCCTAGCTTGAGAACATCCATATGCTGCAGGTGTGGCCCTAAAAAGACAAAAAAACCCAACAAACACAAAACGAATATATTTTACTTTCTCTAACGAACCCAAGAGAAAACTGTCTCGGTTTGGCAAAGAAGAGGCCTGATGAGAAGAGGCCGTGGAAGCAGACAGACTCGGGTTCGGATTCAGCTTCTACCACTTCCTGGCGGTGAGAGCATGTTTAGTTTCCCCTCCTTGTCCTCGGATCGAGCGCAAACTTCCTTATCGACAAACCTGAGGCAAAGTGTTTACTGGTAGTGTTGTGAAATTTTAATAGGAGAAAATCTGTAAACCATCTAGTATTGGCACATAGTAAGTAAGCACACAAAGAATATTAATTACAATTAAGATAATGCTAATCCCCCACCCCCGCGCTTAGTTTTGCTCATTTCAGTAAACGCACCACCTAGTTGTTCACTTTAAAACTTTGTCTTCTTTGATACCTCTCCTCTATCCACTATTCAGAGTTTTACCTTGAAACCATATCCTGAATCTGTCTGCCAGTCTCCATCTCCACATCTCTGAGCCAAGTCACATCATCTCCCATGTGGCAAGGGCTTCCTAAATGGTCTCCCTGCCTTCACTCCTAGTTATCTTAGCTTTTTTTCTCACCGCCTCCCCTTTTTCTGCATGATTTTTAACAAACATGTCAGGTCATGTCATTTCTCTACTTAAAAGCTGTGGATGGCTTTTCATTACACTTACAGTAAGCTCCCAACTCTTTATGCTAGCTTGTAGAAACATTTCTAAATAAACCTGGGGGGAAAAGAACAAAACCCTTATATGATCTGTACCCTCACCTAGTACATACTCCTTACCACCTTTCAGCAAGACACTTTTCCTTTCTCTCTTCTGAATACACCAAGTTCATTCCTATAGGGGCTTTGTTCTAGCTGTTCTCTTGCCTAAAATGCTTTTCCCTCAGATCCTAACATAGGTGACTCATTTTTAAACTCAGATAACAGCTTAAATTTACCACCTCACAGAAGACTTCTCTGACCAACCAATCAAAATTAACCCCTACCAAGTCCCTATTCTTATATTGCCCTATTTTTAAAAATTATTTTCATCCTGTCCCCATTACTAACACACGCTGGAATGCCAATTTCAGGAGAGCATGAATCTGGACTGTTCTGTTCACAGCTGTCTAGAACAGCAACTTAGAACAGAGCCTGCCACAGAGTATAAACATCCCTTCCACTGTGATCTTCCTGTGCTGGTTTCTTATTCTTCAAGCCTCAGCTCAGTTTAGATATCCATCCTTTTTCCCAAATTTCGTAGCACTTACTAATACCTGGAGTTTTTTTTTTTCTTTCTACAGTCACACCTGCAGCATATGTTAAGTTCCCGGGATAGGGGGTCAAAGCAGAGTTGAAGCTGCAGGCCTAGCCACTGCCACAGCCACACCAGATCCCAGCCACATCTGCAACCAAACTCCACAGCTTGCAGCAACACCAGATCCTTAAACCACTGAACGAGGCCAAGGGTCGAACTCCAATCCTCACGGATACTATGTCGGGTTCTTAACCTGCTGAGTCACAGTGGGATTATTCCATTTTATTTTCCTAATGTATTATCTATTCTCCCTGTTAAAATATACACTCGAAGAAAGCAAGGACCTTATCTAGTTTGTTCACTACTCTAAATCCTAGTGCCTAGCACTGAGTCAGATACAGTGCAGAGAGGTAAGAGGTAGACCAGGTTACTGCTTTCAGGAAGATGCCCTCTAGAAGAGAGAGGCCACAAAAAAGAGAAACTAAATTGCATCTTATGGTCTTATTTACCTTTGTACCTTCCACGCCTGGAGAGGCCATAAACGAACTAAGAAAGCAGGAAATGGCCAGAAATCATAAAATGGAGGTTAGAGGAAGGAGTGATGTTCTTCTGCTGGATGAAAGCCAAAAAGCTTCTTGAAGGCGGCAACATGGTGGAAAAGCTAATATACAGTTAAGGAGATAACCTTGCGGGCTCTCGCTTCAGAGAGTCTGGGTCTGTATCTTAGCTAGTCTCTGGCAGTGTTACTTTCACCTCTCTAAGCCCTAGATTCCTTATCAGTACAACAAATGTACTTCCCTTAGTGGGCTCTTAGGAATGAGATGAAATAAGTAAAGATGCTTTAATCGGAGCCCCGCCCACAGTAAGCGTTCTATAAAAGTAAACTATCATTATCATAATCATTACTGATCAAAGCGTGCTGACCTTACCAGCAGCTAAGTGGCTGACCACAGCTCTGTGGAGCAATAGAAAACTACCCTTAGTTGAAAGGCGCGACACCAGAAAGCGATGAGATCTAGCTACAAGTTCCAGCATCCAACACTCTCGACCTCGGTCAAGAGTTTCCCAGACCGTGGAAGAAGTACTGGGCCTCTCTAGCAACGTAGTCCTCCGACTCTCATTGGTGCCTTACGCATGCGCAGTGGGTGAGCAGCCGGCACTGGGCGGGTCTGGCGTTCGAGGCGCGGCCGCTTACGGAGAGGTTCGGCGGAGGGGCCCCTGCCCTCGCAGGTAACCGCGCGCAGTTAGACGCAACGGAGGGCGGGGAGGGCCGGTCCCGTTTCAGGCTTGGGCCGGGGAGGCTGCCTTCGCGTTCTCCGGGTCTTGGGTCCGCTACAGACCCAGTTGGCTGGGGCTTCTCAGTTCTCAAAATCCGATCACCCGGGCGGCCCACCCGGCGTCCTGTCCAGGACCGCGTCCTACCCTGGACAGCGGCCAAAGTGGTGGCCAAGCCAGGGGAGGGAGGCTCGGGCCTCACGCCGATCTCCCCGCCTGAGAAACCTGGATCCCAGCGCATCCCAGGGGAGCTTTTGAAGAGGGAAAGAACACCAGTTTAATGTTTACGAATTTAGCCCACTCGAATTTGGTGGTTAGAATAGAGAGTTCTTCTCCAGGACCTGTCCTTTGATTGCCCTCTTCAGGGGCGGAGGTCAGTACTTCACAGAGCAGCCTATTTTCATTTTGGAGTGAACTAAGATCTTCCTCACAGAACTTTCATTGTCTGGTATTATTAAGAGCGACGCTAAGCCATTCCCAAGTTCAAAGACAGCTACCATCTATCCTGTCACTCCCATCTTTTGGGTTCATGGTTCCTTCACCTGGCCCTTACCTGGCCTTCTATTTAAGGCCACTCATTCTGGTAATTCTCTTCTGTATTCACTCCCGTTTTCTAGATTCTCCCACAACTGAGTTCCTAAAGCACATTTGTGTAAGTAACAGTTCTCAAGTCAAACTTGAATTCTAATCCAGGTCTCTGCCAATTAAAGTATGTGACTTTGGGTAAGTTCCTTGACTTTTCTAAGCCTCGGTTTTCTCTTCTGAAAATAGGGAAAATCATATTTATCTGTAGGTGGTTATGAGGATGAAAGGAGGTGAAGAACATAAAACATTTAGAATGCTACCCAGCATATAGCAAGCACTCAATTGATGTCATTTATTTTTTGAACAGGTAGTTCCCAAAAGAAACACAATTTTTAGAGTAAATGTAAGACGTAATGATAGGAATAAAACATTTTTCATCCAGTCATATAAAGGTTTTTTTTTTTTTTAATGATCTTAATACTGAGGTGTGTGTTTTAAAGATGGTACCTTGATCAAATGATGGAACAATATGATAGCATTTTGGAAAGTAATGGAAATATATGTCACGAGCTTCAGAAGTGTCAGTAACTTCTTTTCATAAATGCACATCTGAAATTTTTTTCCGGAAAGTAATCATAATGCAAAAAATATACAGAAAGTGGTAATTATAGCATCATTTATAATAGTGAAAACATTTAACTTTTTAGAGTAGAAAATTTTAGCATACACAAAAGTATAGGTAGTAGTAGGTTCATATACCCTCATGTGTTCATTATTCAGCATCAACAATGGTCAATATTTTGCCTATCGTTTTTGTGAAAAATTTTAAATCTACAAAGTGTCTGAAAATAGATCAATTGAATAAACTGGAATACATTTATTTAGAGTGCTATTAAGCTTTTAAAATTATATAGAATTGTATTACAAAATAATACAGAATATATGATATCATCACAACTGTGAAAATTCAAAAACTAACATCCAGTCTGTAGAAAAAAAACGTGGATAGGAAGTACAGTAAAAATATTAGCTAGTTTCCCTTGGTGTTGGGACTGTGGATGATTTCCTTCCCTTCTTTTTAGGTAGTTTATAAATATTCCATGAAAATTATATGTTGTTGTTAGAACAAACAATGAACAAAAACAAAATCTAAAAATATTGTACCTGGGTTTCCTGTTGTGGTTTAGCGGACCCGAAAGAGTGTCCATGAGGATTTGGGTTTGATCCCTGGCCTCACTCAGTGGGTTATGGATTTGATGCTGCTGTGGCTGTGGCATAGGCCTGCAGCTGCAGCTCCAAATGACCCCTAGCTAGAGAACATCCATATGCCAAAGGTGCGGCTGTAAAAACAAAAATTAAAGAAAAATATTGTGCCTGAATTAAGGATAATAGACTATGCCAGAGCCACAGGAGGTTCACCATTATAAAGATGCTTTAACTTCTCTTGATCTTTTTTTATAGCCTGTGTTTATGTGAGCATTCTGGTCTGCCACCTGGTGCTAGTGCTTCATATTGGGCTCAAATTGTTAGCTAACATGTTCAAATCTTTATAATCAATCAGCCTCTATATGTAAATTATTGGACTTTGAAATTTTATTCTCTTTTTTTGGGCCATGCCTGCAGCATGCAGAAGTTCTGGGGCTGCAGATCAAACCCACATCACAGCATTGACAACGCTGGATCCTTAACCCAGTGAACCACCAGGGAACTCCTCTTATTTTGACTAGTGTTTAAGCAAGATTTCTGGTGATGGGATGGTTCTTGTTTCCCATTTCTTCTTTTCTTTGTCCTGAGTTGGGATCTATCTCTTACCTCATGCATTTACACATGCTCCCTAAAACAACTGCTTCAAACAATTCAAGTGAGACAATTCTGTGTTATCACAACATTTTTCTTGCTCAAATAGATTATAAATCTATTCTGCCTCTGTTTGCTGAACTAAATCCACTTTTAAAAGTGACACTGTACATTTAAAAATGGTTAAGGGTGGGGTCACCTTACAAGATGTGTAAATGAATTGGTTTGTGTGAAACTTTGTTTCATAGGTATGCAAAGAAGCCTTTTCACACAGATGTCCTCAGAGATAATATGGATCAGTCCGGAGTTCTCCTCTGGGTAAAAGCAGAACCCTTTATAGTGGGTGCGTTGCAGGTCCCCCCTCCGTCCAAGTTCAGTCTTCACTATCTCAGGAAGATATCCAGCTATGTGCGAACCCGGGCCACTGAGGGAGGCTACCCACGCCTGTCCTGGTCTACATGGAGGCACATTGCATGTGGGAAGCTGCAGCTGGCTAAGGATCTGGCGTGGCTTTACTTTGAAATATTTGATAGTCTTACAGTGAAGACACCAGAGGAGCGCCTGGAATGGTCTGAGATTCTGTCCAACTGCATGTCTGAGGATGAAGTTGAAAAGCAAAGAAATCAGGTATGGATGTATATGTATATGTGTTTGATTACTTTGGGAAATAGACTCTTTTAAATTTTTTTTGCTTTCTTCTTTTTTTTTTTTTTTTTTTTTTGCTTTTTAGGGCCTCACCCTTGGCTAGGTTCCCAGGCTATAGCTGCTGGCCTATGCCACAGCAACTCAGGATCTGAGCCATGTCTGCAACCTACACCAAACTTACGGCAACACCAGATCCTTAACCCACTGAGCAAGGCCAGGGTTGGAACCCACATCCTCAGGGATACTAGTTGGATTCGTTTCCGCTGAGCCACAATGGGAACTCCTCTTTTAAATTTTTATACCAGCTGTATAGGGTATAGTTTTAGGTTAATGACCACATGATCCCAAAGCACCATTTATGTTTTAGCGGTTTCAGTTTGGCAGTATTTAGTGAATTTATCCTTACCAGCAATCTTTATTTATCTATTTTCAAAGTAGTACTATTAGAGGAGCCCTGTAATTGGAAGAGGGAAATATTTTCATGGACCTTAAAACTATTTTGCGGTACTTGAATGCTTATGAGCCACTGACATTTTACAGTTAGAGCACCTGACTGTTTTTAAGTGAGCATCTGCTGTGTGCTGGGATTCAAAGACTATTAGAACACCAGCTCTGACTTCACTAGCACACAGACTAGTAGGGGAAGCTGGTCTGTAAAAAAGTGCTATTTAATAGACATTTCTCCAAAGAATACATACAGATGACCAACAGACACATGAAAAGATGCTTAAGCATTGTTCAAAGAAATGCAAATGGAAACCACAGTGAGTTACTACCTCACGTCACCAAAAAGTCTACAAATAATGTCACCAAAAAGTCTACAGATAATAAGTGCTAGAGAGGGCACAGATAAAAGGATACCCTCCTACACTGTTAGTGGGAATGTAAATTGGTGTAGCTGTTATAGAAAGTAGTATGGAGATTTCGTAATAAAACTAAAAATAAAGCTCCCATGTGATCCAGGAGTTCCACTCCTGGACACGTATCTGGAGAAGACTCTAACTCAAAAAGATACATGCACCCCAATGTTCATAGAAGCACTGTTTACAAGAGCCAAGACATAGAAACAACCTAAGTGTCCATCAACAGATGAATGGATATAAAGAAGATGTGGTGCTCACACATGCGCACACACACACATATTACTCAACTATAAAAAAGAATGAAATAATACCATCTGCAGCAACATGGATGGCCCCAGAGATTATCATGCTAAAGAAAGTAAGTCAGACAAAGACACATAATTACATGATATCATTCATATGTGGAATCTAAAGAATAGTACAAATGAACTAATTTGCAAAACAGAAACAGACTCAAAAACATAGAAAACAAACTTACAGTTACCAAAAAGGAAGATTAGGGTTGGGGGTGGGGAGGAATTGGGAGTATGGGATTAACATACTGTATATAAAATAAACAATAAGGATCTACTATATAGCACAGGGAGTTCCAAGATATTCAATATCTTATATAATAAATTATAATAGACTATAGATATACTACATATGTATAACCAAATCACTTTGCTGTACACCTGAAACTTAACACAATATTGTAAATCAACTATGTTTCAGTTTTAAAAAGTGCTATTTAATAATGTGGAATGTACGATAAAAATATGCATGAAGTACATAAATAGAATTAGAGAAGAGAATGATTAATTCTGGTAATATGAGGAAAGGCTTCACAGAGAAAATATATTAGCCAGGGTAGGTCAATTACAATAGCAAGTGATCCCAGCATTTTGGTGGCTTGGTGCAATAATAGTTTATTTCTTATTCATGCGGCAGTCCAACATAGTGCATCTGGCTGGATGAGTCTCTAGGCTGCTGTCCGCTAAGCAGTGACTCAGGGACATAGGCATCTTGTCTTTTGGAGCCACTATTGTATTAGTCGGCTTTGCTGAAGTCAAAAACAAAAATTAAATTCCAGTGGCTTCCTGTAGCTAAGGGTTACTTCTTGCGTATTTTACAATTAGGCTGCAATAATTAGTATTTTAGTATTTAGTATTAGTATTAGTATTTAGTATTTACTATTAGTGTTAGTATTTACTAACACTAACAGTAATTAGTATTTTACAATTACTGAGCTATGGCTCTCTTCCGGGAAATGGCTTGGCTCTATGTGCCTGCTCATTTGGGGACTCTGGCTGAAGAAACAGCTTTTGTGAGGTCATGCCTGTTCTTGTGACAGAAGGGAAGAGCAACAGAGCAGAAGTCTTGATGTCTCTTAAAACTTTGCTCAGATTTGACATAAGCTACAACTACTTTTGTTCCATTGTCTAAAGTTTTGTCATATGTCCATGCTTGAAATTAATAAGATGGGAGGTAAACTATCTCACAAATGGTAGGGAAATTCCATGGCTGTGGGTCAGGCCATGTAAGCCTCTTGGAAGATGAGGAGGTGAACAATTGAAAAACTAATACGGTTTGCCCCAGCCATGCCTGAGGCCTTTACTTCCATTTCTTTGGGAGAAATTTTGGGAAGCTTGAAAGTAGTGTGAATCCACCCACATTCCATTGACTGTAACCCACTTATACCATATCCAACTTCGAGGGAGGCTGGGAAATGCTTAGGAAGGAAACGTATTTAATTAGCATTTAGCCAGTCTCTGCCACGTGGGGTAGTATCTAAACAAGGTTTTAGAAATTGAAAAAAAGGCTTGGCAAGCAACCATGGAAAGGGGCATTATAGTTATTCATTAATTAAACATTTACTGAGCACCTGCTATGTGCTAGGTGCTGTAATTGGTGGTATGGCTACAGAGAGGAATAAAATCTTCAAGAAGCTCTAATGTTTTTTTGAGTGCTTACTATATACTGGTTTCTGTGCTAGTTACTAGGACGATGAAAATGAAAAAGAAAAGGATCTTAAGTCTTATGAGAAGGCAAGCATATGAAGGAATAGTAATAACTGTTAAGTGGAAGTAGGTATAAATTCAGGGAATTCTGTTGAGTAAAACAAGACAGTCCCAAGAGGTGACATACTATATGATTCCATTTAGTAACATTCTTGAAATGACAAAATTATGGATATAGAGAACAGATAAGTAGTTGTCAGGGGCCAAAGAAGGGATGAGGGGTGGATGTGGCTATAAAAGGGCAGCAGGAAGGATCCTTGTGCAGATGGGAGTGTTCTGTACCCTGACTGCAATCCATGTCAGTACCCTGGCTGGGCTATTGTGTGATAGCTTTGCAAGATGGAAGCTGGGTAGAGTACATGGGGGAGTTCCCATGTGGCTCACGGAGTAAAGAACTATACGTAGTGTCCATGAGGATTTGGGTTCCATCCCTGGCCTTGCTCGTTGGGTTAAGGATCCAGTGTTGATGCAAGCCACAATGTAGGCTGGCAGCTATAGCTCTGATTTGACCCCTGGCCTGGGAACCTCCATATGCTGCAGGTGTGGCCCTAAAAAGAAAAGAAAAAGAAAAAAAAAGGAGTACATGGGATCTCTCTGTTCTTACAGCTCTGCGTGAATCTACAGTTACCTCAAAAAGTTTAATTAGGAAAGTAACAATTTAAAAAATATACAGATTCGTGAGGTTCCATGTTGACAGTTGATTGACTAGGCAGGTTTAGGTGATCCTGAGAATTGGCATTTTTAAGTTCCTTAGGCATAGCAATTTTTAGGCTGGTTGGGAATCAGGACGAGTATAGCTGTAGTCCGAGATGTATTGCTTCGCTTTTTTTGCCTCTCTTATGTGTGTATGGGAAGAAGTATGTGAGGATAGTTGTGGGCTTCAAATACTGAGCTTCAGACCACACACTTTTTCCAATAAGAATTGACTTATAAACATTTCTCAGGTAAGTAGTATTTTTTTTAAGTCAAATACCCTTTTAAGAATTTGATAAAAACCTGAGGTTAGGTCTGCTCTCCCACAAAATGTATATACACCCAAAAATTACATATAATTTCAAGTGTTGCACTGATATTCTAAACTTTCTTGTTAAGTTTGTGATTAGGTTAAACTAACCTCTATGTCTTGTTTAAATTTTCTTTTTCCTTTTTTTCACCTGTTTGTTCAATTACTAATTATTATTAATATTTTTTGTTTTTTGACTGTCCCATAGCATATGGAGTTCCCCAGGCCAGGGATTAGATTCGAGCCACAGTTGTGACCTAAGCCACAGATGTAGCTGTGCTGGATCCATAACCCACTGTGCCAGGCCAGGGATTAAATCCGAGCCACAGTGTGACCTAAGCCACAGATGCAGCTGTGCTGGATCCATAACCCACTGTGCCAGTCCAGGGATCAAACCAACATCCCAGCATTCCCAAGAGGCTGCCGATCCCCTTGCGCCACAGTGAGAACTCCACTGTGATTTTTTTTTTAACTGTAATTTTAAACTTGTGAAATAATATACTTTAAAAAAATACGTGCTTCATCCTTTCCACTTCATCTGTTTGAGAGAGAATGTCTATGGTCATACATGCTACATAGCTTTCTGAGAAGCTGAGAAATTTTACCAGTTTAATTAGTTTTAGAAACTCCTACATCTAGGTATCAGAGACATGCATATCAAATGTCTTCTTAGGATCAGCACACTGTTGGGTATTTACTATATCTGCTTAGTTGTAGGCTAGTGGTTGATGTGGTTTTAGGACATGTGTTCATCATTTATTTTCTTCTTGGACAGCTTTCAGTGGACACCCTGCAGTTTCTGCTCTTCTTATATATACAGCAGTTAAACAAAGTCTCCCTGAGGACATCTTTGATTGGAGAAGAGTGGCCTAGTCCCAGACACAGATCTCAGTCTCCTGACCTGACTGAAAAATCCAGTTGTCATAATAAGGTACTGTTTAAATTATGGTCTCTTTCTTTAAAAGGGACAATTTGTGAGGGAGAAGGTTTGCCTTCATTAAAAGTTACTTTAAATTATTTATATAAGCCAGAGATTTGCTGGCATGTTTTGTTTTGTTTTGCTTTTCACTTTTTTCCCTAATTATAAAACAAATTATGTGCAATCTTGGAAATCCCTGATGGCTCAGCAGTTTAAGGATCTGGCATTGTCATTGCTGTGGCATGGGTTTGATCCCAGGTCTGAGAACTTCCACATGCTATAGGCATGGCCCCCAAACAAACAAGAACAACAACAACAAAACCCCAAATATGTGCAATCTTAATCAAAATAGAGAAGCTACTTTACTTCCTTCAATAACACAAAAATCACTTAGATAATACCTGGGCAAATTATTCACTATACTTCTGTTAGCATTCCCATTTTTGCAAATATTAATGCATTTGATTTCATGAGTTGGGGCAAGTCAGTTCACTTCTCTTGCTGGGCTTCTTGACTCTATAATAAACAGGGATGATAATGCCAATTTCTGAATAGCTGTGAGAATTCAGTAATGTATTAGCATGAGACTTGTTGCATAGTAAATACCTGTATATAGTGACTTTAGTTTGTGCTATAGCATGACTTCTCTCAGCATCTGATTGGACCGGGGATGGACACTTGACTAGAGTCACCCATTCCTAGTATGTATTTGAAATTTGTTGGATTTGAAATGATGATCTGGCTCAATCCATACCCCCAGAGACTGAAGAAAAGACCAGTTGTGATGGGTGTTTGGGCTGGTAGCTCATGTGGCATTGGGACCAGAATAGCTACCACATCCATCAGTGACCTGGAATTATGAGATTAGCAACTCAGAGGTAATCAGAGAAAAAGAAGAGAATGGAGCAGACATGCAGAAAGACCTGAGAGAGAACCAGGTTCAAGGTGGCCTCCAGGTCCAGTTCTGATGAGGCCGCCTTGTACTTCAGTCCAGGAGAGGACTGTGTTCCTACAGTAAAATTTCCTTTTATTTGAATTAACCTGTATTGTCTGCTAGTGACAATTACCACCAGCTACCCAGGCTCTCTCTATCACCACCCATACCTAGTTAGTTGTCAAGTCTTGCTGGTTCTGCCTCCAAAATAACTCTTTAATAATTTATCACCTTTTTTGCTCTTATATAGGCCCTAAGGTCATGGTGTTTTGCTTTGATTTCTCTAATTAGGCCCTACTTGGTCACCCTGCTTTTTATCTGTAGTCCACCTACTACACTGGACTTTCTAAAATAAAGACCGATTCTATCCATCTCCTGTCAAAACACTGTCAGTGAATTCTCATTGTCATCGTTGTTTTCATCTTGTACTCACCATGGGAGGGGGAAATGTAGCAAGAGGGAGGAAGAGCAGGTGAGGCCGTGGCAGCTCTACTTTAATATGTTCTTTGCCATCCAAATGAGAGTTTATTAAAAATAAAAAGTGGTATAGCTGTTTACAAAATAGTCTGAAAGTCTCTGGTGCTCAAAACAAAGTCCAAATGTTTTAGTATTTCACCCAAGGCCTTTCATGAATGGTCGCTGCCTACCATTTTATTTTTTTTATTATATTTTATATTTTATTTTATTTTATTCTTTTTGTCTTTTTAGGGCTGTACCCACGGCATATAGAGGTTCCCAGGCTAGGGGTCCAATCGGATCTGTAGCCTCTGGCCTATACCACAGCCACAGCCACGCCAGATCCAAGCCACGTCTGCAACCTACACTACAGCTCATGGCAACTCCAGATCCTTAACCCACTGAGCGAGGCCAGAGATCAAGATAGATACTCATAGGTACTAGTCAGATCCATTTCCACTGAGCTCAACAGGAACTCCCCGCCTACCATTTTAAATTCAACTGCCACTTCTAGCATACTTCCTACACCCTACTTAGAACTTCCATGTCTCTGAACACAGCAAGTCATTTCACTCCTATGGGCCTTTGGATGCTGTTGGCTAGGCCTGGAATGCTTTCTTTATCTGATCTGTTTTCATAACTGCCAACATCAATCAAGAATCTGTTCAGGGAGTTCCCGTCATGGTGCAGTGGTTAACGAATCCGACTAGGAACCATGAGGTTGCGGGTTCAGTCCCTGCCCTTTCTCAGTGGGTTAACGATCTGGCGTTGCCGTGAGCTGTGGTGTAGGTCGCAGACATAGCTTGGATCCCGCGTTGCTGTGGCTCTGGCATAGGCCGGTGGCTACAGCTCCAATTCGACCCCTAGCCTGGGAACCTCCATATGCAGCGGGAGCGGCCCAAGAAATGGCAAAAAGACAAAAAAAAAAAAAAAGAATCTGTTCAAACTGCACTCCGCTAAGATTTATGAGCCCCAGATGGAGTTCTTTGTTCCTCTCATGCTGATAGAACTTAAAGATCTCTTCGGTAGGGATCTCACTGGATTACAGTTATTTGTTTATCTTGTCATTTTAGTACATAGATCCTGAATTCCTTGAGGACAACTATGTCTTACTCAATTTGCATAATTCATCACTTAACACTGCTCATATCACAAAAGGTATCTGTCAAGTGAATGAGCCAAGTTATTAGAACGTCTGCCAACTCAAAGCTTATTCCCAAAGTTACAACTTCTTTTAAATCTGGCTACTGTTAGATTAGTTGACTTACTTCATCCAATGGAATTTGAAATTCCTTCTATAATTTAAAAAAGTAATTAAAGGAGTTCCTATGATGGCGCAGTGGTTAACATATCCAACTAGGAACCATGAGGTTGCGGGTTTGATTCCTGGCCTTGCTCAGTGGGTTAAGTAAGGATCTGGCATTGCTGTGACCTGTGTGGTGTAGGTCATGGATGTGGCTCGGATCCCGTGTTGCTGTGGCTGTGGCGTAGGCCGGCAGCTACAGCTCCGATTAGACCCCTAGCCTGGGAACCTCCATATGCTGCACGTGTGGTCCCAGAAAAACACAAAAAGACAAAAAAAAAAGGAAGAAAGTAAATAAACCCAGTGCTTCATGATATGAAGGTGATTATTTTTATGCTTGATCCAAAACTATTAGAATATTTACTAACTGTGTGACCTTGGGCAAGTTTCTTAACCTTTCTGTATCTTCACTTCATCTTCTATAAAATGAACATGGTAGTGGCATCTATCATAAGACTGTTGCTAGGATTAAATATGTTGAATTTTATATAACAGTGCTTAGCACACACTATGGGTTAGCTATTAGTATTACTTTTGAGTTAGCTAAGGCAAAGAGAGTCCGTTTATAGCTATCACACACACAGAAAATCTTTAAAAGTTTATATAGCCATCTTACATGCTTTCAGGGGATGAAGCAAAGTATAAATACAAAATATTTAAAATATAAACTTTTCAGATCTTGTGGAATCTCTTTGTTCTTTTGATATTTTTTAGAACTGGAATGATTACAGTCACCAAGCTTTTGTCTGTGATCATCTGTCAGATTTCCTTGAGCTGCTTTTAGATCCAGAACAACTCACTGCATCATTTCATTCAACTCACAGTAGTCTAGTCTCGCGAGAAGCTGTTGTGGCTCTCAGCTTTCTTATTGAAGGTACTGTGAGTGGAGCCAGGAAGATCTATCCACTTTATGAACTTGCACTGTGGCAACCACTGCATGCAGAAACTGGCTTCTCAAAGATGTCTAAGGCCTTTTCTTTCTACAAGCTGGAAGCCTGGTTGAGAGCCTGTTTGACTGGGAATCCATTTGGTACATCGGCTTGCCTCAAGTCAGGGAAGAAATTGGCTTGGGCTCACCAAGGTATTTATTAATATTTTAGTCTCTATTAAATTGAATGACAGGTTAATAAGGAATCTAGTGTTTTCTGGTATATTAATGATTACACATCTTCTGTGGAAAACCTAAAAAATATTGCTACTATAAGAGAAAAAAAGGGAACTTCTCTTTTGTATCTGACTTTTTCTCTCAAGGCAGGAACCATCTCAGAGTCTTAATTCAGTAGTCCAAGTTGTTTTGGTTGCAGTTGACAGAAACTCCAACTTTAGTTAGTCCTTTCTTTGCTCTGCTCTTCTTTCCTGACTCTTTTTCCCTCTCACTCTCCTATACTCATTTGCTTGCAGCTTTCCTGTTTTCTGTGCACCTTAGCAGAAATTGGCCATTCCACAGTTACAAGCCAGAGAGTTGGTGTGGAGATAAAGTTCTTTTTAGCTATACAAACACAAGCAGCCCAACCATTTCTAAACTGGAAACTTAAATTTATAGTAGAGAAAATCTGACTTTGGTTGCAAAAGTATCTACTTCTGATAGTCCAGTGATGGCTAAAGGGATAGGTTCCAGGTACTCCATGACTTCTTGGGGCCTAGGTATAAGTTTTAAGAGAAGAGAGACTCAGATTTAAGTTTAAAGAGAGGTATGTGTCTCCTGAGGCAAAATTAATGGGGAAAAAACTTAGAATATACTTCTATAATCTCTGAGTTTCAAAGATAAGGAAAGAATAGGTTCTGTGTAAATGTAAAAAAAAATAATAATAAGTTTTGTGTCAAATTTTTCTAATGCTGAAAACCAGAAAATAGTTGAGCATCATCTGCAGAATCTGGAGCAAAAAAGATTGTGATCCAGGTATTTTATAGCCAACCAAACTATTGCTCTAGCGTGAGGTCAAAGACTCAGATACATAAGGCTCCTATAAATATATAGGAGATACTACCTAATTCTTGATGTTAATAAAAGAATATAGGTGCAATTAAGTTTTGAAACATTGTTAGGGTAGGCTCTAGTAGGGAAAAGAAGGACCTCTAACAATTATGGGATTATACCAGAAATGTGGTAGATAGAAGGATTACAAATAATTTTTATCTTTTACTACTAGTATTTAAAATTTGTCTGCAGTAGCCATATATTACTTATCTAATAAGAGGAAACAATAAGAATTGTTTTAAAAGAATAGCACACTATGTGACCACTCTCCATCTGGCCAGTTTTCTTTATAAGGGTGCCCTGATGGTTCGCAGGGAAGTATTCTGTGAAGGCAGTGACATATGGTGGGACTGTGTTAGGAGAGCAGCTCACACAGATACTTTTGAGTATGAGTTTGTGCCAGGCACCATGTCCAGTAGGAAAACATGCTCTCAGTTAGTAATCACCCAGGGAGTAAAGACATGAACCCAAATAGAATTCATGGGATGATGTGGTAAGTAACTTAGGAGGGGTTCAGAATGAGTTATTAGGGCAATTTAAAGAATTTAAGAGGTGGGATGATAAAAATTCAGGCAGGTTGGAAAAGATACTTGAGTTGGGCCAGCTCTGCCACTTACTAAAATGTCACATGACCTTAGGCACATTATTCAACTTGAAGGGTAGATATGAAAAAAAAAGTCTTAGATCTATAGTTAATCTTGAATGGATTATAGATTTAACATTTTTTTAATTAGAAAAAAGCTTGAAATATTGCAAACATATAGAAAGGTACAGAGAAGAGTATAGCAAACACCTCTTTACCCAACAGCCAGATCTAATATTTTTTTAAACCTCACATGGATCTAATTTTAGACATGTAGACATGTGTGACCTCATGTGGTTGATTGTTTTTCTTTGAAGCTATCTCAGTTGTTGCTGTTTTTCTTACATAGTCGAAGGCGCGACCAAAAGAGCTAAGATTGCTTGTAACACTCATGTGGCGCCTAGGATGTACCGCATGGTGGTGATGAGCCAGGTTTACAAGCAGACATTGGCCAAGAGCTCAGATACTCTGGTGGGGGCACATGTGAAGATCCACCGTTGCAATGAGTCTTTCATATACCTGCTCTCTCCCCTACGGTAAGCTCTGTCTTCATAGTGTTCTGACATGGTGACATTTTCTTTGGACTGGGATTGGTCCTTTTATTTGCTGTCAGAGAAGAATATTATAGTCAAATATAATTGTTTTCTTATTAAAGGGTGTTTACCTCATTTTTCAGATCTGTGACAGTTGAGAAGTGCAGGAATAGCACCTTTGTCCTGGGCCCAGTACAGACTGCCCTTCACCTCCACAGCTGTGACAACGTTAAAGTCATTGCCGTTTGCCATCGTCTGTCCATCTCTTCTACGACAGATTGCATCTTTCACATTCTGACGCCTACGCGCCCACTTATTCTCTCTGGGAACCAGAGAGTAACTTTTGCCCCTTTTCATACTCATTACCCGATGCTGGAGGACCACATGGCCAGGACCGGCCTTGCGGCAGTGCCTAACTATTGGGATAACCCCATGATTGTGTGCCGGGAGAACAGCAACACAAGTGTCTTCAGACTCTTGCCACCGTGTGACTTCTATGTATTTATTATTCCCTTTGAAATGGAAGGGGACACAACAGAGATACCTGGGGGTCTTCCAGCTGCATATCAGAGAGCACTGGGCCAAAGAGAAAAGAAGATACAGATCTGGCAAAAAACTGTGAAAGAGGCTCGTTTGACAAAGTGAGTATCTTCTGAAGTAGTTATTTCTCTTAGGTAAAACTACATGGGAAAGCAAATTAATCTGCATGTGTTTATAGCTGTGATCAGTAATAAAAAAGACCTGGTGTGTCTTTCACTGAGGTCAGTATTCCAGTCAGTGTTTGGTTGGGCGATGGCAGCAGGTGGATGCTCATATAGTAGAAGCTTAAGTTTAACTGGCAGGAAAAAAAGAAAAAAAGGGAATTACCATTGTGGCTCAGCGGCTTAAGAATCCAGCTAGTATCCATGAGGATGTTGTTTCAATCCCCAGTCCCGCTTAGTGGGTTAAGGATCCAGTGTTGCCTGCTGCAAGCTGTGGCATAGGTTGAAGATGTGGCTCAGGTCCAGTGTTGCTGTGGCTGTGTGGTGTAGGCCGGCAGCTACAGCTTTGATTTGACCCCTAGCTTGGGAACTTCCATATGCCTCAGGTGCCCCCCCAAAAAAAGAATTTAAAAAATTCTTACTTTAACTAGACCTCTGGGTTTTATTAGATTTTAAGATTATTTTTGTTCTATAGGTAGCTGTGTCTGTATTGTAGCAAAAAGTACTCTGACTCAGGAATTAGTACTGAGCATGCCACTTACGGTATGATGTTGAATGTGTCATCTGACCTCTCTGGCTCTTAGGTGTATCATATATAAAGTATGAGTATATTTTCCACCTGATGAGGTTGCTGTGAAGGTTTAGTAAGATAACTTATAGGAGTGACCTGTGTGTAAGACGCTATAGTGTGTGTGCTATATTGAGTGTAAGACATTCTGCTTAGTGGTAAGTTTGTGAGACACATCTCTTACGGGTGAGATTGTTTACCCAGAATCTCTGACACCTGATCTGTTAGAATTAACTTATGTCCAAGAGAAATTGTTGAAAAAAAAGACTTGATCTAGCCATGGTATTTTCCGGAAGCATTCTTGTGGCCTATGGATTAGGGAAGGAGGTATATAATATATGGTTACACAGTTACATCTAGATTCTTTAAAACAGTTGCTACCTGCTAAAAATATACAGATCAACAACAGTCACAACTCAGGCTTTACTTGGGAACCCACTGTGATAATACTGCTATCTGTAACAAACATTCTTCTACCTGGTTTGTATCCCATGGATTGAGCCGCTAGGATACTACAGATCATTCTCAGTTTTGCAGAATAACGATGACCATAATAATAGGTAATATGCAGTGAGCACTTACTGTGTGCCAAGTACCATTCTAAGTGCCTTCAATGTTTTAATGTATTTATTCTTCCTAACGATTCCCTATCGCAGATGAGGAAACTGAGGAACAGAGACATGTAAATAACTTACCCAAAGTCACTCAGGAGCGGGGATTTGCACCTAGTCAGCCTGGTTTCTTAGTGTCTTTTCTAGAAGTGTTGTCATAAATAATATAACCATTATAATGACATGATATAAAGTGGATCATGGGGAGAATATTCTTTTAAAGCAGTTCTGCTATTTGAATGCTCCTGGTGTTTAGATGCCTAGATTTTCTCACACATATGAAAAGCTTGTACAGGTGTGCAGAGTCTGGAATGTGGTAAGTGTTTAATGAGTGTGGACTCTGAATCACAGCGTATTCAAGTGGTGAGATCCATGATGACACCAGAAATAAGGAAAAGCATTGGGAATATGGGAAGACAGAAGAATTATTGACTAATTCGACAGCAGGAGTTCCCCCTGGGTGCAGCAGGCATGGATTTGATTCCCAGCCCAGCACAGTGGGATAAGGATCTGTTGTTGCTGCAGCTGTGGCATAGGTTGCAGATGCCACTCGGATTCAGTCCCTGGCCTGGGAACTTCCATTTGCTGCGGGTACAGCCAGAAAGAAAGAAAGGAAGGAATGAAGGAAGGAAGAAAGGAAGGAAAAAAAGAAAGAAAGAGAAAAAACAAATTGCCAACACGATCCTTTAAATAAGTGATTCAATTATGTCATTTCCCTGCTCTGGCCCCTCTGATGGCCCCCCCATCATACTTAGAATAACATATAAAACCCTCACAGTACCTACAGGGCCCTCTCTGCCTCATTTTCTGCTATCCTTTTCCTCACCCAGTGCTTCCCTCCATACTATAGTCTTCTTACTGTTAGTCATTGCCCTCCAGCCAAACACCTCCAGGAATGTATCTGCAGAATAAAGTTGGATATTATGACTCATTGCAAGGAGGGAGAACCAGTTTCATCTCCACAAAAGTATGTTTGAAAGAACTGCTAATTGGATTTTGGCTGTGTTAGGTGTTTTGGGGGAGGGTTCTGGGAAGCAAAGCTTTGTTGTGGGTTGGATGCAATCTGGAAGTGAGGGTAATTCTGTGTTTTGGCATCATAACAACTTTTATATTAAAGATGAGAAGAATAAAGGGGCTAAAACTTTCATTGTAAAGAAGCAGCAGTCACTCATGAGCCAGGAAGGGCTGGTGTTCAGTCATTTTTGTGGTTTGGACCCCAAAATGTTTTTGGTTTTTGTCTGGACCTGAGATATGATTATGAGTGGTTTTGTTTTTGCCTTGATCTGGCGTCATCCCATAGTGGCCTTGTCTACGGTCAGTGTGCTGTGGCGTTGTCTGTGCCCAGCAGAAGGGCAGCTTGGCCAGGCCAGGTCCCAGCTGCGCCCAGGCCTAGCTGATGGTGCTAAGCTAGCTCTGACTCTCGGGAACTTCCTCGCTCTTGCTTAACCTGAACATGTTACATATTCTCACTTTAGAGCCTTTGCGCTTTTTGTTTCCTCTGCCTGGAATGTTCTTCTCCAGATATTTATTTTGCTTAATCTATCACTTCATTCAGATATCTGTTCAAGTGTCGTCTTAGGCTTCTGTCTGCCCATCCTTTTTCTTTTTTCTTTTTTCTTTTTTTTTTAATTTAAAATTTCCAAACTTTAATTCTTTGGATGCATCCAGTGATTCAGCAACAAGAAGGGAGTAGCAATTTTTAGCCCCTGTTAGGAAAGTGTAATCAGGAGCTTACAGAGGTTACGGCATGTTAGGTGTAGGACTGGTACCAAATTCCAAGGCTTTGGATTCCTCATTTGTCTCCTCCATCCTGCCCAGCTTCAGAGCATGTGTAACTTTTAGGAAATATACATGTTCCGTCCACATTAACACAATCCATTCAACATACTCCTCAAAAAGTTGCTGCCCATCCTTTTTCTAAATTAGCATTCCCAAGACTCTCACTTTCCTTACTCTGATTCATTTTTCTCCAAGTTCATCTATATTTATTTTATGTATTACCTATCTTCCCTACTAGAATGTGCATTCCACAGGGAGCACAGACTACATAGATCACAATGTGAATGGTGCCCTCTGGAGTCGTGCAGCGCATATTCTGCCCAGACAGAAACCTTTTCTCTTTTCTTTACACATTTATTGCCCATTGTTCTGAACACTACCCAGCATCACGTGGTCCTTAGTAAATATCTTGAGTGAATAGACACAGAAAAACAAAATAGGTAACTACTGATAAGTTTTTACAAAGAAGGAATTGTATCTGACCAATCTTTTTTTTCCTATTTTGCTGTGTTTGTGGCATGCAGAATCCAGACCAGACTGCTGTGGCTTGGGTTGCGATTGCAGCAACCCAAGCCACAGCAGTGGCAGCACTGGGTCTTTAACCCACTGTACCACCAGGGAACTCCTGAGCAGTCTTTTTTTTTTTTTTTTAAGTGGTGGTGGTGATCCATTGTACTGAACAGAGCAGTTACTTGGAGAGAACAAATGGATAACTAGAAATAATTTAATGTTTATCCCATTAAAATATTTTATAATCACTTACAGCAAAATTAATGTGAGTTAGTTTTCTTACATGTTTTTGCTCTCCTTTGCAATTTTAGGGATCAAAGGAAGCAGTTCCAGGTACTTGTGGAAAATAAGTTCTATGAGTGGTTGATTAATACAGGACATCGTCAGCAGCTGGACAGCCTTGTGCCTCCTACAGTGGGCTCCAAACAAGCAGCAGGATAAAACTTCCTCATCAAAATGCTGGTAGGCATTTATCATGGAGACCACTTAAAATAAATTATTTTAGGGAAATCATATAAACAAACCAAAAGAACACATAGAATATTATGTTACCAACCATTGTTCATTTTTTTCCACCACTCCCACCAGTGCATATAGATTTTTACATACCCATATTTACCACATTTTATAGTGAAAAGACCAACCAAAATATTCAGGTGGAGCCTAGAGAGTTATAGGCAGATATAGTAGCCAAATTTGTCTTCTTTGCCTCTTGCCTGGCACAAGTTGTTCTGTATTTCCCCATATGCAGTTTTAAGTTTTACCTTTTCTAACACATTTTTCCTCTTTCTCATCACCCCACACACAAACCAATTAATAAATTAGCTAATCTTTGTTAATAGCACATACGAGCATTGGAAAATGACAAGAGTTAATCCACATGAAGATTTGAGGAGTCCCTGTCATGGCTCAGTGGTTGATGAACCCAATTAGTACCCATAAGGACCCGGGTTCGACCTTGGCCTTGCTCACTGTGTTAAGGATCCAGTGTTGCCATGAGCTGTAGTGTAAGTTGCAGATGTGACTTGGATCCCGAGTTGCTGTGGCTGTGGCATAGGCCGGCGGCTACAGCTCTGATTCAATCCCTAGCCTGGGAACCACCATATGCTGCTAGTGTGGCCCTAAAAAGACAAAAAGAAAAAAAAAGAAAAAGAAGATTTGAATATTGAACTCTAAAGGACCTACAGATTCAATAGAAGAGAACATGGATATAGACAGATTTCCTGGAAGTTATTTGATCCCAAAACATAGTGTTTTTTAATAGAAATTAGCTTATTATGCTATTTTCAAGTAATTTTAAAGACTAACAATAGAGGGAGTTCCCTGGTGACCTAGTAGGTTAAGGATCTGGTGATGTCACTACTGTGGCTTGGGTCACTTCTGTGGCAAGGGTTTGATCCCTGGTCCCAGAACTTCTGCATACCGCAGATGTGAGGGAAAAAAAAACAAAAACAAAAACTAACAATAGAAAAACAGACAAAGAACATAAATAGGTAGTTTATAGAAAAATGCTTACACACAAGGATGCTCACTGTCACTTAAAGAATTGTACGATGCTATTTTTCACCTATCACATTGGCAGTGATCAAAAACTAGTAGTATATAACACTGATAAGACATTTCACTTACTGCTGAGAAAAGTGTAAATTTGTGCGTCTTTGGAGAGAACAAATTCAGAATTAAAAATGCACACACTCTTTGACTTTGCAATTTTACTTCTTATGTTTATCTTAGAGATACATTCACATATATAAAGATCTGTTTAATGAGAGATTTTCATTGCACCATTATTTGAAATAGCTCTAGGCTGTAAACAAGCTACATGCTTCTCAGTAGGGCTGGTGGCTAATGAACTGAGTCGTGCATGCCACAGAATGCATATTTCAAAAAAATGAAGTACATCTGCATGTGCTGATACTGACTGAATGATCTCTAAGGTGGGGGATGAGAGGGTGCAGGTAAAAGGCAGAGGGAATAAAATGTTGCCTTGTATGTTTGAAGAGAGGAAAGGGATAATCACGCCATTTATGTGCTGATTATATCCCTTAGAAATTTATGAAAGGAGGAGTTCTTATGGTGGCTCAGTGATAAGGAACCCAATTTGTATCCATGAGCATGTGGGGTTTTTTTTTTTTTGTTCTTTTTGGTTTTGTTTTTTTGTCTCTTTGCCGTTTCTAGGGCCGCTCTCGTGGCATATGGAGGTTCCCAGGCTAGGGGTCTAATCAGAGCTGTAGCTGCCGGCCTGCATCAGAGCCACAGCAACGTGGGATCCGAGCTGCGTCTGCAACCTACACCACAGCGCACAGCAACGCTGGATCCTCAACCCACTGAGCGAGGCCAGGGATCAAACCGCAACCTCATGGTTCTTAGTCGGATTCGTTAACCACTGAGCCACAACGGGAACTCTGAGCATGTGGGTTTGATCCCTGCCCTCACTCACTAGGTTAAGGATCCAGCGTTGTCGTGAGCTGCAGTGCGGGTTGAAGATTCGGCTCGGATCCCATGTTGCTGTGGCTGTGGCGTAGGTGGCAGCTGCAGCTCCAATTCGACCCCTAGCCTGGGAACCTCCATATGCCATGGGTGCAGCCCTAAAATATAAATTTTTTTTTTGAAAGAACATAAAGAAATTGTTAGCAGTGTTTGTCCTTGAGGATTGATACTGGGTGTTTAGGGTAGGAGAAGTAATTTAATTTTTATTGAGATACAATCCACATGCCATAAAATTCACTTTTTCAAGATGAAGAATTCAGCAGCTTTGATTATAATCACAAGTTTGTACAGCCATCACTGTTAACAAATCCAGAACATTTTCATTACCCTATACACATTGGCAGTCACTCCCAATTCCTCTAACCCCCGAAACCTCCTTTGCCTCCTGGTCCCTGGTAACCACTAACCTACTTTTTGTTGCTTGATTTTTCAGTCTAGACATTCATCTCTACATAACCACGCCCACAGCATGGGGAAGTTCCTAGGCCAGGAAAAGAACCCACGCCACAGCAGCAACCCAAGCCACTGCAGTGACAACACTGGATCTTTAACCCACTGCACCACAAGAGGGTTCCAAATTTTTTGTTTATTTATTTTTTTTCCTTTTGGCCATGCCAGCAGCATGTGGAAGTTCAAATCTGAGCTACAGCAGTAAGAATGCTGGGTCCTTAACTTGCTAAGCCACCAGGGAACTCTTGGACATTTCATATAAAGGGCATCAGACAACCTGTGGCCTTTGCGTCTGCCCTCTTTCACTGAGCATAATGTTTTCAGGGTCCATCTGCGTTGTAGCGTGTGTCAGTAGGTTATTCCTTCTTATGGCTGAATACTAATGTCATTGTATGGAGAGACACACTTTGTTTATTTGTTCATCAGTTGATGGACATTTGAGTGGCTTTCATTTTTCAGCTGTTGTGAATAATGCTGCTGTGTGTACTTGCGTGTACAAGTTTTGTGTGGAGATGCTTTTATTTCTCCTGGGCACACTATACAGCAGCGTAGAATTGCAAGGTCATACGTTTCACTTTTTGCGGAACCACTGAACTATTTTCCAAAGCTGCATAAGTGTATTCTTTGTCGTTTACTTTTGATAATTATTTACATTTTCAAAGTGTGTATTACTTTTCATAAAAAAGAATTTTGCAATATGTAGCTAATAAATACTGAGACAAAGAATTGGAAATTTGATGAAGATTATCCAAAGGAAATAGGAACTTTTATAAAAGGATAAAAATTTTAGTTTAGATTAATCCCCGTGGCCTGCTACTTTATGTCGATGTTTGAATTTCTTTTCTTCTATCATGAACTAATGTGACCCTCAGAGAAAGGAATGTAATTAACTTTTAATTTCACATATTTAATCACTCTAAATTATCATCTGATCTTGATGTATGTGAATTTATGAAAAGGATTTTTTCCCTGCTTCTGCATGAAGGCAATAGAAAATAAAGTTATTAGGAGTTCCTGTCGTGGCGCAGTGGTTAACGAATCCGACTAGGAACCATGAGGTTGCGGGTTCGGTCCCTGCTCTTTCTCAGTGGGTTAACAATCCGGCGTTGCCATGAGCTGTGGTGTAGGTTGCAGACGTGGCTAGGATCCCGCATTGCTGTGGCTCTGGCGTAGGCCAGTGGCTACAGCTCCAATTCGACCCCTAGCCTGGGAACCTCCATATGCCGCGGGAGCGGCCCAAAGAAATAGCAAAAAGACAAAAAAAAAAAAAAAAGAAAGTTATTACTGTTTTTCTTTTGCATCTTCAGGCCCTGGAAACATGAGGATGAATGGGGGCTGGTGCACATGTTGAAACAATACTGGGAAGGAGTTCTTGCTGCTTAAGACACTTTGGGGCTTTTTCTTCTTATTTAAGACCTTTCCTTAAGGTTCCTCCCAATCTCATTTGTTACTGTTTACTCTGAATTTTAGCTAAACTTCTGACTATCATATAAACATATTGTTTATAGAACATCAGAAGGCTCATTGTGTGATGCTAAAATGAAAAAGTTGATGAAGGCATTGTATATATGGTAATGTTTGAGTGATTGAGTGTAGATTTACAAGTATCCTTCATATTTTAATTTGTGTAATGAGAGGGTTTCATCCTTTCTAGGGTTAAGTTAAGTGTTTTATAGTTCTTTATAACTATTTAAAAGGAAATTGCTACTCCTTTAAAAAAAGAATTGGAATGAAAGTATGATTTTCTTGGAGCATAAATGTAGCAGGAAGAGTTTTATACAAAGATATTTTAGTCCTTAAAGTATGCAACAATGAAATTTTGTAAAAATTTTTATTTTTTATTTCATTTTCTGCTTCAAATTTTCAATAAACAAATTCTAAAAAGTAATTTTCTCCTTTTGATAAAAAGATGAAACTTTACTTTTCATTTCACAGAGATTTCCAATGTTATTCTGTAGCATTCTATCCAAGTTGAGAAATCTGTGTTCTTTAAGGTAAAGAAAAACAAGGATCAATTTAATAAAGTGAATCTGATTCCAGATAAACATTGTTTCCTTTGCTTTTTGGCCACTTAATTAGTAATTATATCCAAAAAAGGCTTGCTCTCTTATTTTCAGAAATGAAAATTAATCCTCAGAATGTGTTTTAATTCTAACTGAACATTTTATATTAAGATGAAATTCAAGCAAGCAGAGAATTACCAAATAAAGAAACACTGGAGTAATAGAATTGTGTTTTAGACATTGCTATTGGTTAATGAAATTAATGGCATTAATTAGATACTGTCTTTTAAAGTCTACAAAATTCAGAAAACTAAGCATACAACTGACTAGTTTGTTACTCGACAATCTTCTTATCAAGGCACATTTGTCATTTTCTGAACTGACCATAATATATTTGGGAGGCATCCCATTTACAAAAATATTTGCTGGAGGCTTTGTCAGTGGAAAGATGAGGAAGTCAGACTTTTGAGAATATATTTGACCAGGAAAATTAAAATGGAGAAGAATTGATTTGTTGTTTCTTTGAGTTTACATAAGTTGTAATCTCATTTCTAAAATCAGAGGTATATTAAACGCCAAAAACTGTTCTCTGCACAGGTTCCAATATGATATCATGGCAGAGAAACTAGCAGGTGGCAAGTTGGTCTTAGCTAAACCTTTGCAGATTCAGGATTCCCACTGTAGCTTTCTGTTTCTTGGGCTACACACTGTAGCACCCTCTCTTGTGGCTTAGAGCCTTTGTGTGTGTTTTGAAAAAATTTCAAACTGGAAGAACAGTTGCAAGAATATGAATTCCCACATGCCTTTTGTCTGGATTCACCAATTGTTAACATTTTGCCACATTCACTTTACCACTCTTTATATAGTGTTACTGCTTTATTTTTGTTCAACAGTTTAAGAGTAGGTTGCAGACATCTGGAACCTTAACGCCCAAATACATTAGCATGTATTTCCTAAAACCAGACATTCTCTTACGTAGTCATAGTACAGATGATTAAATTCATAGTATAGATGATTGAATTCAAGTTTAACATTGGCACAACGGTATTACCTAATATATAGTCTAGGTTAAAATTTTTCTAATCATTCCCCAAATGTCACCTGTGTTGACTTTTTTTCTGAACACAAGATTGTGCACTGATTGCCTTTAGTTGTCAAGTCAATTTTATTGCTTTGGAACATGTTTCGCTTCTGTTCAGAATTAGAGGGTGGTTTTTTGACGCATCTCCTGCAAATTCTGTTGAATTAAAAAAAAAAAAGACTTTGGGGATTTCAAGGTGGCTGCTTGCTAGAAAACAAATTACTCAGGTAAGAAAAACTTTTTTGTTTTTAATTTTGAAAAATTTGGCTGGGTTTTGGTGTCTTGACTCAGCAAAGTCTATACTGCAGCAAGGCTTGGTAAGCATTAAAGGGGGTACTGAAGCTTTCCTTTATTTCATAATCCCGATTGTTTTTCTAGAAACCATCAATAGCCTCTAAATGACTGACTCAATTTTTGGATCCTATTCTCATGACTAAGCAAATGTTTGATTTGAAACCAGCCCAGTATAAATGTCTCTGTGCCTCTAACTCTGTAGCTATTCCTGGCTTTCAGCACTGGGGAAACCAATCTATGCACCCAAAATGTCTAAAGTTGGAACCAAGGTAAGTAAACAGTCATGCTGATTTCTAGCCTACCCACTTTTCTTATCACCTAATGATGCATTAAAAACAAACAAACAAAAAACATGGAGAAAAGCTTTTGTTTCTGTGCCTGGAGGTGAGTATGAAAGTGGTTAGAAGGCTGGGATTGGAGAAAAGATTAGGGAATGCTTATTATATTTTCTGCTCTAACAGACTTACCAGATAGTTTATTAAGGGTACTTCTTCATGTGCGCTTCTGTGTTGAATCTTGTACAGGTATGAAATATGTAACTTTCATCATGATTTCTGCCTTCCAGCAACTAATCTTTGAATTTCCACAGGAATAGGACATGCAGATGAGAGGATTATATGGAGTAGAAAACTATCTGTATTCAGTTAAAATTTTGTCAACCACTAATACTGTAAAAGCCAAAGCGGATGGATCAACCAAATGAATTATATCCCACATATGCCCTTCACTCAGCAGTTACCCTTATCCCTCTCCCCCAGTAAATTGCTTACTTAGATTAGGAAAATTGCTTCTAAATATTGATTCACACTTGTTGGACTGGCAACTGGTTCTCTTTGGGAATGAGGGGATATACCTTTATTCTCTTTTTAGTTCTTCCACTGACCATAGGTCTAATATTTTACTTTGAAAATGTTCAAACCTGTTGAATCTGAAAAGGATAAGAAAGCAATGGTGAATGAATACTTATGGGTCCTTATATTCTCTGGTTGTTTACATTTTGCCATATCTGGTTTCTTTCTGTCTCTCTTTCTCTTTTCATTACACCATTTGACAGTAAATAGCAGACGGCATTGTACTTTTGCTTTACATATTTAGGCATGTCTTTCCTAAAACAAGGGCAGTCTCTGTATAAACACATCATTATCATGTCCCCCACATTCATTAAAATGTAATACCTAATATTCAGACTATATTCACATTCCAATTGCCCCAAAAATATGCTTCATGGTTTTGGCTTTTCTCCTGATGTGGGACCCAGTCAAGAATAACACACTGCATTTGGTTAAGTTTTCTTCTTTTTTTAGCCTCTTTTAATATAGACTAGTCCCCCTGCCTTTTGTTGTTGTTGTTCTTTGAGACATTGACATTTTCAGTTTCTATAAGACCAGGTGGCTTACAGAAAGTCCTGACATCTGAATTTGTCTAATTGTTTTCTCATGTTTAGAATCAGACTAACCCCTTTGGCATGAAAGCTACACAGGCAACATCAGGCACATCCCATCGCATTTTTTTTCAGGAGGCACCTGTTAACTCGTCCCATAATCGGTCAGTCCCTGATTTCTTTCTTTTTTTTTTTTTCCCCCCATTTGGAAAATAGAATAGCCAGACTTGCATCCGGGTTTGAGGAGGAAAATGAAGATGTCTTCAGTGCTCTGAGGTTTTTTAAAAATATGCCATGAAAATCCCACTAAAAAGAATTGGAAGTCCTTAGAGGGCTAGTAGCCACATGCCTGAGGGGAAGCTGTTACAGAACACGACCCCCCACTTTCAACGATTTCCAGAGTAGGAATAGTGTACTCTTTTATTACTTGTTGGTGGTCCTGTCACTTAGTTACAAACTTTTGCTTGCTAGGCCAAAGGAGATGGTAATTTATTCCTTACTTTTTCGCTTATTGCTTCTCCCTTTCTCACAAGCAGTTTAATCAGAGGAGTTATGGGCTTGGCAAAAGCAATGCATTTTACCAAGTGTGTTTTTATTACCCCTGGAATACTCAAGACATTTTTTCCCTCTGCTGTACTGGATTAGTAAGCTATTCTTCCTTTTTCTTTTCTTTTTCTTTCTTTCTTTCTTTTCTTTTTTTTTTGGTCTTTCTGTCTTTTTAGGGCCTCACTTGTGGCATATCGATTCCCAGGCTAGGGGCCAGTTGGAGCTGTAGCTGCCTGCCTACACCGCAGCCACAGCAACAAGGGATCTGAGCCGCATCTGCGACCTATACCACAGCCTACGGCAATGCTGGATCCTTAACCCACTGAGTGAGGCCAGGGATCAAACCTGCATCCTCATGGATGCTAGTCAGGTTTGCTCACCGTTGAGTCAT
This sequence comes from Phacochoerus africanus, assembly GCF_016906955.1. NCBI lineage: Eukaryota > Metazoa > Chordata > Mammalia > Artiodactyla > Suidae > Phacochoerus > Phacochoerus africanus. The sequence continues at coordinate 204,714,780 of NC_062544.1, read as the reverse complement.
GATGGGAACTCGTAGTAGGCGATTTTTCAAAAAATAATTTGAAAACTAGAGGAATTTTATAATAACTTCTAGGAAAATCTCCTGCACATTTCTTAGCCTTCTCTCCAAAATTTTTCACCCGTGTCCCAACCTCTCAGCTGACCATGACGCGGATTCCTTGGTCCTTCTACACCCGCAATTGAGTAGAGGATTGACAATCTCTGGACCCTGAGATTTGGAAGTGCTCCTGCTGAAAGAAGAGTGGGGCCCTGGGGTTCAGTCATGATTCTATGGCAACACTAGTGCTTTGTTTCAACCTCGGGACAGTTGGCCGCTCTGCTGGGAGGATAGACAGCAAAGAAAAAAATCATCAATGTTTCCACTTTTCAGATTCTGAAGTCAGTCAGGCAAATGTGCAGAGGGTTAGGAGGTATGAGAAACAGGAAGAAAAATGATAATGATTTCCCATGGCATATCCCTGGCAAAGCCTTTGTGTGTGTGTGTGTGTGGTGTGTGTGTGTGTGTGTGACTAGTTGGCCAAAAACCAAAGGTAAATTGAATTGAAAGTTAGACTCTGTCTATCCATACTTAGAAAGGTTACCTTGATTTTCCTAAAGATCTTGCCACAGGTTTTAGGAAAAGCCAGTAAGATTCAGGAGCAGTCTTGTTCCATTTCTAAAAGTAAATGGTATATGTTGAACAGAGCTAGCTGTGCCAGTAGGAAGACAGCAGAGGGATATAAAGAAAAATAAAATGAACCACAGATCACTATCCAGGAGTTTGCAGTGCTGTCCACGGGCATGCCTGCAACCAACTTGTAACTAGCTTGTGACCTTAGGCAAGTCATTTAACTTCTTTATCTGTAACAGCTGTAGCAGAAGCTTATTGGCAATCATGGGCTAGCTAATAAAACTGCTTTACTGAAAACACTGTGCCGATAGACCCTCAGAACAACCCTCTGCAGTGGACAGTGTTACCCAGATTTAACTTAGTGGTTCCCGGATTTTGTTTTCTGTTAACTGAGGTACCTACCATGTATCTCTAAATCTGTGCTAAGCTAAAATGGGGAAGGGAGCAGGAAGGGAAGAAAGGAGAGGAAGTAGATGATTTAGGGGTGGGAAGGGTAAGGAAGCTTTTAGGGAATAGGGAAGAAGAGTTGAGAGAAATGAGCGTTGTAGGAAGGGGAAAGGTTACAGCAAAAGGAAATAACAATTCGTAGGTCACGATCTAGAAGGACTCACCTGGGGTAGAAAATGTTTTATGCCCAGCTATGAGTCATTCTTAGTTTCTTCTTTTCCTTCATTCCCTGCGTCTCAGTCACCAAATCCTCATTTCTTGACCATTTCTTCATTATCATTCACATGGCGGTTGCCTTTGGCTGGCCTTAAGCATCTCTTACCTCTGCCCATAGCAACCAGCTATTTCCAGGCACAAACACCACTTTGCATTTCCCACATGGTCACCAGAGAGACTCCAGCATGGGGTCACTTCATTTCGTAACACTCCCACCACACACTCAATCTACACCAGGCTTAATGAACTACTTGTCCCATGGCTGTGATTTTTCACTACTTTATTCCTTTGAACGAGCTGTCCTTTTCCCTCTGTTTCTGGATGCCCCCTACTTACCCTTCAGTCCTCACCTCACAGATCCTCTCCAGACTGCTCCTGCCTTCACCTGGCTCTGCTGCTTTCATCTGAAATGGCTGACATGGTGTCACCTTCGAGACCAATAAAGCGAATTAGCCACAAGGTGGCGACACAACATCGGAGAAGTAACTGCTCCAATCAATGACACAAGCGGATTTCAGTTTAACCTATGAGGGGGCATTGATCTTGGATGTGGAACTGTCAGGCAAGAAGGGACAGATTCTGCGGTCCATTTGGTCTAGCAGTTTTCCAAAACCCCATCGTGAAGCCCTGGGCATTCCCCGGGAACTCTACCACCTGTTTCAAACAGAAAAGTTTATTTTACAGCTAGAGCTTCAAATCTAGTGCAATCCTTTTATTTAACAAATGGGAAGCTGGAGCCCAGGGCAATGGCATGGCTGAGGTGGTCAGGCTGATCATAGAGACGTAGCTCTAGAGCCCAGTATTTTCCATTTCTCAGGGCCTCATACTTCCCAGTGTGCTCACTGGCCTCAGAGGTTTACCCCAAAGACTGTGGTGCAATTTGGTAAGAGTTTGAAGCAAAGGACATTCTTGCCTTGTCATTTTGTTACTTAGCAACTACTATGGGTTGGCAAGAAAATAATAATACAAAACATCATATGTTTTTTCATGTCTGTATTTCTATATCCATTTAAAATAAGCTCTAGGGAGTTCCTGTTGTGGCAAAGTGGAAACAAATCTGACTAGTGTCCATGAAGATGTGGATTCTATCCCTGGCCTTGCTCAGTGCATCAGAGGTCAGGCGTTGCCATGAGCTGTGGTGTGGGTCACAGACATGGCTCGGATCTCCCAGTGCTGTGGCTGTGGTGTAGGCCAGCAACTGTAGCTCCTATTAGACCCCTAGCCTGGGAACTTCATATGCCACATGTGTGGCCCTAAAAAAGCACAAAAATAATAAAATAAAATAAAAAATAAAGCTAAGGTCTATGTTGTGTTTTTCTCTCTATATTTCCCATATCACCTGGAAGCAATTTCTGCATTTGAAACTCACATTCTTGCAGCATTTGTTGAATGTTTGTCAAGTGCTGGGTACAGGTGTCCATAGCTTAAATAAGGCTTGGCCTTTGCCCTTGGAAGAAGGCTAGTAGGAGTTGGTGGCAGAGACAGATCTAAAAGTGGAGAACTTGGAGTTCCCGCCGTGGTGCAGTGGTTAATGAATCCAGCTAGGAACCATGAGGTTGAGGGTTCGATCCCTGGCCTTGCTCAGTGGGTTAAGGATCCAGCGTTGCCGTGAGCTGTAGTGTAGGTCACAGATGCGGCTCGGATTCTGTGTTGCTGTGGCTCTGGTGTGGGCCAGTGGCTACAGCTCCGATTCGACCCCTAGCCTGGGAACCTCCATATGCCATGGGAAGCAGCCCTAGAAAAGGCAAAAAGACTAAAAAATAAATAAATAAATAAATAAATAAGCATACTTTAAAAAAAATAAAATAAAAGTGGAGAACTTATAATGTGATAAGTACAATGAAAAGGAAGCCATGAACTTGAGTCTGAACCTGCTGGATTACCGAGGAGCACTCTTCTATTTTATTTCATTTTAAGTCCTCATTCTGGTTGTTGACAACTCAAGCTGTCTGCTGGAAGGCAGAGGATGTGAAATATGTTGTGAAATAGGTTGTGAAGTCTGTGTGTTTTCTCCTCAAAATGGAGGAGAAAGGAATATCTAATGCGCAGAATGTGTTCTTCATTCTCATTTTTTCTATGAATAGAGTCTCCTAACCTCTCAGTTCTTCCCCCCCCCCCCCTTTTTTGATCTTTTTTGTTGTTGTTGTCTTTTTCTAGGGCCGCATCCACGGCATATGGAGGTTCCCAGGCTAGGGATCTAATTGGAGCTATAGCCACCGGCCTACACCACAGCGACAGCAACACCAGATCTCAGCAGTGTCTGCAACCTACACCACAACTCATGGCAATGCTGGATCCTTAATCCACCAAGTGAGGCCAGGGATCAAACCGGCAACCTCATGGTTCCTAGTCGGATTCAGGAACTGCTGAGCCATGACAGGAACTCCAGTTCTTCCCTTTGTTTGCCCTGTATCTCAGATTACTTTCTATGAAGACAAAAACTTTCAAGGCCGCCACTATGACAGTGATTGCGACTGCACGGATTTCCACATGTATCTGAGTCGCTGCAACTCCATCAGAGTAGAAGGAGGCACCTGGGCTGTGTATGAAAGGCCCAACTTTGCCGGGTACATGTACATCCTACCCCGGGGCGAGTATCCCGAGTACCAGCACTGGATGGGCCTCAACGACCGCCTCAGCTCCTGCAGGGCTGTGCATCTGGTGAGTCTGGAGGTAGCGGGGTCCCTCTCTCTCACTCTGTCTGCCTCCCTCCCTCTCCCTATGGTTGTTTTTTTGGTTTGGGTTTTTTTTGTTTTGTTTTGTTTTTTGTTTTTTTTGCTTTTATGTGAAAGAGTTTTCTTCCTACGTCCTACCTCTTCATGGGTGGTTGTCTCTTGTTGGCTGCTGAGGCTTCAATAAACTCTTAGGGCAGCTCAACCTAAGACTGACTACACTACCTATTTGTGTGATCCTTTCTCTACCTCTTGTGTATTTTAAGGAGTTGAGTTTTTCTTGGTTCGGTCAGTGCAAATGGGGAGGCGAGTTCAGATCATCTCCCTGTCAAGGTGGTGAACCTCGCTGTTCTCTGAGCCCCTGGTTTGCCATTGATTTCCGCCATGTTTGCTGTTCCTTTGCCCCCGTGTCTTTTCAGTCTAGCGGAGGCCAGTATAAGATTCAGATCTTTGAGAAAGGGGATTTTACTGGTCAGATGTATGAAACCACTGAAGACTGCCCTTCCATCATGGAGCAATTCCACATGCGAGAGGTCCACTCCTGTAAGGTGCTAGAGGGTGCCTGGATTTTCTACGAGCTGCCCAACTACCGTGGCAGGCAGTACCTCCTGGACAAGAAGGAGTACCGGAAGCCCATCGATTGGGGTGCAGCCTCCCCAGCCATTCAGTCTTTCCGTCGCATTGTGGAGTGACGATGTGGATGGGGCCACAAGCTTCTTCCTGGGGGCCAAATGCTGGCTGGCCTTGTCGTCCAAATAATCATCATAAATAAAACAATTGGCATGCATTCCACTGTTTACTCTAACGCCTCTCCTTCAACACTTTTAGGGACCAGTAAAGTAGTGCCCACCAAATAGCAGACAGCTACACAAAGCAACGCATCCTTCAGATTACCCGTCTATATCACAAACAAAATGGGACTGCATTAAAAGTTGAGAAAATCCTACTGCCATGCGGTGGTTCTTGTCGCTTAAGGTTTGTATTCATTCAACATGTACAATAGTAATAGCTGCCACGTATTGCATGCCTAACAACCCTGTAAAAGAAGGGGTTTATTTACATTTTACAAATAAGGAAACAGGCCTAGAGAAGTTAAAATCTTGCGCAAGTTTACCAGCTGGTGAGTGGAGGAAGCTTGATTTGGTCCAAGATATTTATGTTTCCAAAGCCCTTGTCCTTTTTATTTCGAATTCTTTCATTCCACATGTATTGGCTGGGGATCCATGTGCAGCAAGTGTAAGACCCTGAGAAATTTATTTATTTGTTTATTTTATTAATTTTATTTTTTTAATGACCCTGAGAAATTTAAAATGTAGGAAGGACAGGGGCCCCCTGAAGTTCTGCGTGAGGAGACAGAATACCTGTCAAGAATAGCCTGTGAAAACAGGGCTACTGCTTGAAAATAATAGAGCCATAAGTCACCTGAAATCCCTTGTTTAAGATCCAGATACTTGGAGTTCCCATTATAGCTCAGCAGTAAAGAACCCAACTAGTATCCATGAGGATTCGAGTTCGATCCCAGGCCTCACTCACTGGGTTAAGGATCTGGTGTTGCTGTGAGCTTCAGTGTAGGTCCCAGAGGCATCTTGGATCTGGCGTTGCTGTGGCTGTGGCTTAAGTCGACTGCAGCTCTGATTGGACTCCTAGCCTGGGAACTTCCATACACTGCAGTGCGGCCCTAAAAATCAAAAAAGAAAAAGAAAAGAAGGAAAGAAAGAAAGAAAAAGATCCAGAGATTCCTCTGTCAGTTACTTCGCAAACTTTAAGTTCACTTTCTCTAAGACAAAAGGACATAACAAACAGTTTGTCCCTACTCTAAATAGTTGACATGGAGTTTTCTTGAGTTTTCTTTACTTTGAGCAACCCCTGAGCTTTTATCTACTGCAACTTAACGAAGAGGAGAATCATGAAGGAAACAGCATTGCTAGGAATATTCTGTGAGCATCTGAGTGAGCCTGGGGATATGCTGAATGCACCCATCCTAAAAAGAGATGGCAAAGCCTGTGTCCTAGGAGCTGTCTCAACAAGGACCAATAAGGATGGCTGAGGACACCCCCGTTGTGTGTCCTCAGCCCACACTCTAGTGGGTGCCACATAGTCTCCCTCAAGTATTCTATTCATTTTGTTAACTTCCCTTGCTTTTTGTCATTTTGTCTGTTTCAAGTGCGGGGCTTTGAGAAAACTGAGTGAACGTAAGGGAGGGACCCACGACGGACCAGGGAGGACGAGTGGGAGGGCGTTCGCTGAGCTGCAAAGAGCTTCCCCATCCTCATCTCCACAATGAGCCAGATGAACCAAATGCTCTCTTGAGTCCCGTCCAACAGCAACATTCTGATTCTCTGAGGCCAGAAGGAGGGTGCTGGAGGCCTAGCTGAGGACCAAGGATGCTGACACTCATGTTTAGAGGCACAATGTCCCGAAGTGGCTCAGAGACCCTGCCCCACCTTTTCTGCAGAGGAGACCAAGGCGGTGGTCACCATGAGTTAGGGCCAGTCTCTCCTCTCACATCGACTGCTGCCACGGTCCAGTCCGTGGTGAGTTAGCCACAGTCTGTTCCAAACAGAAAAGCAGTTCTGGCAGCAGAGAGAGAAACGAGTGTCAGGATGACTAACCACAGCCTCGCAGAAGCAGAAGATGGCTTTGACAGATAAAACTGAATTAATCACTTTGAGATATCAGATGCCATTTGGTTCATGCCCTGATCAGAAAGAGAGGGCATGGGAGTTCCCGTTGTGGCGCAGTAGAAACAAATCCGACTAGGAACCATGAGGTTGTGGGTTCGATCCCTGGCCTTGCTCAGTGGGTTAAGGATCCGGTGGTCCCATGAGCTGTGGTATAGGTCACAGACGCAGCTCCGATGCCGAGTTGCTGTGGCTGTGGTGTAGGCTAGCGGCAACAGCTCCAATTCGACCCCTAGCCTGGGAACCTCCATATGCCATGGGTCAGCCCTAAGAAGACAAAACAAAACAAAAAAAAAAAGAAAAGAAAAGAAAAGAAAGAAAGAGAGTGCAGCCATTCTCCTCAGCTATAGACACTTCAGTCACCTTGCACTTATAAGGATTTTACTAGGAATTGATATTGGAAGTCAAGCATGCTTTATGACCTTATCTATCAATCAATCCCAGTTCTGGTCCAATTTTCTGCTGTTAGAGCAATAAGCCAGTGACCCGCCTGTCAAGCACACTCAGAAGAGCACCTGGGGTGTTACTTAGAATTATTACCTTTCTCTACCTTTTATTGTGTTGTTACTCTGAAGTGGGGGATTTCAAGAAAATTGGGCAAAAGACCCACACTTAGACCATTTTAGCTCGGCTTCCATCCTGAATATTCCTCAGAGACAAGACTCTGAATATTTCCCAAATGTGGAGCCCACTTCCTCAAAACACAGCATCAAGGACTCCCATTTAAAGTCACCAGGGAAGGGTTGCCAGATCAAAGCCAGGACAGCATTAGTAAGTCTTAAGAATTGGGATATAAATACACTATATCCTAAGTATCACTTGGAATGTACTTAGAAAGTATTTGTCTGAAATTCAAACTTAACTGTGCATCCTGTATTTTATTTGCTATGTCAGTCAATCCCATTCTTTTTTAATTTTTTTTTTTACTTTCTGTCTTTCATCTTTGTAGGGCTGCATCCAAGGCATATGGATGTTCCCAGGCTAGGGGTCCAATCGGAGCTGTAGCTGCTGGCCTACACCACAGCCACAGCCACATGGGATCCGAGCCATGTCTGTGACCTACACCACAGCTCAGGGCAATGCTGGATCCTTAACCCACTGAGCGAGGCCAGGGATCAAACCCATGCCCTCATGGATACTAGCTGGGTTGATTAGCCACTGAGCCACTATGGGAACTCCTCAACCCCATTCTTGATGGGCAAGTTACACGTGAGTGACGAGAGGCTAAATTAAGCACAGGTTGTGGTGTAGGCTATGGAAGTGTGCCACATGCCCCACAGAAGGGCATTTAAATACAATTTTTAAAAAACACTCTGAGGCAGAAAAACATGACTGCAGCTGGAGTTGGCCTGCAGACCACCAGTTTCCAATCTTGGCTAGTTGGAGAGCTTGGAATAGCAGAAAGTTTCCTGACATGGAGTCAGAATCTGCTCGCAGGGAACAGTCAGCTGGCCATCCCAGCTCTGCTTTCCATCTCGCTCTTCATTCCCAAGACAGCATTTTAGATACTCGAGGATCCCTCTCTGTTTATCTCCACACTCTCCTTTCTGGACTGAACAATTCCTAGCCCTTCCATTGTTTCTGTCTTGCCGTGGCTGCTCCCAGACTCCTCCCCATCCTGGTGCCTCTCTTCTGTGCTGATGGTAGGTCTTCTTTTCCCTGCCATCCTGGCTGCAGTCTGGTCAGTGCAGGCTCCAACTGGAGGGCTGTACTGGTCTTTCAGCTTCTTTTCTTGTATATATGCTGCTCCTGACTAAGCTCGGTGCTCCTGTGCCCTCCTGCCAGCCCTGATATGAGCCTGGTCACGTTTTCCTAAGAACTGGCCTTTCAGCACAAGGGCTAGAGAGTTTCTTTCCCCCCGAGGAGTTAGAAATGAATCTCTGGAGTTCCCACTGTGGCTCAGGGGTCACGAACCCACCTAGTATCCATGAGGATGTGGGTTCCATCCCTGGCCTCGCTCAGTGGGTTATAGTTCTGACGTTGCCAAGAGCTGTGGTGTAGGTCACAGAGGTGGCTCAGATCTGGCATTGCTGTGGCTATGGCATAGACCAGCAGCTACAACTCCAATTCGACCCCTAGCCTGGGAACCTCCATATGCTGAAGGTGCAGCCCTAAAAAAAAAAAAAAAAAAAAAAAAAAAGGAAAGAAATGAATTCCAATCCTGCCACTTGTACATTGTTAACTCTAGGTCCCATAATCTAATATGTATACCCTCAATTTCCCTATTTGTAAAACGAATATAACACTTTGTGGGCATTAAAAAGATAATATATGAAAAATTCAAAACATACATGACATGTAGTATTTATATTCTACAAGGACTGTGAATACTGAATAGCAAATATTAAAAGGGTTTTTCCCAAAGGAAACATAGGCTTGGGTTCCTGTGAGCCTCTGGTCATAAAATTATTCTGAACTAAACAACACATAACCTTTTTTGATGTGTGTTTCTGTTTAGAGACAGGTTATTTAATATACATTCTTGAATCATTAACATTGAACTCATGGCTAACTTGTGCCTGCAGGAAATTATCTAACACACGTATTTTCTCTATAAGGATCATCACAGCCATCTCGTGCTTAGGAACATTGGACAGCATGTTAGCACTGCTTTTGGGGGTGGTTTTATACAGTGAAATTGTGAACCAAGAGGAAAATAATGCAAAAAAAAGAGAGAGAGAGAGAGAGAAAGAAAAAAAAAAACCCACCACAGCCCTAAACATTGCAAAAAAGCTTCTTTTTTTTTTATGTATGGGAGCTGAAACAAGAAAACAGAACGTTTGTTTCACCTCAGCTGGGAATGTGCCCATTAGACGAGAAATTTTTCACTGCTGTGCCCATGTCTGTGGATGACCTCAAAATCGCCAAGCAGTGATTTGGGGATGGATGACCAAGAAATTCGAGTGAGCGGGAGAATTCGCAAAGACAGAATGTGTGAATGACGAGGATCGCGCACTTCTCGCCGTGGCCAAAAAGCTGGTACCATCTCCTAGATCTGAAGCACCTCTGTTACCAAGTTGCTCTGTTTTCTGGTTTTGTTATTTTCCTTGTTTAGTTTTTTGGTGCCTCTTTTTAGGTCCCAGTTGTTTTCAGAAAAACATCTCAGCATTTTTGGCAGATGCTTCAATTCATAGTTGGGAAAAAATACGTCAGAATCATCCAACCCATCCTGCTGCCTTGAAAAAGAGCCACATTCCACAGGAGCCCGGCTTTCTCTTAGTTCTCCCATCTGCCTCCTTCCTGGTTCCAGCTCCCACCATGTCTCACAGCCAGCAGGGTCCTCTGGAGAGCTCACCCACTGCCCCCTGAGTCCCCCGCCCCTGTTTTCTCACTTCACAGTCTCTCTTATTTGGGGTGTCTCAGGAATCAAAGGGCAGTGAATCAGCAAGCTTTCTTTTCAGCCCTTTGGCTGACTAGCCTTTGGCACATCCAGGAGACAAGGACCCCTTGTGAGTGTGACTTCCCTGCAGGGGAAACCACTTTGTCCACAGGCGCCTCCCACCTCCACCACTCCAAAATCAGGAAATTGCATACCTGGCAGGGCCAGGAGGGGCCTGGAGCCTTCCCATAAACTGTAACAACATGGTGAGGGGGGGTTTTCTAACCCCAGGTTACAGGAACCTGGGCTCAGGGAGGCTAAACAACTTGTCCAGGGTCACTGGTTCCAAAGTGCTGGTTCTTTCCACTGTACCAAGCAGCTTCTGTTTCTCAATCTTCATGACACAGAATCAGGGTACCATGAGATATTTCTTGTAAAATAGCTTTATTGAGACATAACCCATATACCATACAATTCACCTGTTTAAAATGTACATACAGCTCAGTGGATTTTAGTGTATTCACAGATATGTTGCAACCATCTCCACATCAATTTTAGAGCATTTTTGTCACCCTGAAAAGAAACACTATATGCTTTAGGGATCACCACCATTGTCCCCCAGCCCTGAACAATCACCAATTTACTTTCTATATTTTTGCCTATTCTGGATGTTTTATGTAAACCAAATCTTTTGTGACAGGCTTTTTTCATCCATGTTGTAGCATGGACCCCTGCCTCATCCCTTTTTTGGCCAAATAATATTTCTTTGTGTGGCTGCACCTCCTTTTGTTTATCTGTTCACCAGTGGATGAACATTTGCATAGTATTGCTACAAATGTTTCTGCACAAGTTTTTATGTGGACACGTAGTTTCATTTCTCTTGAGCAGAACAATTACTGGGAGCCAGAGCCATTTCTTCTTGAATGCTGGCAGCCTGTGGGGATTGGAAGGCACCCAGACCCTGATTCAATTCTAACTTCCTACTTTTTCGTTGTAGGATTTCAGGTAAACACACCTCTCTTAGTCTTAGCATCCCCCCGTGTAAAATAAGGATATTGACACCCGGTTCCCAGTGGTTTTGCTGCCAGAAGCTGAGATAACAAGGGGAAATTCTTTGTCTAGTGAATGACCCAAAGGAGCAGGTACTTAATAAAGGCAGCTATTCTTAAATCCCCCAAATGTGGAATCCCTGCAGGAGGAGGCCTAAGAGGAGCCATTGATGCTGAAAGGTTGGGAACCAGTGGTCTGGTGGTCTCTTTAGTCCCTCCCTGCTTTCAAGAGCAGTGTCAGTGACTGACTGAGTGCGGTGGAGGGGAGGAGGGGCAGTGGGGGCGAGGTGGTGGCGGGGCTGCAGGAGAGCAGAGAGCTTGTGCTGCTGAGGGGAGAAGCTACCTGCACAGCAAGGGGAAGCTAATCTCCCCGCTTCATTTCGGCCAGGAGGGGTGCTGCCCCCTCACCCCCACCCCCCGGCCTCTTCCTATCTCTGTGAAACCATCTCATTTCCCATCACTTTAGTGACAAGGTTCCCATTTCCCCGGTGTCAGAGTGGCCCTTTGTGGGTCAGCAGCCACAGGGGCTCAGCACCCCGGTTGAGTGGTTCTGGAATTGATGAGCTCCAGGGAAATTCTGCCAGGACTTTGTCCCCTGGGAGCGCAGCGGGGCAGAGATTTGTTCCTATTGTTCTCGCCCCACCTCCCTGAACAGGCCACATTAGCCTGCGCGCTGACCCGTGGGGCCGGACAATGGGAGGCCCGGCTGGAGTGCTGAGCTCCGAGGTTCTCAGCCCACACTGCATGCTGGGCCCTCGCTCACGGGCAACCTGATGACTCTAACTAGGCTGGGTCCCCAGGATCCAGTACTCAGGACAGCAGGACACATGTTTAGACCGGGTTCCAGTGAGCGGGGGAGGGGAAGGGGCCTTCCTGCCACTTGGTTATAAACCAGAAACAGAAGTATCTCAACCACTCACACGTTTGGGGGGCCTCCTCTCAAGGCCAGGGGTCCTTGCGGTGGTGGGAGTGAGGGAGCCACCTTCTCCCACCAGGCTGGCTGCGCCTCACAGCCACTCAGCTGGCTCACGCTGCAGGTGCCGTTCTGGCTCTTTCACACGCAGCCACACTGGTACTGCCCCTCCTGGTTATGGTAACAGGAGAAAAAGGCAGTAATTGTTAGTCCCATTTTACATATGAATAAACTGAGTCGCTGAAGGGGTAATTTGTAATATGCAGTTTGTAGGGGTTATTGCAGACTTCTTGGGCTCCCAGAGTCAACAGCAGCCCTTTGGTGTAATGGGTGTTCATGACAAAAGACTCTCCCAAGATATGACAATTTCGAAAAATTTGTTTCCCTGATTTTTATCACAAGCAGAATGCATACTTTCAGTGTGGATGGCTGCTGTGCTGTCATGTAATGTTAGTGAAATCCAAGAGAGCCCAAGAGTGCTGGACTGAGGAGCAATGTGTAGCTGTGCGTGTCTTTCAGGAAGAGAAATAGAAACACTTTCTGCTTGGTCATTGTTTTGTGTTCTCTTCTTCCCTTTGGCCCTCCATTTGTCTGGTTTCCAGTTGGGTTCTGCCATAACAGAAAGACACATACAGCAGAGCTGTAGGGAGGCGTGCCAGTTGATCCTTCAGGTCGAGCCCCTTTTAAGCAAATCCAATTCATGAAAAATTTCAGATGTGCAAAAGTAAATTAGGGGGAGAATATTAACTTTAAAATGGCTACCTAGGGGAATCTTTTAAAAATTCACATTTAAAATTTCAGCAAATACTCCATGCTCATAGAAGGTTTACTATCAAAAGGTTGTGTGTTAAGGGAAAAGCTATGGGGTGGAAGAAGCTGAGGTCCCCAGACTTATCACAGGGGATGCTTTTAGTCTGAGACAGTCCCATACGGTTCACCCTGGGAAGTGGTGTTCATACCGTGGTCACCCCATCCCATACTTACACCCTGGGAAGAGGACACTTTCCCTGCCTTGGGGCCCTGCACCTAGGAGGATCCCACATATCTTGAATGCCAAAATACAAAATATCTTCCGTCTTCTCTGTCTAAATCTCTGCCTCTCTCTGCCTGTCTGTCTCTGGTTTGGTAGCCAATTGAACAAAGAGTAATTACAGGAGAGGGTCAGTGGGGCTGAAATGGACCCTCTAGACCAGGGAAGAGGGAGAAAATCACAGCCTCTGTCCTGGGAAACCAAAGAAAGAAGGTCTGATTGATCGATATACTTATTTACTTTTGTGGGGGGTTAGCTTCATTAAATTCACCCCTTTTGAACTGTATCTACTCACTTATGATGGAGCATGCTGGAGGATAACATGAGAAAAAGAAGGTATATATGTATGTATAGCTGGGTCACTTTGCTGTTGAGTAGAAAATTGATAGAACCCTGTAAACCAACTATAATGGAAGAAATAAAAATCACTTCAAAAAATTTGCCCCTTTTAAAGTATTTGGTTAATGAGTTTTGACAAACATATGGGGTTGTGTAACCACCAACATGATCGAGATACAGAACGTGTTCATCACCCAGTGAAGTTCTCTTAAGTCCCTTTGCAGCTAATCCCCTCCGTCCTTCCTGCTCTGCAACAGCTGGTCTGTCCTCTCTCCCCGTAGCTCCCCTTTTCCAGGATGTCATAAAGGTGGAACCATGCAGTATGTAGCCTCCTGTGACTAGCTTTTTTTTTTTTTTAATTTTTATTTATTTATTTATTTTGTCTTTTTAGGGCCACACCCATGGCATATGGAGGTTCCCAGGCTAGGGGTCTAATCAGAGCTACAGCTGCTGGCCTACACCACAGCCGCAGCAACACAGGATCCGAGCTGCCTCTTTGACCTACACCACAGCTCACAGCAACTCAGAATCCTTAACCCACTGAGCGAGGCCAGGGATCAAACTCGAATCCTCATGGATGCTAGTCGGGTTCTTTACCACTGAGCCACAACAGGTACTCCCTGACTAGCTTTTGTTTTTTTTTTTAGTTAACATAATGCTTTTGAGATACATTTAAGTTGTTACACATTATTTATTTATTTATTTTCTAAATTACTAAGTGGTGTTCTATTGTATGGATGTCCATTTTGTTCTACCATTTACCAACTGAAGGAAAATGCGGTGCTTCCAGAAGGCCTGTTATGTTGAAAGTTGCTCCAAACCACCCAAAGTGGGTATTTAGCCAGAGAAGTTTCCACAAGACAGCTAAGCTCTTTCCTGACTCTCTACTTAGGCGATGTAGTTTGGGGAGGTGCTTAGAACTGCCTGGAAATCCTGAGTTGGCAAAATAACACACAGGGAGAACAACCTGCCTGCCTCAGCTCCCTGGGGACTTTGATTGCCTCCGTCCCCATCGGTTCGGAGGGTCTTGTCACCAGCTGGTAGTTGTGGGGTCACATCCAGCTCCTGCCCCATCCTGGCTCACAGGTGGCTGGGCTGATGGGGAGGGGGTGCGGGCCGGGGTGGGGGAGCGGGGAGGGCTTACCTCCTTTTGCAAGGGGGCTGCTTGGGAATAGGTTGCAAGGCCCCGGCTGGGAATGCAAGCCCACTGAGGGAATAGCTTCTTTTAGGGTTTCTAAATGTTTTGCCATATGCTGTGTGGACCTCTGTTTGTAGTCTGGCACCAGGCCTGCAGGTGAGGGCCTGCTCCTGGTGGTCACAGGGAGGCCTCCGGGAGCCAGTGCCCAGCTCCCAAATGACTGGGTGGCCCCGGCAGCCCTGGCGGCTCTCTAGCGGTTCAGGGGAATAAATCCTGTATCTAGAAGCACCTACTCTGCCCCCAGAGAGCAGCTTCTGTGCTGGGAGGACTTTACTTCATTGTTCCATCTGCTCCTCAGACTGACAGCAGCTGTCAGGCCAGGAGAAACAGCCCGTGCTTGGCAGTGCTCTCTGTGTCCCCGACCCCGCTCCTCGCTCACCCCCACACCAGCTGTTTCCTCCTCACCAGCCTCGAACCCCCGCAACATGCCCAGTCTCCCAGACACCTCCAGCTCCCACTGGGTGGGAAAAGAAAGAGCAGGGGGCCAGGGTTGCTCGGCCTCCACCCTGCTGCCGGCACGATTCTTCCTGTCTCTACCACATCAGGGGTCTCTGACATCTTGTTCTGGATCCTCTTCCCACTTGACTCTCTGATGGCTTCACTTTCTCTCTCCACCTAAATGACTCCCGCACTTTTGTTGCCCGAGCCTCCAGCCCCAGCCGTCATCATGTCCTCATCTCCTCCCATCTCCACTCAGTCACAAAATCCCATCCATCCCACCTCCCAAGGGCAGCTTCCTCAAGGACCCCCTTTCTGCTCCCCCTCCGCTTTCGCCTCCCCCAGACCCCGCCCCCTCTCACTCCTCCCCCATCCGCCAGCTCCCCTGTGTTCAGAGTGTTCTTTCTAAACCACAGTTGGGATTATGTCACTTCCTTGCTTTAAACCCTTCTAGTTAATCTCTCAGGTTCAGAGTGTTCTGAACAAAAATCCAGGCTTCCCAGACCATGACACCTCTCCCTCGTGATGCAGCTCCCAGTGCCAAGGGCTAGGCTGGACCATTGTGCCGTGCGTGCAGAGAGCCCATCCAGCCGGGGAGGAGGGGGTGCACGCCTACAGGTGGAGAAGGGGGCCTAGGGAGGCCCCCCGCCCGCAGAGGGGCTCACAGGCCTCATCTCTTTCTACTCCCCCAACTCCAATCCCCTGTGCTTATGCTTACGGTGAATCACTGATAATTCTTCAAAGGCAGCATGCTGTTTTCCGCCAGGAATAACCCTATAACCCTCTCTACTTTTTTGCTGGTGGGTCTCCTCCTCATCCTTGCTATCAGCTCAGATGTCTCCTGCGGGGGGGCCCTGGGGGAGGGGAGGTTCTGACCATGTCCCCTCTTCGCATTGGTCTATGCACTCTTCTGAGCTCCCATGGCTCTCCATCCTCCCGCTACCTCGGCCCTCTGACTCCTGAGTCATCCTTGTCTCTCCATGTTTCTCTTCCTCTTTAGACCATGACCTCCTTGAGGTCAAAAGTGATGTCTTGTCCATATATGACCAGGGTGGATCTTTGTTGTCACATGGATGTTTATTGTGCACCTATTATGTGTCAGGCACTTGGTGTACTGTTGCCAGAACTGCTGGGCATTATGAGAAAGCTTTCTCTTAAAGACCTAAACTTAAGCATAGCTTGTCAAGGGTCCCAGCAGAGATCCTCAAAGTCATCTTCATCTTTGGGAGACACAAAGTCTCCCCATTCTCCAAGTTTTATCGTGCCCTGATTGAAATGTTAAAAACTTCTTTATGTGCAGGAATGACTTAATAAACAGAAGGGGTTTGGTCAGCCATGGAATCCAAGAAAAGTCAAGTCTCAGGGACAAACGCGAGGTGAGCAAGCGAGTGTGTCCAAACATTGCCCTTGGAAGAGGAAGCCTGGGCGGTACCTTCAGACTCCAGGGTCCCAAGGGCAGGGGCCAGTAGGAGGTGGACCTGCCGAGGCTGGAGTTACCAGCCAACACCGTCACACACATGAGGCCTACAGCTGCCCTCCTTCTGCTCCGTGTTCTTCAGCCATGACCCTGATTCTGACTTGGCTTCCTGATGATGTGACTGCTGTGGGTCAAAATGGCTCAAGGGTTCTGTTTCCTCTGGTGGTTGTTACTCATTACAAATTACTGACTTGGATGGGCCCTTCTTCACTGCGCTGACACAAGTGGGTTTCTGAAGGGCAGATCTTGGACCAAGACAACTTTACTGAAATGATGAAAGATTCTGTGAAAAATCTTGGGACAAGGCAGCATTCCCAGGAGGTGACACATCAGTGGAGCTGTGGCGCTACGAATGAGGACATTTTGCATTCGGACATAGAGCCGAAATAAATGTGCAGGCTCCGGGGCTAGATGACACAGGTCCACATCTTGGTAAGTTATTTAATCTTTCTGTGCCTCAATTTCCTCATCTACTAAATGGGAATAGTAAAATTACCTACCTATCTACTGTCATTTTCTCCACATCTAAGCCCATTTCATCGTGGCCACAATCCTTAGCCAGAAATGCTAAATGAGAAGTTAGAGGTGAAGAAGCTAAACTCAGAGGGATGAAGTAACTGGCCCAAGATCACAGAACCACAGTGATGGAGCCCAGATTCAAACCCAGGGCACCCATCGTCTTTCTGCTCCACCGCTTTCCTTACCAGACAAGACACCACAGTCTCCAGTTTTGAACACAGACCGGGGCCAAGAGCCTCTACCTCTGCTGGTTCCAACTGCTGCTTTAACTCAACACTAACCTGCCACTACTGCTGGCAAAGGCCGGTAGCAAAGGGAAGCCCTCCACCGGCAGCCAGGTAGAGCTGGGTTCTTCAGATGCTTCCATCAGCTCAGTGGAGTTGGGGGCTGGCTTGTTTCTGGTGGACAGAATTTTTTTGTTTGTTTTGTTTTGTTTTTACCCTGGTATAAACACTAGCTTAGACTTCCCTGTTTCTAAACAAAAAAAGGTTGATTTTTTTTTTTCTTTTTTGGCCGCACCTGTGGCATGCAGAAGTTCCCGGGCCAGGGGTTGAACTCTCAACACAGCAGCAACCCGAGCCACTGCAGTGACAACACCATATCCCTAACCTACTGTGCCACGAAAGAACTCCCAAGGTGGATATTTTAATAAGCTTAAAAATGATTTAAAAATCATATAGGAGTTCCCTGGTGACTTCGCAAGTTGAGGTTCCAGCGTTGTCACTGCTGTGGCTCTGGTTACTGCTGTGGGGTGGATTTGATCCCTGGCCTGGGACTTCTGTATGCCTCTGGTACAGCCAAAAAAAAAAAAAAAAAATATCTAAAGCGATGATAGCACGAGATACAAAGCCCCTGGGGTGCTATTAGCAATCTGGCATTTCCATTTCCAATGGGAATACTTTTGGCACTTTAGAAGCAGTGTCATTATGATGAAGACATTACAACTGTAGAAACTTAGAAGTGTGAACTGCAGCCTAGGAACAAGTGACAATATCCCGCCACAGCCCACTGCTGTGTGTCAGTTTCTAGTGGCCTCCTCTCTGCTACTAAAGTTCTAATCTCATTACAAGGAGCACCAAGAGGTTTCTTAGGATCAAAGATTATTTGATGCTAGAGCATCTAGTCCATTGCCCTTCCTTCTAGAAGAGGAAGCTGTGGGCCAGAGAGGATGCTTGCCTTGCCCAAGGTCACCAAGTTCATCAGGGGCACAGCCAGGAGCAAGATCCAGGTCTTTCTCCCCGAGACCAGCATCCTCTGTCTTAGCCCACGCTGCTTCCCTGGGCACATCAGTTTTCCTCTTGTAAAAGAGTGTCATAGTTTGGGCTGCTGAGACAAATTACCACAGACTGGGTGGCCTAAACTGCAAATATTTACTTCTCACAGTTCTGGAGGCTGGGAAGTCTAAAGTCAAGGCATGGGTAGATCTGGTTTCTGGTAAGAGCCTGATTCCTGGGATGCAGATGGCCATCCGTACCCTCACAGGCAGAGAGCAGAGAGCAAGTCTCTAAGCCTGTTCCTGAGGCTTCCATCCTCACAACTTATTTTTTTAATGGTTTATTCTGATAGATAATATTAATAATATCTTATGCCTTGACCCAGTTGAAGTCTGAGTAATTTGTATATGCCATAGGAAATTAAACAATTTCTAGGTTTTAAGAAGACTTCATAATTCTTGGAAAAATAGCCTGGTGCCTTTGGAGATACATTGATGGGAAAATTTTTCTTTTTTTCAGAGAGAGAGAGAGATAAAATCTGAAATATGTATTTATGTTTATAAATATATTTATATTTAATATATTATATATTAAATATAATATATGTATTATTATATGCAAATATAATGTATATTATATAATATATTAATATATATTATATATAAATATATATCCATTATAGGTTATTATAAGATAGTGAATATAATTCCCTGTGCTCTACAGTAAATCCTTGTTGTTTATCTATTTTGGGTATAGTAGTTTGTATTGATTAATCCCACACTCCTAATTTTCCCTCCCCCTCCCTTTTCTTTTTGGTAATCGTAAGTTTGCTTTCTGTATTTGTAAGCCTGCTTCTGTTTCATGTATAGATTCGTTTGTATTATTTTTTAGATTCCACATATAAGGGGTATCATGTAACATTTGTCTTTCTCTGCTAGATTTGCTTCACCTAGTATAATATTCTCTAGGTCCATCCTTGTTGCTGCAAAGGGCAATATTTCATTCTTTTTTACAACTGCATAGCATACCGTTGTGTCTAAGTACCACATCTTCTTAAGGAAATCATCAGTTCATGGGCCCTTGGATTGTTTCCCTGTCTTGGCTATTGTAAATAGTGCTGCTATGAACATGGGGGTGCATGTGTCTTTTCAAATTAATTTTCACCTTTTCCAGATCTTAACCCAGGAGTGGGATTACTGGATCATACTGTAGCTCAATTTTTAGTTTTTTAAGGAACCTCTGTACTGTTTTCCATAGTGGCTGCACCAATTTCCACCAACAGTGTAGGAGGGTACCTTTTTCTCCATACCCTCTCCAGAATTTATTGATTATAGGCTTTTTGATAATGGCTGTTGTGAGTAATGTGAGATGACAGCTCGTGGTAGTTTGATTTGCATTTCTCTAAATAATTATCAATGTTACGCATCTGCCTACTGTCCATCAGTATGATTTCTTTGGAGAAATATCTACTCAGGCTTCAATATATGAACTTGTGTTGGGGGGGTAGTACAAATTTTTAGTGTAATAAATGGAAATTTGAAATAATTTTTAGATTTCAGAGTTGTGATGATTAAATGGGATAGTTATGTGAGTTGCTTTGTAAACTGCAGGTGTCATACAAATGTAAGGAGGCAGCAAAGAAGAGTATGTGTTTTAGAGATTGGCCTCATTGGAATCTCTGCTTCCCACCTGCTTATCTAAGCCCCAATTTCTATGAAATGGAATGATCCCATCTCCTGCATAAGCTGTTATAAGATTTTTTTCATTTTGTTATGAGATTTAAATGAGATATTTTATGTAAAGTTATAATTCTGTCAAAATACTAACTACTGAGTTCTTTGTAAAAGATAAATATTAATTCTCTTTCATATACTCCCCACCTTTTGAAGGGAGCACTGAAATTGGACATTTGGGACTATTGCTAGAAATAGAAAAATGCTTGTTGCAACAGGAATTGGGCCAAATTGAGCACATAGAGCGTTTCCTTATCCGAGTGCTTACCATTTTCAAAGCTGTCAGTGAAACTGACTTAGTGGAGAACCAGCAGAAATGACCTCCCGTGAGGTTGACATGATGTCAAAGGCAGACTGCCAGATGAAGGTCTGTTGCTTCAGTGTTCAAAGGAATCAGTTGTGCTGTTTCCAGGAGTTCTGTTTTCTTATGTAAGGAAACACGTGAGGTTGCCACATTTACCAGTAGGCATGGATTAGCGCCGCAGGGCTCCCATGAGAAGATGACAGCAATACGCCTCTTCTGCTTAGCTTTTCTCCTCCACTGGGATGGAGCATGGTATCAATAGGAGGTGCTCCACCAGATTTCACATTTTTTCCAAACTGTTTTTAGGGCCAGTGTCTTGCTTTCCTATTCTCACTCCTTTTGATTTACTTTTTAAGGTAGTGCATGTGCAAAAGCTGTGCACAATACAGAATGGTGTTCCGCCTCCTTCTCAGCCCTCCTCTACTCTGACCCCCCCACCTTTCCCACCAATGGGTGACCCCAGTGCTGTATTCTTTCACTGCTCCCTTCAAGGATCATCATTCATTCCCTTCTATTTACTCAATTAAAAAATACGCATTGAAGAGTTCTCATTGTGGCTCATCGGGTTAAGAACCCAACTAGTATCCATGAAGATATGGGTTTGATCCCTGGTCTCACTCAGTGGATTAAGGATCCAGTATTGCTGTGAGCTGTGGGGTAGGATCCTGAGTTGCCGTGGCTGTGGCTGTGGTGTAGGGTGACGGTTGCTGGTCTGATTCGACTCCTAGCCTGGGGACTTCCATATGCCATGAGTGGAGCCTTAATAAGGAGAAAAAAAAAAAAAAAAACCCACAAGCACAATAAGTGCCTGTTCTAGGTATTGGGGATAGAGCAGTGACTAAAAAGAAGTTGGAAATTCCTGTCCTTAAAGAGCTTACACTCAGACGGTTCTTCAGTTCTTACCTTGTGTGTGTGTGTGCGCGCACTTTGTGCTCTCTAACCATGGCCACCCCTGCTTCAATACATCATTCATTATTTATTTTACATGTTTTCTGCTTTTTTCACTTAATTCTACATTTCAGAGGTTAATAAAGGTCCATATTTGAACCTAGCCCAGAGGGTTTTTTTTTTTTTTTTGGAGTCACCTGGGCCCCCGACATCAGCTTTGGCCAGAAAGAAGGTAAAGCCCAAAAATGACTCCTGGCAGACAGATGGGAGGGAACGGCTGGCATTGCAAAGCTGTCTTTTAGGGGATGGCCTTGGTAACCAGGTCCAGGTTCTCGCAGGAGGGTTCATATTGAATTAATCAGGACTTTGAATGTTCTCAGTGTCAGAAATGCAACTCACATTGGCTTAAACAAGAAAGGGGATCTACTGACTCTCAAAGGTGGTAAGGACTCAGGGACAGTCTGAGTAGGAAGAGGACAAAAGAACCAGCTGGGGTGTTCAAGATTACATCCAGCTCCTCATCTGTTCCTCTTCTTTGACTTGTATTTCCACTATTACATTCATTCATCCAACATCAATAAGCACTTACTCTATGCCAGGTACTGTGCTGGGCTTCCAAAGATACCTTGATGAGTGGATGATCCCTGATCCCTGGTCTGGCAAGAGACTCAGTCCCTGCCCTGAGGTGTGGGGAAAGGAAATGGCAAAGGGCTGCTGAGAGGGTTCCCCTACCCGGCTCTTGGACCGTGTACAAGTGCCGCTGGAAGAGACGTGGTTACAGCTAAGTCTGCCGGTGGGGGGCACCTCAGAGTAGAGGTGGGGGGCATGGCTTGAGATATGTGTTAGAACTCTTTGGGGGACAATTAGAGAGAAAGCAGGAGTTCCCGTCATGGCTCAGTGGTAACCAACCTGATTAGTACCCATGAGGACACAAATTTGATCCCTGGCCTCACTCAGTGGGTTAAGGATTGGGGATTGCCCTGAGCTGTGGTGCAGGTCACAGACATGGCTCAGATCCCACATTGCCATGGCTGTGGCTGCAGCTACAGCTCCTATTTGACCTCTAGCCTGGGAACTTCCATATGCTGTGGGTGCGGCCCTAAAAAAACAAAAAAGAAAAGAGAGAAAGAAAGAAAGAAAATGTAGCTAACACCAGTTTAAAAAAAAAAAAAAAGTGTCCTAGAATTAGAGTGGCATTCTGGAAATCCCAGAATCAGGACCTGGAGGACCAAAGGCAACCCGGGCAGCAGTGCTCTCTCTCTCTTGGTCTCTCTGTCTCTCTCATCTCTATTTATCTGTCTGTCTGTCTCCTTCCACCCCTCCCAGCAGACCAGCTCTACCTCCTCCAATCCCCATGTGGGAGGGTGGCAAGTGGAGCGATGGGATGAAGACTGTACCAAGTGGGAGAAGAGGCTGACAGTAGACAAAGCCAGTGGTCCACGCCGGGATCAGAACTTCAGGGAGTCCAGGCCAGGCACACAAGCCTTCTCAGGAAGCAGACTGGGTCAGTAAACGGAGGGCCAGTTATTCCAAAGAAGCAGGAAGGGAACATTGCCTGACCTCCAAGAGGGAGAATTCCCACCAGAGGAGCCACCTGGCCGAAGAAATGTCCCAGAGAACAAAAGGAGGGAGGACAGTCTCACCCTGGAGGGATGAGAAGGAGCAGAAGGCCTGCACCCCTCTGCAAGGCGTCCACTGGTCACAATCCAGTGAGCCTTGCTCAGAATGAGGTGCAACAGAAAAACAAAAGAAAGTATTTCAATATGAGTTTTACACCCATGCAGCCTCACCCTCCCAGAAGCCCCAGGCCCTGGGGGCCCTGGAGTCAAAGGTTAGTGGGAAGAGTTTCCTCAATGGTCCCGCATCACTGCCCAGGGTGGAGCGAGCTCGCCGTTGTCAGGGTCACAGCTCCCAAGTGGCTGCAAACTGTGCACATAGCCACAAAGGGACAAAAGAAATCAACTTGCTTTTCCTTCGGATTCAATAAGCCAGTGGCCTGCAGAAGGAAATGAGGGGAGGGTCCACCTCTGAGGTCACTTCTGTAGGGATGTCACCAGTACGGCAGTTTGCTTGCTTGTGGCCTGGATTCTGAAGTCACTAACATCACACATACACACACTTCAACCTGTATTGGATGATTTTCTGTAAGTGGTCAGAGCAACTCCACAAGTTCACGGAGTTGAGAGTCCTCCCGGCAGCTCCTGCTGCTATCCATTCCTACTTGAATGTTGAGGCGGGAAGCGATTCTCCACCCTCTAGACTATTCCACTCTCAAAGGTAGAAGCCAACTGGGTGTTCACACCATGTTTTATCCATATATTAAGCGATATTGTGTTTGCTTTGCAGGCATTCTTCCCATCTCTGTTTGACTGGAGCTGTGATTGGGTAGCCTGGGGCAGGAGGGTGGGATGTAAGCCCACTCACTTCAAGAGGCTCTGAAGCGTCCCCCACCCTCCCTGGCGGTGTGTCCCTGGGTGGGTGGTCTCATTTTATTTCTTCTAAATATTCCACTCACTTCCTGCATCCCACCCCATCCCTTTGGCCTGGGGAAACCAAGTTTTTGATCATAGCAGAGGAGATAATGCATCTAGAAGTAGAAAGCTGTGGGGTTGGTGCCCTTTAAAATGAGATGCCTTTGGTGTGCGTGTTCGGTTCTTCCTTTCTTCAAGGCTGGTGCCTCAAGTCCAGTTCTCCAGAGCCTCCGTGCAGGGGCAGAATTGATGAACTGAACACTTATGGAAGGTCATATTTGAGCACCTGGAGGAGGGATCAGGTCTGGGTTCAGATCCAGCTAAAAATGATAGTTTGTATTTCTTGAGCCCAGACTCCAAGCTAAGCACTTTTCTGGGATAATGTCACCTCACCCTTACACACGGGACCGGATAAATGGAGATTATTACCCTCGTTAACAGAAGAGCATGCTGATATTCAGAGCAATTGAGAATTCACCCAAAGTCACACATTTGGTAAGTAACAGAGCCAGAATTCAAATCTGAAATTTTGAATTACGGCTGAAATTCAGAAGCAGTACTTCACACTGTCTTACTACGTAGCTGTGTGTTTGTGGAACATTACTTAACTTGCCTAAGATTCAATTTCCTAATTTAAAAACATGGTTAGAATAACAGTCCCTACATTCAGGGTTATTGAGAGCTTTTCCTGAGACATGGAGTCTGGAGTAGCAAGCACGCAGGACCAGTGAGGGGAGCAGTTAGTTACCATGTGATGCCTTGTAAGGGTCAAGCGGCCCAGATCCACATTGGATGAAGCTCTCTCGAACCCCATGCTGGCATCCAGGGCTGTGCGGTCCTTAGCCCTCAGCTGTCTTCAGGGGAGGGTGGCCCGGGATGGACCTCGGGATGTGCCCTCCCCTGGCTCTTTCCAGCCAAGCCCTGCTGAGCTTAGAGGGGCCCTTTGTGTCCAGCACTCAGAGGGGCCCTCTTGGCCAGCCTGAGAGCTGCTGGCAGTGGGCAGTGGGTGGTCCCTCCTGCGAGAATGCTCCTGAGAACAGATGGGGCTCTTGGAGCTGTGTGAAGGTGGCAGCTTGATGTGTATTAACTGGCAAACTGCTCATTGTGTAGAGGCGGCCCGGAAGGAGGCCTGCAGTTGCGAGTGGGCGAAGGGGACCACAGAGGGAAGTTGGCAAGCGCAAGGCACCGTGTGGGCGGAAGCAAGGGCAGAACTGTGGGCGAGCCTGCTCCGGAGGTGAGGAGGTGAAACAGCTCTGCGCCTCACCAACGGAAGCATATTGGATAACATTTGCTTAGCTCGTCTCATAGAAACAGCGTCGTGGGAGCCTGAAATCAGAGTGTGGTGCTGCAAGAGGCCTTGCCGTTCTGTGGGTACAATCTGCGGACCGAGACTGTGGTCCAGAGAAGGGGAGACCTGAGCGAGTGCGTAGTAACCCGTCTTCATCCTGGTCAATGGTTAGAGGCAATCTTTTTGCTACCAAGTAAATAAATCCAAGTGTTTTAACTTTATTTTGCTTCCTTTTTTTTGTCTTAAAAATATGATGATCAATGCAAAAGAAATTTTGAAAGAAAAGAAAAAGAATCATCCAATACCCTAATTACAATCATTTGTGTGCTTTCATTTTCAGGCTTCTAAAAACACATAAGTTCTCCATTGTGGCTCAGCAAGTTAAGAACTGGACATAGTATCCTTGAGGATTCAGGTTTGCTCCCTGGCCTCCCTCCATGGGTTAAGGATCTGGCATTGCCACAAGCTGCGGTGTAGGCTACAGATGTGGCTCAGATCTGGCATGATTGTGGCTGTGGCTGTGGCTGTGGCTGTGGGGTGTAAGCCAACAGCTGCAGCTCCGATTCGACCCTCAGCCTGAGAACTTCCACATGTGTGGCCATAAAAAGAAAACAAACTAACAAATACACATATTTTTATGCAGTTGCAGTCGTAGAGGAGAGAAAATTCTCTCTTCTCATTTAATAGCATGGTATTTTCTCTTGATACAGTCTTCAGAGTTGTCATACACCAAAAAACAGAGTTGTGCAGTAAATCAATGTTCAACGATGCAGAATTGAACATGAAATATGACTGGTCCAAATTTTGTTATGACTTTTTCCATGACAGCTTCATGTCTGTCTGGTGTCTCTCCTGTCTTATCAGAATGGAAGAGCGCTTACAAAAGGATAATTTTTAGCCAAAATGAGAAATAGGATCGGGCAGGAAATTACCTGGATTGGCCTGGAATCCCAGACATTTTTGATACTTATGTTCTGTTCCAACAATAGTTCTCATCTCTGATGCACAACAGAATCACTTGGGGGAACTTCTAAAAAATATTTATGGCCAGACCCTGTGCCCCAAGATTCTGATTTCATTGTTATGGGATGGAATCCACACAGAAGTATTTCTTTTTCCAAAACTTTCTAGGATCCTTACATGCGGCCAAGATGAAGAACCCTCAGCGTAACAGGCTACATCCCTAGAAACATCCTCCTCACAGGCACATAGAGGATAAGGGAATATTAATTAGAATCTTGTCCTATAATAGAGATTCTTGTCGTTTGTAGAGTGTGACACTCGCAATTCACAAAACATACTGGGAGGGTTTAATGGGCAGGGAATTAAGGTGATCAGAGAAAGATCTGGGAGTGTGTGTTGAAGGGGACAGGGCATGAGACACAGATTTATTCATGCCCACAAGAGGGCTGTGATGGCTTTCTGACTCTGGGTCTCAACAACACTTAAGAGACCTGAGTGGCGTGGTCCAGGGAACGATGCATGCAGTGTCTATCTGTGCAGGGCCTGTGGTGGACACCCTGTGTGTCCCTCATGACCTAAAGTCCTTCAGCCCAGAACCTTTTGGCACAGAAGGCTCCAGTCCTCAGATATCTGTCTATTGTCAGTGAATGAGGAAAGCAGTCACCTCAACCTCTTCCATCTCCCTTCAGTTCTGTTTTCTTTTGTTGCTGTTGTTTGTTTTTGCTTTTTAGGGCCTCATCCACAGTATATAGAGGTTCCCAGGCTAGGGGCTGAATTAGAGCTACAGCTTCCAGCCTACACCAGAGTCATAGCAATCCTGGATCTGAGCTGTGTCTGCAACCTACACCACAACTCACGGCAACGCCAGATCCTTAACCCACTGAGCAAGGCCAGGGACTGAACCAGCATCCTCATGGATACTAGACGGATTCATTTCCTCTGTGCCACAACAGGAACTCCTTGTTCAGTTTTTAAAAACTGTCTCAAAAATGTTCCTTCCCTCTGGTTTGGAAAGCTTTGCCAGGCCTGGTCTGGCACATTCAACCTCACTAATGAACACTGCGTGCTCTGGGGTTCCCTTGATGCTCTGTGTCTGCATTTTCTTGAGGCTGCCATCTCCCTGAAGGGACTGGAGAAGGGAGAGGAAAACAATGCAATTCAGCAAATGCTGTCTTAGCTTCCTCTGTGCCATGAACAGTGACGGGCAAAGTCAAGTAGATGGTGGGGCAGAATCCTTGCCCTTCTCATCCAAATTGTGTGTCAGACTGCAGTAAGCCCCTGCTGAGCACAGAGCTGTGGGAGCACATGGCAGAAGACAATGCCTTTTGCCCAGGACTCAGGGCTCTCTGCACTGAGGAGGACTGTTCTAGCTGTACTTAGAATGAAGATGTTCCAGAAATCTCTCATTGTCTAACAAATCACTCCAAAACGTAGTAGCTTCAAACAACAATTCACTATACTCTCCCATTGTTCTGTGGGTTGCCTGGGAGCCCTGAGAGATGCTCACTTGGGGTCTCCCATGGGTTGTGGTCAGGTCGCAGCTGGGGCTGGAGTCATCCAAAGGCTCAGTTAGGTTAGGCGTCCAAAATGGCATCATGGAGAGTTCCCATCATGGCTCAGCAGTTAATGAACCTGACTAGTATCCATGAGAATTCAGGTTCAATCCCTGCTCTTGCTCAGTGGGTTAAGGATCTAGCATTGTGTGAGCTGTGGTGTAGGTTGCAGACACAGCTCAGATCCAGTGTTACTATGGCTGTGCTGTAGGCCGGCAGCTGCAGATCCAATTCACCCCCTAGCCTGGGAACCTCTATATGCCATGGGTGCAGCCCTAAAAAGACAAAATGGCATCATGGGGGTATAGCAGTGAGCACAGCTGCCTTCCAGAATGGCATCACCACCCACAAGTCTGGCATGTGGTTTGGGATGGCTGAGCAGCCTGGGCTATACATGGCCTCTCCACCTTGACTAGCTGGGCTTTGTCACAGCATGGCAAACTCGGGGTAGTTGAACTTCTTACATGGCAGCTGACTTCCCTCAGTGTTATTCCATGACAGCAAGAGGGAAGCCGCAAGGCTTCTTAGGATCTAACCTTGGGAGTTAGGTAATGTCCCTTCTACTGCACCCTCCTGAGCAGGCCAGATCCAAATGGGAAGGGATTACACAAGAACATGATGACCAGGACACATGGTTCACAGAGGAGGCTCTCTGGAATCCAGCTGCCACAGAGGATAGGATTTCAACATCCAAGATGGGAGGAGGGAGGTGTCCTTGGCAGGAGAGATCTCATGAGCAGAGCACAGGTACACATGGAG
Organism: Phacochoerus africanus; assembly: GCF_016906955.1. Classification (NCBI taxonomy): domain Eukaryota; kingdom Metazoa; phylum Chordata; class Mammalia; order Artiodactyla; family Suidae; genus Phacochoerus; species Phacochoerus africanus. The sequence goes on along the minus strand of NC_062544.1, from coordinate 204,686,700 downwards.
AACAAAAGGTGGTTTTAGTTTTGATCATGTAAAGACCTAAATAGAGGATAAGACTGAAAAAGAGGTCAGATCACAGAAAAATGTGGATTTTATTCAAGAGACAATAGGGAACCACTGTATGTTGCAGGGTTGGGAAATCCAGATAATTAGATCAGCACTATGTTTACCCCCTTTCAGCAGTGTGGAGGATGATTTGGAAGACAGGGAAGCCTAGGGCAAAGAGACCCCTCAAAAAATGAATGCACCAGGCCAGGTGGGGAAAGGCTGAGAGTTCCACCAAGGGCAGGGCTGTGGCGCTTAGGGAGACAAGGGGAAAGAATGGATAGAGGGAATGGCTCAGAAACAAAATTAACAAGATGGAGCAATTGATCTACCTGGTGGAAATGAGGAAGAAGATGGACTAGAAAATGAGACTTGGGTTTCAAGACAAGGTGACAAAGAGGAGAGAAGTCTGAAAGCAATAATGAATCTGCAGGATTCAGAATCATCAGCCTGCCGGCCACGGGTAGATGCCTTAGAAAGGATGGGCCTCAGGGAGAGCATTATTACTCTAGGGATGTAAGAATCTCCTGGAGAACTTATTAAAATGAAGATACTAGACTTTAGGAGTCTGATTCACAGGTCTGGGTGGGCCTGGGACCTGCATTTTTAACATATGTGCCAGGTGATTGTGAGGCTGCTCCTAGAACCCCAGTTTGAAAAATAGATAATGAAAATCAGACTGCTTAGTACTTTGGGAAAGGTTGACTCGACATTAAGTTTGCAGAAGGAGTTCCCATTGTGGCGCAGCGGAAATGAATCTAACTAGGAACCATGAGGTTGCGGTTTCAATCCCTGGCCTCGCTCAGTGGGTTAAAGATCCAGTGTTGCCGTGAACTGTGGTGTAGGTTGCAGATGTGGTTCAGATCTGGTGATGCTGAGGCTGTGGCGCAGGCCAGCAATAGCTCCAATTGGACCCCTAGCCAGGTGCAGCCCTAAAAACACAAAAAGACAAAAGACAAAAAAAAAAGTTTGCAGAAGAAGGACATAGAGCCAGAGGAGTGAGCAAATGGGTCACGTGCTGCAGGGAGATTAAATGAGTTGGAGAACATTCTCCAGGCTTGTTCATGAGGTCTTTCATGGCCTTGGGATAATAGAAGTTAGAGTACCGGAGACTGAGGAAGGAATAGGGCTGAAGATGACAGCAGGTAGGTATAAATGATTCTCCCCATCGGTGTGGGGAGGGAAGAAAAGGAGAAAGAAGTGACTGAGCTACAGAAGGTGGAAAGGAGAGGGAGCGTATTTTCAGGATAGTGTCACCGTCTGAACAGTTGTCAGCTAGTGCTGCTGCTGATTATGAGGATGGAACGAGGGTGTCAATGTAAGACACCAATAATAATGGTGCTGATTCTGGAAATGCAAAGGGGCTCACCTTTTAAAACTGTACTATAAACATTTATTTTTCTTTTTTTTCATTTATAATGATTTTTATTTTTTCCATTATAGCTGGTTTACAATATTCTGTCGATTTTCTACTGTACAGCAAGGTAGAAAATCACCTAGCAAGTCACACATACATGTATACATTTTTTTTCTCACATTATCATGCTCCATCATAAGTGACTAGACACAGTTCCCAGTGCTACACAGCAGGATCTCATTGCCTAGCCATTCCAAAGGCAATCGTTTGCATCTATAAACCCCAAATTCCCAATCCATCCCACTCCCTCCTCCTTCCCCTCCACCTTGGCTACCGCAAGTCTGTTCTCCAAGTCCATGATTTTCTTCTGTGGAAAGGTTCATTTGTGCCGTATATTAGAATCCAGATAAAACTGTACTATCAACACTTCAAGCATACACAAAACTAGAGAGATGAACGTAATGAACATCCAAATACTCTCACCCAGATATAATCATCCCTAAAATTTTGTCACACTTGCTTCATTCATTCTTTTTTGCTGTTGCTGAAATATTTTAAAACAAATCCCCAGCCTCCTGTCATTTTACCCTTTTACACTTAAAATCCTGTTATTTTTTTTTCAATATGGCTTGTATCACAGTGTAATTACACACCTAATAGCCATTCACTCTTTGTAGCATCTACTATCCAGTCTGTAATCAAGTTCCCTTTGATGTAAAAAAAAAAAATGTTTTGTCAAAAAAAAAAAAAAATGATTTATCCAATTCAAGAGCCAAGGCGTCCATGTGCTGTGTTTGGTTCATATGTCTGTAATGTCTCTTTATTTGAAACAGTTGCTCCTTCTCCCTTTTCAAGCCATTGAATTATTGAAAAAAAAAATGAAATAAAAGAATGAAATGAGTCAGTTACTTGGCAAAATGAGTCACATTGGCCTTGGTCTTGTGGCTTCCTCACAGTGTCACTTGTTCCTCTATCCCATGAAATTTCTTTACCTAGAGATTAATTTGAAAGACTTGATTAGGATGCATTCAGTGGGTGCAAGCCCTAGTCATGGCTATGCTTTGTGCTTCATGTGTCTGTGTCCGTCGTGGGTCTCAGCCCTGGCTGCTCATTCTGATCTGCAGCAGCCCAGACCTTTTAAATCATGCTTGAAAGGAATGGGTCCCAGGCATCAGACTTGTAAAACTCCCCAGGTGATTCTAACACGCAGGTGAGGTGCCGTCCCCTACTGTTTCATCTCATCAGAAGGCCCATACATTGTTCATCCCATTCTTAGTGATCGCCAGGAGAGAAACAGTGGCCTTGGGGGGTGGCAGCCACACTGTTCATGTAAATTTCCTGCTGACATACCATCTGATTGGTTCATCCACTCATAATTTTCACCTGAACCAGACAGAATTGCAAAAAGGTGATTTTCTAATTCTTCATTTTGTTCACACTTTTAAAGCTGGGTCATTCTATTTAAAGGAAATTTCTCTTATTCACCTGGGTATTTGGTTTCCCTGAAATACAATCCACCCAGGCAAGGCAAGTTAAATTGTTAATTTTATTTATTTATTTATTTATTTATTTATTTATTTATTTAAACTTTTTAGGGCCGCACCCATGGCATATGGAAGTTCCCAGGCTAGGGGTCTAATCGGAGCTGTAGCTGCCGGCCTACACCACAAACCACAGCAATGAAGGATCCAAGACACATCTGCAACCTACACCGCAGCTCACGGCAACACCAGATCCTTAACACACTGAGTGAGGCCAGGGATTGAACCAGCATCCTCATGGATACTAGTTGAGATGGTTACCACTGAGCCATGAGGGGAACTCCTTTCTATTTAAGAGTCCCCCAAATAGTCCTAATACATATCTTGAGCCACGCCCCCCACCTCGCTAGGGTTCTGCTTGCACGCCCCTCTTCTCTGAAGTCCCCCTGGCAGCCTTAGCTGCCCCTCATCTCTTCCCACAGACACTAGTTCTCACGGACACTAGTCGAATTTGTCTCCACTGTGCTGCAATGAGAACTCCCATAAATGGTTAATCTTAATCAAGAAAAATGATCACGGAGTTCCGGCTGTGGCGCATGGGGATTGGCGGTATCTCTGAAGCCCTGGGGCACAGGGTTATCCCCAGCCAGAATAGCGGGTTAAGAATCCTGCGTAGGTTGCAACTACAGTGCGGATCTGATCCCTGGAACTCCATATGATGCTGGGCAGCCAAAAAAGGAAAAAAACTTAAAGAACAATGATCACATCTTTTTCTGAGATGAGGGTTGAAAATGCACATGTTCTAGGAGGTGAAGGTCAGAAGAGAGGAGGGGAAAATTCACACTATAACCTGAGGTCTGATCATGCTCAGCAAGTGAGGGAGGCAGAAAAACAATGTGTGGAGTGTGTTCTGTTGGGAAGGTGTCAAGCAGTTAATTATCAAGGAAAGAAGTGCTGAGTGGCCAAGGGTCCAGCTGGAATTAGAGTATGAATTTGTGTTGGAACCAGTGCTGGCGGATTTCTCCGACTGGGTCTGGCGGCACTGAGCGGGCAGGTAGGAGCTGAAGGAGAAGTGGGCAAGCAAACCAGGTGCAGGCGAGACATTGCTACAGGAGCATCTCTGTGCACGTGTGGTTCCCCTGCTGCAGCCCCCTTGTTTCCTGGCCACCTCCTGCTTACCGTCCAGGTCCCATGTGTCTGCTGTCCCCTCCAGGAGCCATCTGACTTTCTAGCTGAGGAAGCCACTGTCTCAGATATCACACATGAAAACCTAGGCTTTCCTGTTTTAACACATGGGCCATAACTGATTCACTTTGCTGTACACCTCAAACTAACACAATCTTGTAAGTCAACGATACTCTAGTAAAATTAAAAACAACAAAAAACCCCAAAAAACCATAGGATTGTGCCAGTCCCTTCAGGAGTTGCCAACACACTGCGAATGAAGCCTGTCTGTGGTCTGAGTGTGTCTGTGCCCCCAGAATTCATTCATGTATTGAAAGCCTAGTGCCCAATGGGATGGTATTAGGAGGTGGGGCCTTTGGGAGGGGATTGGGTGGGAGCCCTCCTGAATGGGCTCAGTGTTCTTATAACAGACCCCATAGAGCTCCCTGGCCCCTTCTGCCATGTGAGGAGACAAGGAGAAGTCTGCCACCTAGGAGAGGACCCTCACCTGACCATGCTGGCACCCTGATCGCGGACTTCCAGCCCCCAGAACTGTGAGCAGTAGGTTCAGTTATTTACAAGCCCTGCAGCCTGTGGGGTTTTGTTACAGCAGCCCTAACTGACTGAGACAAACTCTTGAATACTCATCACAGGTCCGCGGACAACCTGTGTGACCTGCCCCACTCTTGCCTTACTCGCTGTTCCTGCAACAGTGGATCGGGCTGTGTCTCCTTCACTCCACGCACAAGTCTGCTGCTCCCTCGGCCTGGAACCTCCTTCCTGCAGATCTCATCCTGCCTCCCTCACTCTGTCAGGTTCTGCTCTGATGCAACCCAGAGAAGCCCTGCCTGACCATCCCGGCTCCCTCTACTTTTTGCTTCTTCCTTCTTCCTTCTTCCTCATGGACTTACCATCACTTGGCACCATATTACAGGTTTGGTTGCTATTTGTTCACTGTCTCCCCTGTTAGAAGATAATTGTCATGATGGTGGGGATTGGTTTTTGCTCACCACTGTGTTCCCAGCACCCAGAACAGCATCTTATTTAAGGTAGATGTCCAAAATGTACATGCTGAAGGCATGCGTATACACCTCATGCCTTAGAAGGGCAAAGAAAAGCTGAACTAGGAATGGAGGGCCTGCTGCCTGTGTCCACTGCACCCTCTGGCCCCCACAGCATGAAGCACTCAGCCCTAAAGAGAAAGGCAGGGCGAGGGCTAGAAGCAGCACCAGCCATCCTCAGCACAGAGAACAGGGCCAGGGCATGTCATGGATGAATTGGAAAAATAAGAGGTGTGCCAATGGGAGCAGGCCACGTGAAGTGGCCTCAGCCCCGGGGGTTGGGGGGTGGTCAGACACCATGCATCCCTTTGGCAAGCACAGGTGGAGCCCTGCTGTCATCTGGGCACCAAGCCAAACACAAAGACGCCCAGAGGAAGAAGAGTACGACATCTCCTCAGGTAGCCCACAGGACAGAGGGGGTCCAGAGAAATCAGCGAGTGAAACAACGGAGGGCTGGAGGCTGGAGGATGCGGGGGTTAGCATGAGGCATTTGGAGTCTGACCTAAGAGACTCAGATCCTGGTTTTGCCCCAACCCGCTGAGTGATCGCAGCAAATCACTCATGTTCTCTACGTCTTGATTTCCCTATCATAATAGTGATGCTTATCCTATAGAATTGTGAAGCTCAAATGAATGTGCCCATGTGTGTATGCGTGTGTGTATGTGTGTGAGTATACATGCATACCCACGCACGCACATAGAATGTGTGTATATATATTTCTTAGAACAGTGATTGGTGCATTGCAAATACTATGTACGTAGTGGCTGTTTATTATTTTTATGAGAGACATGTACTTGGAGATAGGCCATGAAGTGGGGAGGGGTAAAGCCACGGGGGGCGGGGGCAGGAAGAGGCAGAAAAAGGCAGGCAGAGCAGGGCCTGGAGATGAAACATTAGAAGCAAGTGACCTGACCACCCGGAAAGAGGGGCTGAGTGAGGGAGTGGGGAAGGGGCTTTTAGCTCACTCGCTCATACGTAGAACATCAGTTCAGAGGAAACACAGCTGTGACAAAATGTTACTGGCAGGAGCAGAAGGTCTGGCCAGAAGCAGAGCATAGGTCAGAGATAGCCTCAGAGGCCTCTCAATCCCAGGGTCCCGACTGCAGCTTCCAGCCTGTCCAGGGAAGTGGCCACAGGATGGCTCCATGTCCCCAGAATAAGCGAGGACCATTTACAGGCTGACTGTGATTTTTTTTTTTTTGAAGAAAGCAATGCAGGTTGTCAGTGCTGGAGAAGACGTTAATTTTGTTACGTGGGCCGCATGAGTCATCCAGGAACAAAGCAAGAGATGTAAATACACTTTACACAGCCTTCAGTGTGTCACTCTGCCTGCCCAGGGCTGGTCATTACTTCAGGCAGCTCAGATCTCCTTCTGTGGGAAGGTCCAGGCCTGGAGAAACTGAGTCCTGGGTCTCCTGGGTTCACACCAAACCGCAGCTTCTTTTGCAAGCCCAAAAATGGCATGGGGAAGAAACACCTGCCTCCTTCCACCCTGTGGTGGGATTTTAGAGACAATGTCCCCACCTTGGCTGTGCTTCTTCTCATATGACCTTGGGCACATCCCATGGCTCCTCAGTGCATCAGATTTCTCATCTGAAAATGGGATGCAGGCCCTCTAAGCAGGGGTGCGATGAGGATGAAATGTGACAATGCCCTGGAAAAATATCTACAGAAGATGTGCTCAGTACATCTTTGTCCTGCCCCTCGATGGCCGTGGCGTGTGGAGAAGCAGCATCTCTTCTGCTGTCCTTTCCTGGAGCACTTGGGCCAGCCCTGCCCCCTCTGAACCTCAGGATGGGTCCATAAGAAGAGGCCTGTGAACTCAGTGATTATCTTGCAGCTCTGATGGTGTACAATTCAATGACTGAGGCAAGAACAAACTTGCCTTGAGGTAACATAAAGGATGTGCTTGTGCTCAGCTGGTTAGAGTTGAATGGGGTATTAATGGCACATAACCAATTAATAGCTCCCAGCAGGTGCTAAATCAATCTGGGTTGTTGGTTCCAGTGAGCAGGCAGTACTATTTGGATCCATGGTATGGTTATTTATTTCAGGTTGAATCACAGATGGAGGCTGGAGAGAGAACTAAGAGGGCCTTTCCCAGAGTCTGCTGTGAGGCTTCATCAGCCCCTTGTGGGAAGAAGAGGAGGGAATATTAGCTGTGTCTCAGAGCAGGCAGTTTGCACTCATCTAGAAGCAGAGGAGTAGACGAAATGCCCTCCTCCTTCCCCCAATCTCCAGAGCTGCCTAAAATCTGAGCTTGCTTTCAGGTCCAGGTCAAATCAGCCTTCTCTAGGAGGTAGGCAGCCTGGTCTTCCAGAAGAACACATGGTTTAGACTCGGAATCTTGTCCTGATTCTATCATATACTAGCTACATCATTTGGGGTGTGGTAGTTCACCTTCTAGAACCTCAGTTTCTTCATCTGTAATATGGAGGTGGTAACAATCTCATTTCTTACAGATTGTGTAGAATAAATAAGATAAAGGAAGTTCCTGCACATAGTAGGTGCTCAACAAATGACAACTATAGTAAGTTTTTCTAGGGCCCTCTGGTTGTTAAGTCTCTTTCTTCTCTATACTTTACAGCCATTTCTCTGTGCTGTCATAGAGGCTCAGACTATTCAAGGATTTGCCTTCATCTCCCAATAAATTCTAAGTTTCTAAGGAATGAGAACCACATTAAATCCACATTGGATCTCCTATGTGCCTGCACAGAGTAGGTATTCAATTAAAGCATCCTGCATTAAATGGAAGACAAACTCTAAGAGAAGAAATAGCATTTCTCTCTGTGCCGGTGGTGCACCCTGGCTCATGCTCACCAGCCAGGTGCCAGTGAACATGTGTGAATGAGTAGGCCTGGTCCTTGGGACTGAATATATGGTGGACACCGGTCAGGGGACAAAACTGGGCAGGGGGAGAGAGGCAGACCAGCCATAACATGTCCAGGGTCCCTTCTTCTCTCCTTTGGCAGGAAATCTCAATGCGAAACAGTCCTGCCCATCAAACCCTGTTTAGACCAAAGTGGCCTCTCTTCTCTTGGTTTATAATGGAAGGCTCCAGCAGAACATTCACTGCAAAGAAGGATGAGTCACACAAAGCAGCCTGAAAGGAGAGCGTGCTCACTGTAAAAGGACAAAAGGAGCAGCCAGAAGGCGCTGAAGACTAGCTCTGGTGTCAGGGAGCCACGGGGCATTTGGGAAGGGGTAAGGGAATTATAATTAGACCAACTCTGCTCCCATTGTGTGTCTAGGACCATCCACAGATGATTGCTCTTTAAATACCTTTCATTATCACTATTTTTTGAGATTTTTTAAAACACAGGAGTTCCCGTTATGGCTCAGTGGGTTAAGAACCCAAATAGTATCCATGAGGATGTGGATTTGACCCCTGGCCTTGCTCAGTGATTTAAGGATCCTGCATTGCTATGAGCTGTGGCATAGGTTGCAGACATGGCTTGGATCTGGCATTGCTGTGGCTGTGGCTTAGGGTGGCAGCTGCAGCTCTGATTTGACTCCTAGACTGGGAATTTCATATGCCTTGGGTGCAGCCCTAAAAATAAATAGATAAATAAATAATAAACTAAAAAAGCACCACAGTAAAAAGATAGACCTTTATACATGTGATTATTTAATCCTTGTTACCAGGCTATGGAATGAGACATACCAGCCTCATTGACAGATGTGCAAATGGGGGTCTGGAAGTTTTGTAGTTTGCCCAAAGCCACAGTGCTCACTACCACAAAAGCCCACACCCTGCTCTCAGTACTGTGGTCTGGTCCAATCTCCCACCCAATGCAGGGAGGGCCTCCAGCCTCCCTGACTCTCATCTCCTAGCCCAGGTCCCACTGAACGCCTCTCATGTACGTGTCAGGCACTGATCATCATCCATTATAAATATTTGCCTCTTAACCCTCACTGTAGCCCCAGGCAGCAGGTACCACTACTTCCTTCACTTTACAGATGAGAACAGAGAGGCTAAGACATTTGCCATGGTCACACGACCATTTGGTGATAGAGCTGGGGCCTGACCCTGGTGGCTGCTGAGGCCACACTGTCATCCACTTTCCCAAGAGCCTCCCTCGGGTAGCCACTTTGTCACTGTGCTACTCTGCTTAAAAGATTTTCCGGAGTTCCCGTTGTGGCTCAGCGGTAAAGAATCCGACTTGCATCCATGAGGATGCGGGTTCGATCCCTGGCTTCACTCAGTGGGTTGAGGATCTGGTATTGCTGTGAGCTGTGGTGTAGGTCACAGATTTGACCTAGGTCTGCCATTGCTGTGGCTGTGGGGTAGGCCAGCAGCTGCAGCTCCGACTTGACCCCTAGCCTGGGAAACTCCACATGCCTCGGGTGTGGCCCTAAAAAGCAAAAAATAAAAAATAAATAAGTAAATAAAGATTTTCCTTATTCTCATCCAAGGTTGCAGCCCCAGAATTTTGACCCACTGGTTTTAGTTTAGAAAAATCCCAGCCCTCCCTAACCATGACAGTGCTTTAGCTAGCTACCTACTTCACTCTTCCATCCCACCTTCTCTTGCTCTGGTTCTAATTCCTCTCCATCTTTTGGTGTTGGTGTCCCTCACTGGAAGGCACAGAGCTGCCCTGACCTCCCAGGCATCTCCGAATGAGTCTCCAGATTGAATGAGCTTATTGGGGTCATGTCACTCCATTGCCTCTTGAGTCATTCAATTAAAAACTTCAGCTCCTTCTCTGTTGCACACAGTGAGTCATGCAGCCCCCACCCTGCAGTTGTGCATTCAGCTGTGAGTCAGGGGCTCCACAGCCCAATGGCCCAGCAGTTACCTCTCCAAAGGGCTCACTTCAGACCCTGAGCTGGCATGCAAGAGCTTCTAGACCCTTGGGATCCTTGCCCTTTCTGAGCTTCCAGTTGACCTGGGGACCCAACATGGGGCATCCTGATAAATGAGACCAAATGAGGGCAGAACAGTGGTTCACAGCAGAGACCAGGTGTCACCCCAAGGTGATGGTTACACAGCACCAGAGGCAGAGTTCCCCTCACCTCAAGACTGCGCAGGAGACGGCCTTGGGCCCCTTACAGGCTACTCATGGGAATAGGGAGGCTGGATTGCAAGCTGTTGATCTGGGTCCTCAGAAGCCATTCTGCTTGCAACCCATTCACTAAGGAGCGATGTCTCAGAGGGGGAAGGAAAGGGAGAGCAGAAAGTAGACTTTTTCGTCTCTTGGTGACTTAATTCTTCCAACCTACTGCTTATTATAAGGAATCAAAATAATTCCAGGGAAGGGCATCATCCTTGATTTTGGCCAAGTCCTAAAGCATGATCTAAGCCAAAAAGGAAATGTATTGGGAAGCTGTCAAGGCTCATGGAAGTGATGGGAAGCCCGGGAGCAGGACAGGAGCCAGGACAGGGGGTACTTGCCAGTAAGGGTGCAGCATCTTTGTGTTTCACTGTGCAGCAAAGCCCCAGGGGAGAGTCTGATTGGTTAGACTTACATCACAGTCCCATCTCCTGGGAATCTCATAAAGTCTCCTGGGACTCCTTGGTTTCTATACTTGGGGGTAAAACACATTAAGACACCACACACTATATCTGCCCATGATGGGGGACAGGTGACTCCTCAAAAGGAAACTGGGGTGTTTTTTAATAAGAACAGAATTTTGGATAGCCAAAGAGATCATACAAACCAAACCACAAATGTTTACCCTATCCATAAAAACCAGCGCTCAAATCATTAGTAACTAAAAAATAAAAGAAGGAAAACCCAGGATCCCCCATCTTTGAAGGCACAGAGAACACAGCCACCTTATCTCCCTTCCTGGAGGTGCTAGAAGATGTTTCATTCAAACCTGAGGAAAGCTCAGTGATACTTCCCAGTGCAGTAAAGAAGTCAAAACAAATTAAAAAACTATTCTCTGCTACCATTACTTGGTCCAAAGGGCTGTGGGATGTACCTCATCTGAAGACCCTGTCGTGAGGGAGAAGTTAGATGATGTACAGCTCAGAATATGGCAGATATTTCTTCCATATTAGTTGTTGGGTTTCCAAGGTAGAAATGGCTTTCCTCCCTGTGTCTGATCTAAAATATATCCTGATAGGAGATGTCCTTGTTTGGGATTTTAGAAAGAGATGTCTCCAGGCAAGAGACAAGAAAAAGCAAGATGATACACAGGGAATAGACAGAAGTAGCCATTTGGAGTAGCCCTTTGTGGAGTGCCCTTTGATAGACGATTAGGTCTCCTAGTGGGTATTTGGATAGGATAGGGGCTGGTTTGGATGAGCATCTGGATGCACTGGGCTGGGTCCTGATGCAAACAGAATTCCCTGTGGGAAAGTCTGTAGTGGTGTAATTGAAATTGACAGAACTAACGGCCTGAACCTGGCCAGAACACAGATTGGGACTTGAACCCAGTCAAAACTCAGACTGGGACTTAAACCCACGGGTTTTAAATTAGAATCACTCACCCTGTGTCTGGACTCACTGAGGTTCAGGTTCTTTACGCCTCTGCACAGAAGGAATTCAATGAGAGACAAAGTGATAGGCAAGAAACAGATTTATTAGGAGAGGATGCTTGTGAAAGATGCAAGTGGACAGCCAAGGAAGCTCTGCCCTAAGGATCTGGAGGGCTATAGTTTTATCATCCAAGGGGAGTGGTGGTTGTAAAGGCCCGCCTCTTCCTTCCCAGGAGTAATAGCTCCTCCTTGGTATCTGGTAAGGCGTCTATTCAACCTCAAACTCTTGCCCTAGGTCTGAATCTGAAGGCAGGCCTCATCCACCCTCCACCCAATGACCTGAGGCAATTCTCACACCTCCACTAGTCAAGCAAGCCTGCCTTGTTCTGATGGCTTTCTTGAACTTACAGTGGTCTCCCAACATCCCCCAGGTTTCCCTCTTTATCTATGATCCCCTACTGGGACTTCTACAACCATCTGTGCCTGCTCCATCCCTATCATAATGACACCACCCCTTCCTTCTGGTAGAACCTGCCTCTGCCCCGTTGGTGGGGGCACAGTCTCACTCCTGTGATCCAGTAGTCTGTTCCCCAGGCTCTGGAAGGCCCTGGGCAGAGCACAGACTACCAGGCACTGGTTACAAACAGATACCTTTGGGCTGAGAGCCAGATCCATGCAGGAGCAGCTCTGAGAGGCTCAAGGGGAGGGGGTCTGGGGTGTACTCCCAGAGCTGCTGGTTTATATGTTCTGACCAGGAGGCCCATACATACGTGTTCAGCCTGTGCATCGCTAGCCTGTTCAAACATTAGAGGACTCACTGGGCCTGCTTGTTGACTTCATACTGAAATAAGGCCCCAAACATTTCTCATTTGGGGCATCTCTCTTCGAACTTCAAAAGAGTCTATCCCTCTAAAGACCTCAGTGCTCCATGATTAATGGCTCTGTGTGGTGGAAAGTTCTCCTGCACCTTCTTACCCTTTGGTTCTGCCCTGAGGTGTCCCTAATTATGGCAAATTCCTCTTCCACAGGTGGACTCTCACATATGTAAGCCCAGGTGCCCCAGACTTCTTTCTCCCTGCCAAGCTCCCTAAATCACCCACTAGCCAGTTTTCCAGATCCTTGAGCTGGTCCTGGACACCATCTTCAGGCCTAGGCCCAGGAGACCTTACTTAACATGTACTCTGCCAGCAAAGGTGGCCTGCACGGTGCTGTTACTCCTGCTACCCTGCCCATGAGATCTGGCATTTAGAGTCTTCGGTCTTCAAGAGCTGGGGGTTGAGGCTCCCCTCCAGTTGCCCCCAAGCTCATCTGGGCAGTGGTTCAGCCAGCCCTGTCCTTGAGATGCCTGCTGCACAGGGTGGTCCCTTCAAGCTCCCCAAGCCCCCAAACTGAGTACAGGTGAGGACTAGGTCCTGCTGCCTTTGTCCTTGGTCCTTCAGTATGCCAGGAAGCCCACACTGCAGGGCCTGGTCCAGAGGCAGAAAAGGCCGTGCTGTCAGACTCCTGCTGTTTGTCCATCGCCCACGATTGGAGCCTAGAGTCGTGACAGGCTTTGTGCAGCTCTGCAAAGGCAGGTTGTATTTCCTGGGCCATGGGAGGGATGGGGGATGTGGAAAAGGGTTGTGTGGGTTGTGCCAGGAGCCACAGGGAAGTCGAGTGCTTTCTGTGCCTCCAACTCAGGCACCTTCCACCCTCCAGGGCTGAGAAAACAGCCTGGAGGTGGAAGAGGCCTGGGAGGGATGGGGGCTTCAATTTTTAGCTGGAAACAGGCTGCAGCTGCAATTGGCCCCATTGTTCCTGGGAATCATGGGGGGATAGGGTTTGGGGGGGGTGTTATCAGAGGCTCTTATAGGAGCTGTAATCTGCATTTCATTTAATGGATTTATATGGCTTTACTTCCCTTGTTTCCCCAGAGTTGCTTTTGGTATAAATGTTTCTTTTGAATATTTTTCAATAACACTAAAGAGAGAAGGCGGCATCCCCCCACTTCTGCTCTATTCTGATGACTCCTAAAGTGGGGAGACAGGCAGCCACAGCTCCCCGCAAGCAGAGGGTGGGGGCCAGGGAGGGCTGCAGGCGGAGGCGAGGGGAAGACGGGACAGTTGAGCCCCTTTAAGTACCAGGCGCTCCCAGTGTGTAATCAGATTTCATTCTCCCCACAGCCCTGCAGGTAAACTTAATTACTCCCATTTGTTTTTCTCAGATGAAGAAACTGAGAAGCTCAGAGGAGTCACTTGGATCACCCCCAGATCACCCCCAGCTGGTAAGTGGCAGAGTTGGGATTGGAACTTGGGTCTGCCCCTCTCTCGCCTCCATGGAGCCTCTGGGCTCAGGGGAGAGGCAGGACCAAGGCTCCATCTCTGGTCCATAGTTGACTCCCCCAGGGCCCCCTTTCTTCTCCCCTTGGAGGGTGTGTTTTGTATCTCTGGGCTCATCCCCTCCTACGTGCATGAGGAGGAAACCAGATACCGGAGTCTGGAGGACCTGACCTGTCTGGACATTTGTGCCCCTTGGCCAGGCTCTGTTCTCGGGGCCTCTGGGAACTGCATACCCACTGGGAAGTTGTGTAGCCTGGGATCGTCCGACCCGGCCAGGGATTCATCTCCAGGTTCATCTGCAGGAGACAGTATTGCCCAAGGAGCCCTGAGCAGGTGGATTTGGGAGAGGCTATGCCCAAGCTGGGATGTCAGAACTGGGGGGTCCTCTAGGGTTATCCCACCCTCCCTCCCCACTGAACAACACACTTTGCTATACAGCAGAAGTTGACGGAACACTGTCAATCATCCATAACAGAAAAAATACAAATCTTAAAAAGACCAGAAAAAAAAAACCAACACCACACGGGGTAGTGAAATCACACAGCTGGTTCTCAGTCAGCTCCAGATTCCCCGTCTCCCCATGGCCAGCCCAGTGTTCTGTGCCCTCCTCAGTGACTTTCACCAGCCTTTGTCACTGAGCCAGGGTCAAGTTGCCCAAGCTCAGCAACTAAGCACTGAAAGGCCAAGGTCTGTCGAAGAACTGGGCTCTGGGCCTGGCCCCGACACTCACTGTGGAAGCCTGGAGAAGTAAGGCGGCCAAGCAAGGAGGCGGGAGGAAAAGTCGCAAATCCGTCTCCTGATGGCAAGCAGCGGGGTATTTATGAGGCTAGGAATAAAGCAGCAGCAAAATCTTAGGCGTTGGGGGATGGGGCCAGGAAAGGTAATAGGAAAAAGGTGTGGAATCAAGGTTCTATGCAGGCGTAACTAGGTTATAGTTCTGAGGGCGGAGATTTCAGCTCTCTGAGGGCAAATGAATGGACCCTTGCACATGCTCAGTTGGAGGGGCGGTGGTCCTATCCAGCTGGTGGTCTTAACCAGCTCTGCTCAAACTAGACACACACAATTGACCCTCTTCTCAGCTGAACTGAACATAGCTGACTCCAAGTTCCTAAAAAATAACTTGGGCAAACATCTAATGGTTTAGGCTACCTATGCTCAGAGGACATGCAAGTCTTGGAAGGACCTTGATTAGTGAAAGTGAGTGAAAATGATTTGACTAATTATTACCCACAGATTCACCTGGGTATCAGCCGCTGCAGAATCATTGGTTCTGGTGTTCCCGTTGTGGCTCAGTGGTTAGCGAACCCGATGAACATCCAAGAGGACGCGGGTTCAATTCCTGGCCTCACTCAGTGGGTTAAGGATTTGGCGTTGCTCTGAGCTGTGCAGGTGACAGATGCAGCTCAGATCCCGTGTTGCTGTGGCTCTGGTGTAGACTGGCAGCTATAAGCTCCGACTGGACCCCTAGCCTGGGAACTCCCATATGCCTCGGGTGCGGCAATAAAAAGGCCAAAAAAAAGAAAAAAAAGAAAAAAAAAAGAATCATTGGTTTCTGCTCAGCATCTCAGCATCTCACTTGGACACCCCCCCAGGTGATTCTTCTGCACATTAAACTGAGCCCTTTGCCTAGATCTCATAAGTGAGGTTAAGCAAACAAAGCATTTTTGTTTTGCTTTGTTTTGTTTTTTGTTTTTTGCTTTTTGGGCTACACCTGCAGCAAATGGAAGTTCCCAGGTTAGGGGTCAAATCGGAGATACAGCTACCAGCCAATGCCACAGCCATAGCAAGGCAGGATCGGAGCCTCGTCTGTGACCTACACCACAGCTCACGGCAACACGGGATCTTTAACCCACTGACACTGACTAAGGCCAGGGATGGAACCAGCATCCTCATGGATACTAGTCAGATTTGTTTCCACAATGGAAACTCCTCAATGATTAGGGTTTTAAGCAAGCATAGCTAAGGGATGGACTTAGCTTGACTTTATCCTCTGGCCCATCTGCAGAATTATATCTTGGGGGGAGGGTCCTGCCTGGTGGATAAGGAATCTGTATGAGGTAGTAAAGGTTGAGACCCCTTTAGAGGGATCCCAATTCAGCCCACTTCTCTCCTTTATGCCACCTGCATGGAAACCTCAAGTTTGCCCCTTCCCGATTGAATGGAAAATACCTAGTAAAGAGTTAGAAGAACTGGGCTCCAGGCCTGGCTCTGACACTAACTGCGGAGAAGTAAGACACAGCCCCACATAATGAAAGGTTGCACCCCATGGTCTTGGGCCCTTTCTCACTTAAATGCTGGAGCCCTGTGACCCATTGATGGTAAACACATCTTAATCAGCTGGTGTTCATCACACTCACATAGGACCTAGAATGTGGTACATGCTGAGTAGAGGTTTATTTTCAGATGAAATTAATTGGGAGGCTTAAGCAGGACTTGTGGAGTGTGTTTTAGTTAGAGATTGATCCAAGGGCCGTTGACATGTAGGAAAGAAACAATGTTCTCCTGGGAGATCTGTTGCATGAGCAGCTTTTATTCATTCATTCATTCATTCATTCATTCATTTATTTATTTATTTATTTTAGGGCCACACCCATGGCATATGTAAGTACCCAGGCTAGGGGTCGAATCAGAGGTACAGCTGCTGGCCTACATCACAGCCACAGCAACGCCAGATCTGAGCCGGGTCTGCGACCTACACCACACCATGGCAACACCGGATCCTTAACCCGCTGAGTGAAGCCAGGATAGAACCTGCATCCTCGTGATACAGTCAGGTTCATTAATGCTGAGCCACAATGGGAACTCTCGCCTGAGCAGTTTATTTAAAGCAAGGTCTCAGAACTTGTTTCATGTGATGCATGGCCCCATACGAATATGTGCTGAATTGGCCAACCTGAAACAAGCTGTTGGAGGGAGTCCAGGGAGTGTGGGGACACATACCAGGTGGACATGTGAGCTGGGAGGGAGGTAGAGGCCTTCCAGACACAGACCTGGACATGGTGAGCTGGCTTGGAGACATGTACTGAGGCCATTCTTGTTTAAAAAGAGCCATTGGCTTTGGGGGTATATTGTGTGTGACAACATGGCAGGAATTAATTACAGCTCCTTGTGGGTGGGTAGAGGTGTGTTTGTGGAAGGTTATGCTTGACTTAAGGCAATGTTGAAAGGAATTCAGAGATTTATCTGGCTGCTGGGACAGTTCTGTAGTTTTCTAAGTGAAGGTAATTATTGTCTCCAGGAATGGGGGCTATTGTTCCAGAGCTCAGAGCAGACCCTGGCATGTGATGGGTGCTACTGGGTGTTCCTGGGCTAACCTGGGTCCATGGACTTTGTAGCTGGCTCCACAGGGGAAAGAACTCACGATGAGTTTCACCTAACCCTGAACCATGTCCCTCGCTTGGAAACTGCTTTATACCACATAACATTAATATTTATGTTCTTCTTTATTCTTTTGTGTCTTGTCCAAATTCTCTACTTTGAAAGTCATTTTGAATTTTAAAAACTTATTTTCAAATGAGAGAGACCCAGCCAGGTCCATGAGGTGGTTTACCATTCATTAGATCATGGACAATGTCAAGAAAACTACCCTGTTTTCCTCCTTTCTCAGACAGCCATGCTCCTTGCTCCTGATACTAACTGAAAACTTGACACTGAGAAGTTTTCTACTGTCAAGATGTGTCCAGGTCTCAGCATAGAGATCCTGCTTTCACCCCAGGCCCATGCTGTGGGCTGGGCCTGAATGTGTTCCGGTGACACTTGCTGCCTCTAGAAGGCAAGATAAAGACCTCACTGTGCACTGAGATTGGTGGCTCCCATCCAGAGCCCTGGGAGTCAGTGAAAGCAAAGTGCAATCCCCTGGAACTTACATGTCTCTGAACCAAAGTCCTTGCCAAAGCAGAGCTGCTGGAGATGTCCTCGCAGAGATGACACAGGAAGACTCCCAGAGCTGTGCCAGCAATAACCCATAAAGTCACCAATCCTCACTCCAAGCTAACTAGTAACAACAAGGACCCAATATCCACGATGCCTATTTCATGAATGGTTACCCTGTGGGTCAAAGCCTTTAGAGTCACAGAGTCACAGAGTCATGGTTAACACATTGTACACTTCCTTACTGATTGATAAGTAGCCTCTGCCCAGTGCCCCTAAAAATCTCCCACAGCCTACAGGCCCAGCTGCCTTGGGACCCCTTCCTCAGTCCAGATGAGGTCCTCCACACCCCAGGTCCCGTGCTAATGCTAAGGCTCATGCTCATTGCTGGTGTGGGTCAGCTTCCCTGAAGTCCTTTGGCTTTCCCAGGTATCCAGAGGACCAGTCTGTGTCTTGCTTACACCTGGCCCCAGGGAACTCCAGGGAGGTACCTCATGGGAGTTCCTTTGGCATTCACCAAACTCTTGGTCCATAAGCCAGCCTGCCACAGCTCTTATCCCTGTATCTCTTCTGGCGAAAGTGGGTCCAACCCTGTTTCTGGTGCCCATCTGCTCCCTGAGGTTGCAATTGCCCATCACCAGCCAGTGTTCCCTGGAGTCCTCTGCAGATAACAGCCCACTGTGCAAACTGCAGCCTCGAGAGACTTGGGCTCTGAGAAAGCTGGGAAGAGAAAGGTAGAGTTTTCATTATTACCCTTGTATGTACGGGATTTCTGCTACCAAAAGGAACACAGACCTATTCACACTAGTTTTAGTAAAGAGGATTTATTATAAGGCTCCGTGTAAAAGATTAAAGGGAGCCTCAAGGTAATCTGGGCACAGGAACCATATCGAGGTTTAATCTGCATAATTCTGCAGGCTCTGGATTCAAAGCAACTCTGGTTTCTGAGAAGCAATTGCCTAAGGACCTGTCCTCTAATTCAGGGGTTGTAAGGAGCAGTGCCTGCATGTACCAGGCAGGTAACATAAGCATGAGGCAGGCCAGAGAGAGCAGAGCAGCATGTGGTGGGGGCTGGTTGGGAAAATACATGGCCTGTGTAGAGAGACAGCAGCCCAGCTCCAGCGGATTACAGCCATGCTCTGTGTTATAGAGTTTCTGGCTGGATTTTAATGTGAAATCTTCCAAAATTTAAAGATCAGTGACAATTTCACAAAAACACAGATCCATATGTGATCATACCCCATGACAGTCGTATTCCAGGACTCCCAGTTACATTCCTTTTCAAAGTGCTCCATCATTGACTTGACTTGTCCTCCACCAGTCGGTGAATTCTTTCTTTAGTTCCTATTCAGGCTCCTAAGACAAGAACATGAACTGGCCTGGATCTCCCTTTTGGATCAGATCAGGCCAGGCCATGACTGGTTGCCTTTAGGTGAGCTGCCAGCTCCTGTCTAGTGCAATCAGCTGTGGCCAGCAGGCGCCAGGGGATATGGAGGCAAAAATGGGCTCTCTTAGTCAGCAGGGCTGCATCTGGGTGGGCCCAGCAAACATATCTACACGTATATTATCTCAATCTCCAAAACAGCCTATATCTGTCAGGATTCTCCAGAAAGCTGGAACACACATAAGCAGAATATACACATATCTATACAGGCATATCACAGAGATAGTAGAATTTTGGTTTGAGACCACTGCAGTAAAGTATATTGCAATAAAGTGAGTCACACGAACTTTTTAGTTTCCTAGTAGATATAAAAGCCTTGTTTACTGTTAACCCTATACTGTAGTCTAGCAACTGTTTAATAGCATTATGTCTAAAACCAACAATGTGCCTACCTTAATCTAAGAAGACTTTATCGCTAAGAAATGCTAACTATCACCTGAACTTCAAGAGAGTCATAATATTTTTTGCCGTAGTAATATGAAAGATCACTGATCACAGATCACCATTACAAATATAATGATGATGAAAAAGTTTGAAATATCGCAAGCAAAATGTGATATCACAAAATGTGATGTAGAGATATGAAGTAAGCAAACGCTGTTAGAAAAATGGCACCAGGAGACTTGCTTGACACGGAGTTGCCATTAAACTTCAATTTGTAAAAAACACAATATCTGTGAGGCACAATAGAGCAAAGTGTCATAAAACAAGGTATGCCTGTATATTCATATTGTATACATATGTATGTATTCACAGTATATATACATTCATATTACATAAGTATACATGTGTGTATACATGAACACACACACACACACACACACACACACACACAGATTTATCTAAGGAATTGGCTTATGCAACTGTGGGGGCTGGCAAACCCAAAATCCATAGGGTAGGCTAGCAGACTGAAAGCTGAGGCAGGAGTTAGTGTTGCTATCCTAGTCTGAAACCCACAGGGCAGGCTGGCGACTCAAGCAGGAGTCAATGCTGCAGTTTTGAGGCAGAATTTCTTCTCCTGGAAACCTCAGGTTTTATTATCAAGGCTTTCAACTGACTGGATGAGGCCCATGCATGTATTGACAGTAACCTATTTGACTTAATGTCAACTGATTATAGATGCTAACCATACCTACATGTTACCTTCACTGAGACACTTACATTAGTTTTTGATTCGATAAATGGGTCCTATAATCTAGCTAAGTTGACACAGAAAACTAATAACCATTACAAAATCCCTATGAAGTGGATATTGCTTCTCCCATTTTACAGATGCAAAAACCAAGACTTAGAGGTGGGAAGGGTGTTGTATCGCGTTTGGCCCTGATGACTCCAAAGGTCCCCCTTCCCCCCGACCCCGCCTCTCATAGCTCTCAGTTAGGTCAGAGGTCTGAATAAGTCTGAGCTGGCTGTGTGAACTTTCTGCTTTCCAAGAAGTGCTTTGGGGAAGAGGTATTTCAGCTTCCCCCTTCCCTCCCCTTTTTCTGCAATTTGCATTTCTCCTCGCCTCCATACCAAACTGGTAGAACAGCATCCTTGCCTACTAGTAAAATGATAAAGATGCTTTCTTCCTCTCTTGAAAAAGCTTTCTCCGCATAAGTTAGAAGCAGGACGAAGAACAAAAGTAAACAGGTCAGCCTTTCTAGCTTCTCAGAGAAGGCCCCAGTGATGGGCATGAAATGTGCTGAAGAGATTTCCTCCAGGAGAAAAGCCGCTGCTTCCCAGAGGGGCTCATTTATCTATTTAATCAGCTTGCTGGAGCACCATCTCCAGGGAAAGGCTTTGCAATAGAGTGGCCCTGAGATGGCCATCTATTTTCGTGACTTCTACCCTAATAACGAGGTTGATAATGATGATGCTTCCATGTGTGTGCCGGTTGCATTTTCTGGTTTAAGAGGCACTGACTCATGCAGTGTGGGTGTGCTACTCCTCCTCCAGCACTTCTATCCCAAGGTCCTGTGTGAGTTCCCAAGCTTGCCAAGAGGGATCTCCAGTGCCTTTGGGAGCTGGAGGATGGTATATTCCTGATTCATAAAAATTCTTAAAAGGAGCTACCCAACTCTCTTATTTTACAGCCGAGGCCCTGACATGTGACAACCAGTACATGGAACCTCAGGGAAGGCTGGCCTCTCTTTCCTGCAACACTCTCTCATCAGAGGCTGTGTGGGCTGACAGAGAAGAACGTGCACCCAGTCTCCAGGGGGCAGGCAGAAAGTTCTATAAAAAGGACAATTTGTCTGTCGATTCTGATTCCTGTTATCTTTGGCATGGCTTTGCATGCCAGCCCTTAACCTTTTGTGGTGTTCTAGGCAATGTCTCCACAGCGGATCAGGAAAAGGGTAAGGCCAGCCTTGAAAGAGCAGGGACTGGGAAAATTCCCAAGAGAGTAGTGTACAGAAGGAGATGAGCTTGAGACCAAGGAGAAGGAGTCAGAGGGAGAACTAGGAGGTGAAAGTCTTTTAGGCCTCCCCGCCCCCACCAGCTGAACAGCACTTTTGACAGACTTTCCTTATTTGTCTATGAAAGGGATTTCAGATCCTTCACGATGGACTCATGTGTTGCCAGGGCAACAGTGTTCCTGTCATCACTGCCATGGAAACTCTCTCTGTGGCATAATATAAATATTTTCCTTTAAGAATGAGACGGGGAGTCAAGTGGGTGACAAGCTATTTTCTAATGCTCGCTGTGACCAGATCCTGCGATGGAGGGGAGGGGAGAGGGGACCAAATTAGCTCAGATTCTATACAGTTCACAGAACAGGCTGTTTTTCCTTGTTTGTTTTTAGATATAAGAGCCAAAAAAAAATTGGGGAGAAGGGCAAAGATGTCAACGAAAATAGTCCATAGTTCTGAAGTGGAGAGAGGTAAGAACTTGCTGTTTCTCTTGTTTTTTCTCAGGGATGGTCTGTGAGCAGAGGAAGTACTGAAAGCATCCTCAAGAGTTTCCAAAACCTCCTCTTCCTCCTCAAACTGCTTCCAGTGGAGGAGGAAGTTTTAAGAGAGTATAAGGATACCAGAGATTTCAGGGATGAGACAATTCAGGTAGCTAAGGAAGACAGTTTTTGGCCTCAGATACTGTTTCAGAAACGAGAGCCACAACAATGCTTCTCAGGTTTGCTATCTTGGGAATGTCCCACAGTCTCGAGGCACTGTGGCCATCCCTGGCTGCACTCAGCTTCCTTAGAAGAAACACCTGTCTCCCAGGAGCGGAGACAGGACCAGGGGACCTCCCGGTACCTTCCAGGGTGAGATTCTAAGGTTCCTGGGTTCCTGCTCGCGACAGTTTGATTCTAAGTGTCAACGGGTCTACATCCAAAGATGCCCTGATTTTAGTATTCTAAGAGCCTGTTATCTTAATTGAGTGCAAAGTGAACCCAAGGGCAGCAGCTGTGGCCGGCTGGAGGCACTGGTCACTGCTTGGCTGCTGTGCTAGTCTCTCTATCATCTTTCCCAGGGCCCGGAACTCTGATGTCAAGGCCTCTGCCTGGCACTCCTCCAGCTGGTCTCTGTTGTGGGAGTTTTGCTGGCTTAAATAACATTTTTAGGAGCTTATGATGAAACAGGCTCACGGAAAGCATAGCCAGGCAGCAGCGGTTGACTGGGCCCTCAAAGCAGCCAACATCATCACTCTAGAAAGTTTGCTGACGGGCTTGCGTTGACTTTCCATGGGCTGGTGGAGGGAAAATAATACCGGTTCTGTGATCAGAGAGCATCTGTGGAGGGGCCTGGCCCTGCAACCACTCCACTCCACTCCAGAGGGGGCGAAGGGGGTGGGGGGTTTTGCATGGATACTTAAGCAGCAGCAGGATGAAGAAGTTGATCTGGGAGACTGAGAATGTTCAGGATTGTCATTCTAGCTTATCTCCAGCTCCTGGGGATTATGTCAATGCTCTCAGTTGCGTGATGCCATGCAAGGGCTTTAATCCCCTCAACTCTTGTGTCGTGTTCTGCAGAAGGGGGATAGCACAATTGATGAAACAGACAATAACCAAACCTAGGACATGATCCCAGGGTTAGAAATGGGGCATGTATCCTCATGTAACAATTCTCAAAATGCCAAGGATTCCTTCAGAGCAAGAGAGAGGGAGCAATTGAATACATAAAGGAAATACCACCGCCTTCATCACATGGCAAGGTAAATGCTCCAGGATAGGGCTGGTTACCATTTTATTTTAAAGAAATCATCAGATAAATTCACTGGCGATGGATACTTGGCAAATTGTTTTTGGTTTTGTTGGTTTCTCATTGTGAAAACAGCTTTATTGCTGTTTTGGTTTATATAATTAGGATATGCTCTTTGGAATAATTTAAACAATGTTTAAAAGCGGAAGAAAGGATTTAAAAAAAAATCCTTGGAGTTCCCATCGTGGTGCAGCGGAAATGAATCCGACAAGGAACCATGAGGTTTCGGGTTCGATCCCTGGCCTCGCTCAGTGGGTTAAGGATCCGGTATTCCTATGAGCTGTGGTGTAGGTCACAGATATGGCTCAGATCTGGCATTGCTGTGGCTCTGGAGTAGGCTGGCAGCTGTAGCTCAGATTAGACCCTTAGCCTGGGAACCTCCACATGCCGCGGGTGCGGCGCTGAAAAGACAAAAAAAAAAAAAATCCTTAAAAATCTCACCACCCTGAAATGATCCCATTAACTATTTGTTGACAGTATTTTGGATATATATAAATGTTGTACATATACATGTGTCATTTGACATAAATGAGACTCTTTCAGACATGCTGTTTTTATTTTGGGAGATTATTTTTTTAGCTGTGGCCTTTTGCCCCCGACCTCGCTGCTTCCCTTTTGCCTGTCTCTCCCTCACCTTTCTCCCACCCCATCATGCATCAAATCCCCTCCCCCTGCCATTTCTCATTCCAGGTGACCCACCATAACCACCTTGTGGACGAGGCCCTGGGCCAGAGACTAAGAGACATCCCAAGTCTTTTTATACAAATCTAACTCTTCCTTTTATTGACTTAGTCTCTGGTGTTTTGTGGGGTTTTTTTGTTTGTTTATTTTCATTTTTTTTGGATTTTAATATTGGTTTCGGTGGGCCACTTGGAAAAATTCATTAAAATATGGTCATAATATCCCCATAGGTTTCAAAAAGAGGGACAATTAGGTATAAGAGCATATGGATTATTTTATTTTATTTATGTATTCTCTCTCTCTCTCTCTCTTTTTTTTTTTTTTTCTTTTTAGGGCTGCACCCATGGCATATGGAGGTTCCCAGGATAGGGGCCCAATTGGAGCTACAGCTGCTGGCCTACACCACAGCCACAGCAACACCAGATCTGAGCCGAATCTGCGAACTACACCACAGCTCACTGCAATGCCGGATCCTCAAACCACTGATGGAGGCCAGGGATTGAACCGGAAAACTCATGGTTACTAGCTGGATTTGTTTTCACTGTGCCACAATGGGAATGCCTGGATTTTTTTATTTTAAAGGTAAAACAAAGCTGATCTCCAAAAAGGTTGCCATTACCTTTCTACTTATAAAAGACAGCATTTAGGGGGATTCTCTCCCCCAATATTATCATAAGTAGTCATTGGTTTTCTTTTCTTCAACTTTTTGCCATACTGGTGGGGCTCCTGTGACACCTCATGAACTTTAAATGTTGCATCTGATTTTTAGGGGTGCTAGGGTCCCTATGCTTATTGACCACTTTGCCTTTCTGTAAATTGTCTATTCCTAGCTTTTGCTTTTTCTTCTCTACAAGTTTTTTTTTAACTTTTAATTTGAAATAATTTTAAATTTACAGAAAATAGTCACCTAATATCAGGGGGATATTAGCCTTGATTATTTGCTGAGGTGGTGTCTACGAGGCTTTCTCCACTGCAAGAGAAATTATTTTCCACCAAGTTATGCCTTTCTCTTGATTTCGGAGGAGCTACAATACCCAGCTCTCAAGTCAAATCTAAGTATTGCAGCTGACACCAGAGAAATCCCTGCCAGTTGTAGGCAAAGGCCAGGCATGGACAGGAATGATTTTGCAAAGTCTGTCGACTTCTCTACATACTATAATAATAATAATAACTGCTGATACTTTTTGAGTATTTACTATGTGCCATAGGGAGCCTATGATGCTTTGTCGTTACCGCTTTTCATTGATTTCAAGCAAATCTGTCTCAATCCTTAGCAGTGTTCTTTTTATCAATAATTAAATTTTTTTTATTTTATGATTATTTTTTCCATTATAGTTGATTTGCCATGTTCCATCAATTTCTACTGTACAGCAAAGTGACCCAGTCACACACATATATATTTTTAAATCAAAGTAACATATGTTCATGACTTGAAAGTCAAATGGTACTTAAAGGCCTGTATAGAAAACACCAGTCCCTTATCCATTCTTTGCAACCCTCCTATCCTCTAACCTTGCTCTCTAGAGGCTACTACCCACAACCCTTTTAGCTAGTTTCTCCACCTCCAATTCTTCTCTAATTTCTAATCAATTTTAGCCATTTCCTATCAACTTCCTACCCATTTTTCCTGTTCTATCTCCCAAACATAGCTATATCACAATATTTGGTTAAACTGACACCAATTTAACCAAACATCATTAAATATTTGATTAAATGTTAACCATAAATATGGTTATATTTCATTATTTTGGTTATGCAAGTATTTTTCCGACTGTTGAGCCAAGTAATGAGTTAGATTATGCTTCTAATTTTGTGTGGCCCTTGTATTTCCTGGAGTTTATAATTATTTTGTTTTACATTTGCCTGTTTTTCTACAATCTATTATTTTTCCCCCAAATGTTCCACCATTTGTGACTCCAATTAATTAAATTTTCCATATTTTTGATTATATCAATTCCACTGACTTTTTTCCCTAGGGACTCCCTTGTTCTATGATTGGTCCTTTCTCATACTGTTCTTTTTTCTTTTTCTTTTTTCTTTTTGGCTGTACTTGTGGCACATGAAAGTTCCTGGGCAAGGGATTGAACCCATGCCTCAGCAGTGACCCAAGCCACTGCAGAGACAATGCCAGATTCTTAACCCTCTGCACCATAGCAGGAACTCAACCTCGTTCTTATTTTGTAATGCAGTATCATTTTTTTTAATAATACTTTTTTTTTTTTTGATTGCACCTGCAGCATGTGGAAGTTCCCAGGCCAGAGATCAAACTTGAGCCACAGCAGTAACGCAAGCCATAGTAATGACAAGGCCAATTCCTTAGTGGTTAGGCCACCAGGGAACTGTGCAATAATATTTCTTATGCTCTCTATATTGTCTGTTTTCTCCTATTGTATCTGATTTTGTCTCTTTCAGTTGGAGGCACTCTTCAACATGTCAGATCTTTGGCTATCTCTATTCACTTTAAGACTGAAGCACCGAAAACTACCAGGAAGCTCCAGAGCATGTGGATATGGGTATGTGGACAGAGCCATCAACTGACTGGCTTTTCTTTAGGATTTTCAACACTGAGCCAAAATTTTTGGAGGGATAGATGCAAATATCAATTCTCTGGTTATCTGGGATGGGGAAGAGATCTGGTTCCCTACACACTATATGCAGACTTTCACACAGTGGCTCTTGCTTTCTGATCAGAGTCTCATGCCTTTTTCTCAGTGGAGTCTCCAAATCCTAAATCTCTCAAGAGTCTGTGGTTCTACTCAATGCCAGAGTTTTCTATGACAGACCCTTAAGTTATAGTCTGCTCCTTCCTACAAAGCTGGTGACCACTATTTCATCTGCTTTCCATCCTCCAAAAGCTCATTTAAATGTCATGTCTGTTGTTGCCCCCCTGTTCTCTATGTTCTTGGGTCCATTTTTACTCCTTTATTGTCATTTTGGCAAAATTTTGGTAGAGCCACACCTGTGGCCAATCAACATTTTAAGACTAAAACTCATCACATGAGAACTGAAAACACTGAGGCTCAAGAAAGAAAGCAATTAGGGACTTGATTTCTTTCTCTCAGAAAGCTTCTTGCCACCTACACAAATGTGTCTACTTAACTTTCTCAGGGAAATAATTTCTCTAGGCCAAAAGCTCTGAGTGGGTAGACATTAGCAACTAAAAGACATATCCTGTTATACTGACAAGTGGAGGGGCTTAGGAGGGGAGAGAGGGAGAAAATGAAATGTGGCAAGCATTGAAAGAAAGGGAGCCGAGGAGGCAATGAGAGATTGCATAGCCTAGAGGAGATGAGAGGAACAAAGAATTCCGTGCCACTTTATGCAGCAAAGCTCTGCTACTTTCCATTCTTAATAACACATCTTAACTTAAATTTATATTATTTTACACCTGGACTGTTACAGTGTCTCCCAACAGATAGTCCTCCTGTTCCTCTTGGCTCCCATAAATCCATCACCATATGGTTATGTCACACTCTTGTTTAAAATCCTTTACTGGCTCTCATTGACCTCAGAATGAGGTCCTAGTCACGTCTATGACACACAAAGTCTTCTGTTACCTGGCCTCTGTTTGCCTCTCCAGCCTCATCTTTCTCTACTTCCTGCCATGTAGTTTTTCCCTTCAATCTTCTCGTGTTCTCCCTTCAACCTGGGATTCTCCTTGCTTGCTTAGTGCCTGAGCATTCTCTAAGATGCTCAGACATTGCTCACTGACCTCAGAAAGTCCCACCACCACCTCTTCCTCTGTGTTAGGTGTTCCTCACTGGGCTTTCATAAAAACCTATGCTTCTACATCCACATTTGTTTGTGTATGTGTGTGATCTGGTTCCCTACACACTATATGTAGACTTTCACACAGTGGCTCTTGCTTTCTGATCAGAGTCTCATGCCTGACAGGTGTGCACATGTGTTTAAATAGTTATCTGTTTACTATGTGCTCCCTAGTCTAACATTCTCAAGGGGGGAAAAAAAAAACAAAAACCTGCATCTTTGATTTCTGAAACTCTATCACATAACAAAATACCTTGCACATAATAGGCACAGTACTGAATGAATTAATGAATGATTGAGCAAATGAATGAATTAATTTCAGAAGGAGTCATCTGGATGGGGTAACTTAAAAAGCTTTCAGAGTTCCCACTGTGGTTTAGTGGTAATGAACCCAACTAGTATCCATGAGGACATGAGTTCAATCCCTAGCCCCCCTCAGTGGATTAAAGATTTGGCATTGCCATGAGCTACAGTGTAGGTCACAGACACAGCTCAGATCTGGTATTGGAATAGCTGTGGCACAGGCTGGCAGCTGCAGCTCCAATTCAACCCCTAGCCTGGGAACCTCCATATGCCACAAGTGCAGCCCTAAAAAGACCAAAAAAAAAGTTTCAATCAGGGGGCTGTTCTAGAGGTAGAGTTAAGCCTCAATCTGGGTCATTGCCTGCAGAGTCAATTCTGAAGGACCTCACTGAATAAATAAAAAAATATGTTGTCATACCTCCCTCCAAAATAAATTTCTGATGGATTAAAGACTTAATTTTGAAAGAGAGAAAGAGCCATGACAATACCAGAAGAAAGCCTGTGAGAATGTTATATTTTAGAGTGGAGAATGTTTTTCTAATGAGAAAACTTAAAGAACTCCGGTTTCAACTACATTATTTCTTTAACTACATGAAAAAAAAATCCCATGAACCAAGTCAAATGACTAGTTGCAAAGACTATTTATAACATGTATAAGAAAGGGCTAATTTCCTTATTAAATATAAAGAGTCACTATAATGAGAAGCCTTATAATCCAATAGAGAAATGAGCAAAGGCCAAGAACAGAGAGCCCACATATAAGGAAATACAAAGGAAACTTAGATGATTTGAAAGGTGCCCAATTTTATTTACAGTAAGAAAAATATAGACTAAATATTTGGGGATTCCATCCTCACTTGGATCAGCAAAGATTAAACTGGTTTGCAAGGATGGGATGAAACAGGCATTCTTACACATTGTTGGTAGGGGATGTAAATTGATACAAATTTTGAAAAGGACACTTTGCCAGTATGTATTAAAAGTGAAAATGCACATGCTTTTTATCTGGCATTTGTATTTCTAGGTGTGCCTTACATCTAGGAGTATAAATTTAGATGTACTGGGCTATCTATTGCATTAATTAACAAATATTAAGTGCATGTTATGTGTAAAACTTTGTCTAAGGGCTAGAGGTTATAATGGTGAGCAAAACAGAGAAAGATTAAGATGGCAGAAGAGTAAGACATCGCACTCACCTTCTCCCACAAACACATAAAAAAAAACCATATTTACATGTAAAATCATAAACACAGAACATCTACTGAATGCTGGTAGAACTTAAACCTCCAAAAAGGGCAAGAAACCCTCCACATAACTGGGTAGAACAAAAGAAAAAGAGAGAGAGAGAGAAGAATCAGGACGGGACTAGCACTCTGAGAGGGAGCTGTTAAAGAGGAAAAGAACCCACAACCTGGGAAGCCACCTTATCGACAGGGAGATCAGCTGAGATGGAGGGACTTCAAAGTCACTGAGAAAAGCACACCAGCTGGACTGACAAAGCAGAGTGAGAGCTGCACAGATCATCTGCACCACTGCCCCGGACATTACAGCCTGAGACGCTCGGGGGTGGGGGCTGGATGTGGAGACTCAGGCTCTGGAGGTCAGTTCCAGGGAAAGGACTATGGTTGGCTGTGTGGAGACAGCCTGAGGGGCTAGGGAGTGGTGTGCCATGGGTTGGCAAATGGAACACCACAGCCAAGGGAACCTGGGAGATGGGCTGGGCCTGCAGGAGAAGCAAGCTGCCATTGTTGGGGAGGGTGAGAGGAGGAGGGGAGGACCGCCATAGGAATCTCTTTCCCTGTGCATGTGCGGGCTCTCAGAGGGCAGGGTGCCTCTGGTGAGGCTAAAGGTGGCAAAAGGCCACTTGTTTGGGCTACAGGAGACCTGGTACCTCTTCTCTGGGGTATGGGTGGCTGGGTACCTCTTATGTGGGCTAAGGGCAGTGGGGGAGTAAGTGTGACATGGTGCCTTTTGTGTGATCTACAGGTGGTGGGAATAAACCATAGCAGTCATCTCAGAAACTGGAGGGGGGCATGGCCTGCCACCACTAGGGGTCTGTGAACAGGTTCCACCTGCCACCCCAGTCACTTTAGAGGATGGCAAAAAGGGCACTGCAACAGAGCACCACCCAATGTTGCTCTCACTCCCCTGGGAACATACCTGCCCTGCTGCTGCCACCACCAAAAGTTCCAGGCAGTGCCCACACATGCCTGATCACTGTCACTTCCCAGGACCCTGCAACTAGGAGCAGGCTATGTAGCACCTCCTGGATGGGCTAAGTGGGACAGGGTGATTCTTCCATGGTTTCCATGGTGGTGAAGGCAAACCACTATAGCTTTCTCTGAGTCCAGAGGTGGGCGAGACCTGCCACCACTATGGGTCTGTGAACAGGTACCACTTGTGGCCCCGGTTACCTCAGAGGGCAACAGAGATGAGGGCATTGCAACCAGACACCACCCATTATTGCTCTCCCTCCCCTGAGAACTCACACACCCTTCTGCTGCCACTGCCAAATGCTCTGGGCATCACCTAAATCTGCCTGAGTCTCATTACCACTTCCCAGGGCCCTGCAACTAGGAATAGTCTGCACCACCATCCTGCAGGTCCTTGCTACTGTTAAGAGCCCAGAAACCAGGCACTGGCTACTAGCCCTACCCATTGCCTCCTTCTTCTTGGAAACACACTCAGCACCCTGGGGCCAACAGCCTGCTCACACAAAAGAAAGAGACAACAAATATCCAAACTCCCATGCCAAAAATTAATAATAACCCCCTGCAGAATACAAAGGGCTGCTCTTGCATAGAAATAGCCCTCCAAGACTACAGTAGTTGCTTTCAGTAAACTCACAGAATAAGAAAAATATAAGCAAAATGAAGAAGCTCAGGAATCATTCTCAGTTAAAAGAACAGGCGCATTCACCTGAAGCAGCAAATAATGACGCAGACCTCTGCAGTCTAACAGACACTGAATTCAAAAAGGAGATAATGAAAATACTGAAGGAATTAAGGGTGCATATGAAGGAATTAGGAGCAGATGTAAACAGTAATGCAGATTACTTTAGAAAGGAACTAGAAAATATAAGGAGGAGCCAAGAAAAATTAGAAAATTCATTTGCAGAGATGCAAACTGAGCTAAAGGCATCAAAGAGCAGAATGAATAATGCAGAGGAAAGAACAAGTGACTTGGAAGATAGAATAATGGAAATCACCCAATCAGGAAAGCAGACAGAAAACCAAATGAAAAAACATGAAAGGAATATAAGAGGTCTATGGGATAATATAAAGTGGTAATAGGGATTCCAGAAGGAGAAGAAAAACAAAAGGGGATTGAAAATACATTTGAGGGGAGTTCCCATCATGGCTCAGTGGTTAACAAATCCAACTAGGAACCATGAGGTTTGGGGTTCGATCCCTGTCCTCGCTCAGTGGGTTAAGTAAGGATCTGGCGTTGCCTTGAGCTGTGGCGTAGGTTGCAGATGCGGCTCAGATCCTGTGTTGCTGTGGCTCTGGTGAAGGCCGGTGGCCTTCTGATTAGACCCCTAGCCTGGGAACCTGCATATGCCACGGGAGCGGCAAAACAAAAACAAAAACAAAAACAAAATATATTTGAGGAAATTATGGCTGAAAACTTTCCAAATCTAAGGAAACAGATATCAAGATACAGGAAGCACAGAGGGCCCCAAACAAGTTGAACCCAAATAGGCCCACACTAAGACATATTATAATACAAATGGCAAAAGTTAAAGATAAAGAGAGGATTGTAAAGGCAGCAAGAGAAAAAGTGTTAATTATAAGGGAACCCCCCCTAAGGCTATCAGCTGATTTCTCTACATTAACACTATAGGGTAGAAGCGGCAAGATATATTCAAAGTTCTAAAAGGGAAAAATTTGCAGTCTAGAATAGTCTCCCAGCAAGAATATCATTTAAAATAGAAGGAGAAATAAAGAATTTATCCAACAAACAAAAACTAAAAGAGTACAGCAATACTAAACCCATTCTAAAAGAAATACTGAAAGGGCTTTTCTAAATAAAAAAGAAGAAGAAATAGGATGGAGGAGATCACAATTGGAAAGCAATCATTTAAATAAGCCAGGATACAGATCTAAAAGAAAAAAAAAAACCACCTATTGTAAAAGTGACAATAAACACAAGGAACAGTAAAAGGACATACATGAAGATGTCAAAAAAGGACTTCAAAATCATAAAATGTAGAGAAGGAAAAGTAAGAAAATCTAGACTCTTTTTTAGAATGTGTTTGAGCCTATATGATGATCAGGCTAAAGCAAGCAGATATAGGAAGGGGTTAACATACTTGAAAAACAGGGCAACCACAAATCAAACCAAACATTACATTCACAAAAACTAAAAACAAAAGGGCACAAGCATAAAACAA
The DNA here is from genome assembly GCF_016906955.1 of Phacochoerus africanus. Lineage (NCBI taxonomy): Eukaryota > Metazoa > Chordata > Mammalia > Artiodactyla > Suidae > Phacochoerus > Phacochoerus africanus. The sequence continues at coordinate 204,654,210 of NC_062544.1, read as the reverse complement.
AAGGAAATCATCCAACCAAAAAAAAGAAAGGAACAAAGGAGAAACATAGAATCACTGGAAAAATAGGTTTAAAATGGAAACAAAGACATATTTATGAGTAATTACCTTAAATGTCAATGGACTGAATGCTCCAATCAAGAGATATAGAGTGGCAGATTGGATTAAAAAAGCAAGAGCCTACAATATGCTGTTTTCAAAAGACTCACCTTAGGGCAAAGATATATATAAATTGAAAGTGAGAGGATGGGAAAAGATACTTCATGGCAATGGAAAAGACAGGAAAGCAGGAGTTGCAATACTCATATCAGACAAAATAGACTTTAAAACAAAGGCCATAAAAAAAGACAAAGAACACTGTTTAATTATAAAAGGATCCAGTCAAGAAAGGGGGTATTACAATTGTCAATATATATGCCCTCATATGGGAGCACCCAGATACATACAGCAAATACCAGCAGACATAAAAGAAGAAATTAATGTGAATACAATAATAGTAGGAGACTCTAACACTTCACTCACATTTACTGACAGATCCTCTAGACAGAAAATCAATAAGGCAACAGAGATCCTAAAGGACACAATAGAAAAGTTAGACTTAGTTGACATTTTCAGGACATTACATCCAAAAAAAAATCAGAATATACATACTTTTCAAGTGCATATGGAATATTCTCGAGAATTGACCACATACTGGGGCATAAACTAGTCTTTTTTTTTTTTTGTCTTGTCTTGTCTTTTCTAGGGCCGCACCTGCATCATATGGAGGTTCCCAGGCTAGGGGTCTAATCAGAGCTGTAGCCTCCAGCCTATGCCAGAGCCACAGCAATGCCAGATCCAAGCCATGTCTGTGACCTACACCACAGCTCACAGCAATGCCAGATCCTTACCCCACTGAGCAAGACCAGGGACCGAACCCCAAACCTCATGGTTCCTAGTCGGATTTGTTAACCACTGAGCCATGACGGGAACTCCCACAAAACTAATCTTAACAAATTTAAAAGTATAGATATTATTTCAAGTAACCACAATGGAATGAAAGTAGAAATCAACTACAGGAAAAGAAATGAGAAAAAACCGACTACATGGAGACCAAACAACATGCTACTAAAAAACCAATGAATCAATGAGGAAGTCAAAAAGGAAATTAAAAAATACCTTGAGACAAATGATAATGAAAACACAACCATTCAAAATCTATGGGATGCCACAAAAAGCAGTGCCTAGAGGGAAAGTTCATTTCAAGACTGGCCTTCCTCAAAAAAGAATAAAAATCTCAAATCAACAACTTAACACACCACCTAGAATTAGAAAAAGAAGAAAAAAAACCCCTAAAGTCAGCAAAAGAAAGGAAATCATAAAGATCAGAGAGGAAATTAATAAAATAGAGATTCAAATAAACAATAGAAAAAAATCAATAAAACCAAGAGCTGGTTCTTTGAAAGGGTAAACAAAACTGACAAACCTCTGGCCAGACTCACCAAGAAGAGGAGAGAAAGAACCCAAATAAATAAAATAAGAAATGAAAAAAGGAGAAATCTCAATGTATACTACAGAAATACAAAATACTGGAGTTCCTGTTATGGCACAATGGTTACTGAATCCGACTAGGAACCATGAGGTTGTGGGTTTTATCCCTGGCCTTGCTCAGTGGGGTAATGATCTGGCATTGCCGTGAGCTGTGGTGTAGGTCGCAGATTCGGCTCGGATCTGGCATTGCTGTGGCTGTGGCGTAGGCCGGTGGCTACAGCTCCGATTAGACCCCTGGCCTGGAAACTCTATATGCTGCAGGAGTGACCCTATAAAAGGCAAAAAGACAAAAGAAAAAAAAAAAGAAATACAAAACACCATAAGGGAATACCTTGAACAATTATATACTAACAAATTTGACAACTTAGAAGAAATGGACAACTTTCTAGAGACTTACAGCCTGCCAAAACTGAATCAATAAGAAATAGATCAACTGAACAGATGGATCACTAGAAATGAAATTGACTATGTAATAAAAACATTCTCTACAAACCAAAGTCCAGGACCAGATGGCTTCTAACAAACATGCAATGGAGAACTTATAACCATTCCTCTTTAACTTTTCCAAAAGTTTGAAGAAGGAACACTTCCAAAGACATTCTATGAAGCCACCATCACCCTAATACCAAAACAAGACAAAGATACTACCAAAAAAGAAAATTATGGGCCAATATATTTGATGAATATAGATGCAAAAATTCTGAACAAAATTTTAGCCAACCAAATCCAATAACATATAAAAAAGATCATACACCATGACCAAATGGGATCCATCCCAGGTTCACAAGGATGGTTCAACATATGCAAATCAGTCAACATCATACACCACATTAACAAAAGAAAAGTCAAAAACCATATGATCATCTCAATAGATGCAGAAAAAGCACTTGACAAAGTCCAACATCCATTCATGATGAAAACTCTTACCAAAGTGGGTATAGAGGGAACATACTTTAACATAATCAAAGCCATTTATGACAAACCCACAGCAAATATAATACTCAATGAAGAAAAGCTGAAAGTCTTCCCACTAAAATCTGGAACAAGACAAGGGTGCCCACTCTCACCACTTTTATTCAATATAGTATTGGAAGTCCTAGCCACAGCAATAAGACAAACAAAAGAAATAAAAGGTATCCAAATTGAAAGAGAAGAGGTAAAATTGTCACTGTATGCAGATGACATGATACTATATATGGAAAACCCTAAGGACTCAACCCAGAAACTACTCAAACTGATCAACAAATTCAGCAAAGTAACAGGATACGAGACTAACATTTAGAAATAAGTTGCATTCCTGTATACTAACAATGAAATATTAGAAAAGGAATATAAAAATACAATAACTTTTAAAATTGTACCACAAAAAATTAAGTACCTAGGAATAAATCTGACCAAGGAGGTGAAAGATTTATATGCTGAAAACTATAAAGCATTAATCAAGAGAATTAAAGAGGATTCAAAGAAATGGAAAGATATCCCAGGCTCTTGGATTGGAAGAATTAGTATCATAAAAATGGCCATACTACCCACAGCAATCTACTGATTCAATGCAATCCCTATCAAATTACCCATGACATTTTTCACAGAACAAGAACAAACAATACAAAAATTCATATGGAACCATGAAAGACCCAGAATTGCAAATCTGAGGAAAAAAAAACAAGCAGGAGGCATAACTCTTCCAGACTTCAGGCAATTTTACAAAGCTGCAGTAATTAAGACAGTGTGGTACTGGTATCAAAACAGACATACAGACCAATGAAACAGAATAGAGAACCCAGAAATAAACCCAGACACCTACAGTAAGTTAGTCCTCAGCAAAGGAGACAAGAATATAAAATGGGAAAAAGACAGTCTTTTCAGCAAGTAGTGCTGGGAAAACTGGACAGCTGCATGTAAATCCATGAAACTGGAACACACCCTTATACCATACACAAAATAAATTCAAAATGGCTTAAAGAATTAAACTTAAGACAAGACACCATCAAATTCCCAGGAGAGAACAGAGGCAAAACATTCTCTGACATCAATCATACAAATGTTTTCTTAGGTCTCCCAAGGCAACAGAAATGAAAGCAAAAATAAACCAATGGGACCTAGTCAAATTGGGAAGCTTTTGCACAAAAACCAAAAAGACTGTCTCAGAATGGGAGAAAATAATTTCAAGAGATGCAACTGACGAAGGCTTAATCTCTAAAATATACAAACTTATAAAGCTCAACAGCAAAAAAATGGGCAAAAGACCTGAAGAGACATTTCTCCAAGAAGATATACAGATGGCCAACAAGCACATGAAAAAATGCTCAACATCACTAATTGTTAGAGAACTGCAAATAAAAACTACAATTAGGTACCACCTCACACCAGTCAGAATGGCTATCATTAACAAGTCAACAAATAACAAATGCTGGAGAGGGTGTAGAAAAAAGGGTACCCTCCAGCACTGTTGGTGGGAATGTAAATTGGTGCAACCACTGTGGAAAATAGTATGGAGATACCTTAGAAAACTAAATATAGACTACCACATGACCCAGAAATCCCACTCTTGGGCATATACGCAGACAAAACTTTCCTTGAAAAAGATACATGCACCCATATGTTCATTGCAGCACTATTCACAATAGCCAAGACATGGAAACAATCTAAATGTCCATCAACAGATGAATGGATTAAGAAGATGTGGAACAGATACACAGCCATAAAAAAATAATGCCATTTGCAGCAACATGGATGGAACTACAGACTCTCATACTAAATGAAGTAAGTCAGAAAGAGAAAGACAAATATCATATGATATCACTTATATCTGGAATCTAATATATGGCACAAATGAACATTTCCACAGAAAAGAAACTCATGGACTTGGAGAACAGACTTGTGCTTGCCAAGGGGGAGGAGGAAGGAGTGGGATGGACTGGGAGTTTTGGGTTAATAGATGCAAACTATTGCCTTTGGAATGGATAAGCAATGGGATCCTGCTGTATAGCACTGGGAACTATATCTAGTCACTTGTGATGGAACATGATGGAGGATAATGTGAGAAAAAGAATATATATATATATATATAGTTACATATATATACATATATATATATATATAGTTACATATATATACATACATATGTATGACTGGGTCACTTTGCTGTACAGCAGAAATTGATAGAATACTGTAAATCAACTGTAATGAAAAAAATAAAAATCGTAGAAAAAATAACGGTGAGCAAAACAAACAAGGCTTCTGCTCTCAGGAAACATGCAACCTCTGCCGACACACAGACACTAGATAATTAGTTGTGTTACTTAGGTGAGAGCTATGAGAGCCTACGAGAATATACCTAAAAGGAAACTGACAGGAATCCTGGAAGGCTTCTTTATATGAGATATTGTGAACTGCATTCAGAGGGTTAAAACTTAGGGGAGACAAAGCAAACAACCACAACCAAATTGTCAACTGTGGTGGTTTGACATAACACAAGGGTTTTAAGTAACATGCATTCTTATTGTCTATCCTTTTCTACCTTGTCAAAAATCAATGCAATTTATGGAAGTTTCCTGACAGCCTAGTAGGTTAAAGATCCGGCATTGTCACTATTGTGGCTCCAGTTACTTCTGTGGCGCAAGTTTGATCCCTGGCCTGAGAACTTCTGCACACCATGGGCACAGCCCCCCCCCCCAAAAATCAATGCAATTTTAAGAAGGAAAGAGGCACTTAACTTCTTTATGCATCAATGTCACTCTCTGTAAAATAGGAATAATAGCACACTGGTAGGATTGTTGTGAGGGTTGAATAAAATAATGAATGGGTTCCTACCAAGGAGGAGCAGTGCAAAAAGACTGACCTGTTCATTCATGTCACTTGAGGCAAGATAACTGATTAAGAACCAAGAACTCAGCAGAGTTCCCCTCGTGGCTCAGCGGAAATGAATCTGACTAGCATCCATAAGGATGCAGGTTTGGTCCCTGGCCTTGCTCAATGGGTTAAGGATCCTGCGTTGCTGTGGCTGTGGTGTAGGCCGCCGGCAGCTACAGCTCCGATTCAACCCCTAGCCTGGGAACCTCTATATGCCTCAGGTGCAGCCCAAAAAAAAAAAAAAAAAACCACCCTAAGAACTCCTCCTGCCCATAGACAAAACCACATTTAACCTATTCCACACAGGGGATATCTTTTCTTTAAGATCTCAAGAAGAAAACGTAACATTTTTTTTTTCAGTAAACCCATCCAGGGTTAAGCAGTAAACGAATAATTCTCAGTGTGTTCAAATAATAGGAGCTTAGAGCTAAAAGCCTAGGAAATAATCAGGCGCAGGAAGCAAGTCCAGGTATGTGCCTGTGGTGGACCCACTGGTGTACGGCAGCATTCTTTCTCCATTACTGTTCATCCTCATAGTTAGCTGAGATCCTCTGGCTGAGATTTTTCTCCTTTGTTCAGAATATCTAGGGGATCCCATTGTGGCTCAGTGGTTAAGAACACAGACTTAGTGACATGAGGATGTGGGTTCAATCCCTGGCCTTGCTCAGTGTGTTAAGGATCTGGTTTTTCTGTGTGCTGCAGTGTAGGTCACAGATGCAGCTCTGATCTGGTGTTGCTGTGGCTGTGGTGTAGGCCAGCAGCTGCAGCTCCAATTCGACCCCTGGCCTAGGAACTTCCATACGCCTCAGATGTGGCCAAAAAAAGAGTATCTAGTCATTGTTCCTATGTCCGTAATGCCTAGGCTTTGGAGGGGGCTGGACGCTAGAATAAGATCAATATTATACATGCACCCTGTCCTCAAAGGCTTTAAAACTACACACACACATACCCACAAACCTATAATATAAAAGAATCTGAAAAAGAATATGTATGTATAACAGAATCACTTTTCCGTACACCTGAAACTAACACAACATTGTAAATCAACTATATGTGAATAAAAAGATCAAAATAAAAAAATGAAATTAACGGGTGCAAGATGTAGACAAAGGGCAATTAGGAATCAGTTCAGCACAGTGGGTAATAAAGTACTTTCTTATGTGGCATGGAAAATCTTCAAACAAATGTCGTCCTTTGGCGTTCTCTCTAGACAGAAAGGCAATACTTCATTGTAATTTCAGGTGTTACTTGGCTTCTGACATCAAGGTCAGACTCTTTTTCTGAAACATCTTCAGACAAATTTCTCAAATATCGGGCCATATCACAGAAGAACTCAGGGCAAGCTCTGGGCGTTTTTAGGGCAAAATACAAAATACAAGGTCGAGAACGAAGCAAATTCTTTTTCTTTTTTTTCTTTTTTCTTTTTTTTAGCCATGGGGTGGTGAGGGATCTTAGTTCCAAGACTAGGGATCGAACCCAGGCCACAGTGGTGAAAGCGCCAAGTCCTAACCACTAGACCACCCAGCAACTCCCCTGGAACATAGTAAGTCCTTGATCAGTGTTTTATGATTTGTGATTGGATGAATTTAATGCCTTTTATAATTTGCTGGAGTTCCCGTTGTGGCTCAGTGGTCAGCGGTAATGAACCCGCCTAGTATCCATTGAGGATTTGGGTACCATCCCTGGCCTCAATTGGTGGGTTAAGGATCTGGTGTTGTCATGAGCTGTGACATAGGTCGAAGATACAGCTAGAATCCCACACTGCTGTGGCTGTGGTGTAAGCCGGCAGATGTAGCTTCCATTCAGCCCCTAGCCTGAGAACTTCCGTGTGCCACAAGGGTTGCCCTAAAAAATGAAATAAAATTAATTATTAAAAAAAGAGTTTGCCTTCTTCGGGGGTAACCAAGGTCTATTTTGTATTTATAATTTGGTTCCTAAGTATTTCCCAGTCAAAATCACACTATTGCCCGGGAAGCTCCCAATTCACAATCCCATCCTTGGATGACAGGAGAGGAGGATAGGAAGGAAGTGGGGGGTGGGAGAGCTGCCCTGGGACTGTAGGTTAGAGGCCAGGTCCTTGGCAGTCACCCATCCCCTTGATTCAATCCTGCTTTATGTAACACATGGGAATCACCTGGGAAACCTTTTTAAAATGTTGATTCCTGGGTCTGCACCCAAATCCATTAAATCAAAATCTCTCACGTGAGACCCAGGCAACAGTATTTTTTTAAAGTTCCCCAAGTAATTGTAATGTGCAGCCTGGGTTGAAAACCACTGGCTTTGACCTTCACTTTCCATTCATTTATACAGCAAATATTTATTGAGTGTCTACTACATGCCAGGCATTTTTTTTTTTAGGTGCTGGGGACTGAGTGCTGAACTAAGCAGACAAAGACCCCAGCCTTCATGAAACTCGCTGTCTTCATGTTGCACCCACAGATGCTTGGGGTGCATCAGAGTCTTTAGAAACAAGAGGATCCCCTTCTAATGCAGGTCCCAGCAGAGTTCAGGAGGGAGAAGGAGAAAACAAATGTAATAAATGCCTCCTTCCTGCCAACTGGTCAGTTTTGAAAATTTGCACCTCAAAGTAGATGGTTTCACACGCCGTGCCCCCCCCCCCCCCCCCGGAGCAGCAGGTGAGAACCATGGGAGTAGATCCAGGGAAAGGCAAATGGTGCAGATCTTTGATGAGGCTGGAGAGGGGTGGAGGGAGGGTGAAAAGCCCCAGGGGAACTCCAACTCCCACAGGGAGGCTTTAAAAGGCATCTTTCTCTTGAAGATCAAAAAATCATGAAGCTTGGGAGGAATCTTAGAGCTCATGTCTCCCAACCCTCTGTGACAAGGACACATCGGGCTGGAGGGGAGAGGGGACCTCTCAGGTCCAGCGGCCAGCTAGTACAAAATTGGGGAACAAGGAGTCCCAGGGCTCGATGCTCTTCCTCCTCAGGGAGCCACGGACCTGGAGGAAAACGTGATGCTCCCAAAGCAGTCACAGCCCCTGACCCACCTTCACCTGATCTTACCCCCTGACTTACTGTGGCCCCTCCTGCAAGGGGTGGAACATTGCAGGAGGGCCAGGCCCACCCAGTGAACAACCTCATTCCAGGGACCTGTGGCCTTGGGATCTCCAGGTGCCCTGGGGCAGGCACTGCTCCTCTAGCCTAAACTGGGAAAATGGAAATGTCCCCCAGTTGTTCAGAGGTGGCCCTTAGCCTGGTGTTAGGAGGCTGCCTCACTCAGACCCTCTTCTCAGCAACGAGTCTTCCTCTTTCCCACTTTGAAGATGACAACAGCACCATCTGGGTCCTTCCTATACATACTCCAGGAGGCCGTGAGACTCAGAAGGCCTGCATCTCACCTGTCTGCCCACAGAAAGCCTGTCAGCAAAGGGGGAATCCCTCCCTCTGCTCCATTCATTTCATTCCATCCCACAAACATTTGCTGTGACAGGTGCTGGTGGAAGAGGAAAATGAGAGATCGTCCCTATTCTCAAGAATCATAATTTAACCAGCAGGGCATACACACAGACTTCACAGAGAGTGGTTTCTCTTCCATCCTCCAGTCCATCATCTAGTTCTCCCCTTCTCAAACAGCAGCCCCTCCCTGCCCTGCAATTCTGTAGAGATCCCAGTCATGATATCCTGGTGTTCTGCCCTGGGGTCCATGTGGAAGCTGCAGAATGTTGGGCTCAGTGTCACCAATAGACCTGTTGTGTTTGATCCATGTGGGGTTTTATTTTTATTTTTGGTTTTTTTTTTTTGGTCTTTTTGGGGCCACCCCTGAGGCATATGGAGATTCCCAGGTTAGAGATGGAATCAGAGCTGTAGCCACTGGCCTACACCACAGCCACAGCAATGTCAGATCCGAGCTCAGTCTGTGACCTATACTGCAGCTCACGGCAATGACGGATCCTTAACCCACTGAGTGAGGCCAGGAATCGAACCTGTGTCCTCATGGATGCTAGTCAGATTCCTTTCCACTGAGCCATGATGGGAACTCCCCCCCCCCTTTTTTATTTGTTTATTTTTTAATTCAAGCCAACTTTTAAACATTTGGAAGTTCCATATAAAAATACTGATCACAAGTTTGTCTTAAAAATAGGGAACCCTGGAAACATTGGGCCTTTGCTGAACTGGAGCTGAAAGCATCTGCCCCCTTAATGAAGAAATCAGTTCATCCACAAAACTACAGGACTGCATGTCAAGAGGGCAAGAAAGGAAATGAGGCTCATCCAGCTGATGCGTCCTTTCCTTAACATCTGATGGGATGGACCTTGTGGCCCTTTTCAAATCTATTTTATGATTAACTATTTCATGCTCTTATAAAGTATGCCAGCTTTTGATTCCAAGGCTGTGCTTGGCTTTGCCAGCCTGAGTGTTGGGACACCCTCCCTGCTCTGATGACCACCAGGTGATTCTTGGCAGGGTCATGATTTTCCTTTGTTTATAAAATAAAACTTGTGATTTTGTTCTTTTAGGGAAATGGGGTATAGTGAGTGTCCAGCTACTAGATACATCCCCCATCCGTCCTGCAATCATACTCCTGTTACACAATAAAAACTTATTTTGAATTATAAATCCTATATTCCATACTCCCCTTTAGACAAAATAGACATTTTAGTTTGACACAATCCCTGCTAGTATTTATTGCCTCCTTAATGCTGGGGTTGACTTTTGGTTGCCTTTTATTATCATCCTCCTATTGTTAAACAATTGTGCTTTTTTTTATGATAGTGAAATACTTTTCTTTACGCATATTCTCATGTCTCCTTAAAGGTGGTAAGACTGAAAGCTAGACAGAGGAAGCCATGTACCTAAAAAAACTAGAAGGTATTTCTTTGTGGAATAAAAGCTTTTTATATGCTTTATATGCTAAGTGGATCCAAGTCAATTTCTAAAATCTTGATTAATTAATTCATTTGCATAATCTGCCCAACCCTTACGGAAGCTTACACTTGCACTTGTAGCTAATAGCATTTTACCGACCAGGCACAAGATCTGCAATTTCCTTCTTCCTCTCTGTGAGGTGGGGAGGGAGCAGGTATGACTAATAACTACCATTTGACAAAGCTCTGCTGAAGCCAGAGAGAGCAGGGGTGTTCCCGCAGGGAATCCTGGGAATAGCCCGGGATTTGAACCCGTCTTCCTTGGCTTGAATCCTCGTTCCACAATGTACTTTGGGCTTTTAAGCAGTTCTGTCTGAGCTTCAGTTTGCTCATCTGCAAATTACGGAAGATACCACCCATGTTGTTGGGTCACTGTGCAGACTAGACACAATAGAATAAAAATAGAATGAGGAGGCATTTGATGGGCAAATAGAAGTTCCCTGCTGAATCGGCAGCAGTGGCTCAGATCCAGGCTAGTCCCCCTGTGTGTCCTCTTTGCAGAGGGTTTTGAATACTGTGGGGAACACTCCCTACATGTTTAAGTGAGAAGAGAGATATTAACTTTAGGAGTTCCCACTGTGGCTCAGCGGAAACGAACCCCACTAGCATCCATGAGGATGCAGGTTCTATCCCTGGCCTCTCTCAGTAGGTTAAGGATCCAGCCTTGCTATGAGCTGTGGTGGAGGTCACAGATGTGGCTCAGACAAAAACCTTTAAAGTGTTTTTGTGGGGAAAAAAAAGATTTAATTCAGGCTAAAGAAATTAGTAGGAAACCTACTCCTTCTCCTACTCACATTTCTAATATTTAATGTTCAGGCACAGGGGACGTGAGTGGGTTATGGACTTGTAGATTCTCTCTGCAATAGTTTTTGGTGGTGCCACAAGGGCAGGGAGAACACGCTGGGATGTAGAGCCATCAAGTTTCACAGCTGCAAACACCTGGCTGCAGTGGTTCTCAAACCCTAGTGCACACTGGGATGGTGGGGGGCATGTGTTAAATATGCAGACACTTGGAGCCACACCCAGACCTACCAAATTAGAATTTCTGAGAGGACCAGGAACCTGCATTTCAATATCTTCCCCACAAGGTGTATCTGATGCAGGTGGTCCTCCAGCAGCACTTTGAAAAATACTGCCTCCACTTCCCCCATTCCTACCCCCTCCTTACATCCTCTACACAAGGTTTTGGACGCAGTCACACAACCTCAGTTGGAAGTGATTCAGGGCAGACCACGCCTACTCTGGACAGCTGTGACAATTAGAATGGTCCTTCCTCAAGCTCAGTTAAAGTGTGTCTCCCCACAGTTTACACACTGATGTGCTTTGCAGAGCTAGTCCCCCCCCCCCATTTGATGGTCCTTCAAATACTCAAAACCAAGATCCCATCTGTAGCCAGTTTCCCCAGGTCTCAGCAGCTGATGGTTACAGAGTCCAGCAATGATCCAACCCAACTGTACTGGTCTTAGACCATTTGGGGTAGGACCCACTCACACAGCATCCGTCCTCCATCCCCTCGGGCTCCCGCAGGTCTCTCTTCTCCTGACTGGGCCCTTCAGCCAAAGCAGGAAGCCCTTTGAGGTCAGTACAGCCCCATAATTACTGCCTTACTGCTGCTGGTGACTGCAATGAAGAGCTGGTCCTGGTGGCCCCCGAGCTGCAGCCCCAGGGGCCAGAGCAGCTAGGTCTTCCTGGAGAAATGCAGGGCCCAGCAACTAGCTGATTCCCCTTCAGAGCTCTGGGGGGTTCTGTGCCATGCAGGCCCCTGAGCAGCTCCGTGGGCTTCTCCATAGCTCACAGAGTCCCTGAGAAAAATGCTTCCTTCAGCTCTGCCAGCAACCTCCCTTGGCAAAGGTCTCAGTTGAATGCATGTCCCTAGGGCTGGGCCAGGGTCCAGGAACCGATCCTTCTTGTTCTCCCAGGCCCCTCCCTTCTGAGGCACAAGCTTCTTTGTGCATTTTACACAGGAAGAACCAAACCAGTCGGGATGCAGGGCCCAATAACCACCAGTTCTGCATGGCCAGCCAGGGTTAGGTCCAGCACGGGACCCCCATCACATGCCTGACCCTCTCACACAAGCAGGTGTGCCACCTGTGCAATCACACAGGGCCCTCCTCACAAAGGGCTTTGCACTGGCTTTATGGTTCTGCCATTGCTGTCATGAATTTTTAATCATTTCATCTGAGAACTCATGCTTTGTAAATGAAGTCAGATGGGACAGTGGAGCATGAGTGTGAGCAAAAAAGACATCCCAGGGTGTGGTGTGATATGCACGGTCCCATGTCTGCTGCCACAGTGGGCAGTGGGCAGCATGGGTGCCCAGCAGTTGGCAGAGTAGCTGGGCCAAGACTGGTAGCGATGACAGAGCCCAGAGCAGCAGGAGCAGCGCTGGTGGCCCTGGGAGAAAGGAGGGACTCTGCATGAAAGCAGCAGCAGGACCACTGGTGGGAAGCCAGCTTGCCTGTCTGTCCCTAGAACCTACCCCTGCAGCATCTGCACAAAGAATAACCCTCTGACCTGAATGCCAAGATAGGAGCAACAAAGACTCAGACAGCTGTCAGTAAAACTTTGTCAGTAAATTATTACAAAACAAAGGATGCACATGGCAATAAAGCATTTCAGGAAGTTATAGAACTTTTCAGAGTTTGGACTGCAAAATTGCAAAGCAAATAGACACAGCCTTTGAGTAGAAATTTAAATTTAGAAACTATTACATTCAATGGAAAAAGCATACTCTTTTACACAAAGCTTTAGATGAACCAATTTTAAGTGAGGAAGACAACTGTAAAATTAATTTTCCTTGTAATTGAAGATACAGTGATAGAGTACATAAACAGATGTGCTGAATTATATAAAATCACAAGGCCACTGTCAATCTCATTTTATGACTTTCACAAGTTACAGGAAATGCAAGAGGAAACTTTAAAATACCATTGTACAAAATTTCTTTAAAATTAAACTCAGACTACAAGAAACTGGTTTGTATGAAGAGAAATCTTTTTTAGAAAAATTCCTTCATAAGAATCATCGGCTCTAGAAATACATTTCAAAATTTATCAGAAATTTATTACAATGTTGTTACAGTCTATTAAGCACTTTTAATAGCTCAGTAACACTTGCATCAGCAGAAAGATTATTTTCACAATGAAAAAGATCAGTTGGCCTGCATTTACCAAGAGCGACTCATGCTGCCTTTAATTATATTGACTGAAAATGAAATGGCTAAAAGTAAAAGTGAATTTGCAGAAAAATCTTATGATCAGTCAATATATCACATCCAAGAGGTATTATTTATTGTCTTTGATAAAATTATGGCACCAAGATGCTCTTCTTTGGCAACTTGTAAATTTTTGTTGCTACTCATACATTGCTATTTATTACCCTTATGTTTTAGAAGTTAAAAAAAAATTTAAGGAAAAAGCTTTATATTTTAGTATCTATAAGACCACTTTTTTGCCTTTTTTGCCTTTTTTTTTTTTAGGGCACTGAGTGAAATGTATTATCTAGACCACCCTGCCCTGCCCATAGCCTTCTCTCTCCCAGGTCCTTCGGTTTTCTTTCTTTCTTTCCGTCTCTTTGCCTTTTCTAGGGCTGTACCTGCGGCATATGGAGGTTCCCAGGCTAGGGGTCCAATCGGAGCCATAGCCACCAGCCTATACCACAGCTCACGGCAACGCCGGATCCTTAAGCCACTGAGCAAGGCCAGAGATCAAACCCGCAACCTTGTCAGATTCGTTAACCACTGAACCACGACGGGAACTCCTCTTTTATGAGGTATAGTTTTGAATCCTGCTACAACTTTCATGCTGGCTCTCTGTCTTTTGTGCAAGTCTTCCTGACAAAACTGCTTGCAGACCCCTAGGTGTTCTGGCCAGCATGGAGAGGATGCAGTCTCCTAACTCAGGACCAAGGGAGAGGCACTTCCACTGAGGCACCGGGAGGCTGCATTAAGATGTTGGCAGCCTTCTCTCACTGCTGGCCCTGGCTCATTTGCAGTCAACTGAAAAGTCCAAATGATTTCCACCCTCCCTGCTTGCTGTCAAGCTATGCCTCACCTCTTCAGTATGTGTGAATGTGCTTCCTGGACCCCAGTGAAGATCTTATCTGCTCAAATTCCAAATTTTCTGATCTTGTTGAGATGATGTTAGACTCAAATTCTGTTCCCTAAGGCTTTATTTAGCTTTCTGTTATAGCTCCGTGGTCATTGTGCCTCCTCTGTTTTTATCTTGGCCACTGATAAACCTGGACTTGCTGGAGGGTGCTACCTAATACAGAAGAAGACAGTACCTGCCAGGCTCTAACGTGACTGAGGCCCTTGGCCTCTCTCTACTCTTTTCTCTGTCTCTTGCTCCTGCCATTAACCCAAATATGTGTGATGCCCCCAGAAGCCTAATCGTTCATTATCTTCCTCCCATTTAGGCATTCTTTTCAGGACACTTGCCCTCAGGAATAGCTCTTGGCAAAAATAGTCTGTGCGTGGATCTCTCTCTCTTTCTGCTTCCTTTGTTTTCACCACCCCCCCCCCACCCCCCCCCCCCCCCCCCCGCCGCAAATCATAGGGCAGGCAGAGACGTGGCTGCCCTCTGCTATTCCTCTTTGCTGGAGGCAACCTGGGTCTTCTCCAAGCCTAGGTACCACTTAATTAAGTATGTAGCTTTGCAGCAGCAGGAAGAAAAAAGGCAAGTCAAATGCTGAGGTCCTCAGGATTTAATTTCCCTCCCGCAAGAACTTTCTTCAGTCCATTAATGTTGTGCAGAAGACATGGCTTTGAGAAGATCATCTTATCTCTCTATTGATCTCTAACAAGTTGGCTGTGTACGTCACTCAGGTAACAAAAATTATAAAAGATGAGAGCTTGGGACTATAGAGGGGCAGGGAGGCAGCAGAGAGTAAGATTTACTTTCCTGTTTCTTTGGACACCATACCATCACCTCTTCTACATATAAACCATTACATGTGAGTCCTTGGTTCCAGCTTGACCTTGGGTCTACCTTCCAGACAAGTGATCTCATACCTCTGAGTTCAGGTTCACCTATCCCATACCTTCAGGGGCAGGGGTTCCTTGGCTGGAGCTGAGGACCCCTCCAATCTTCTCATTACCTGTAACTCAGGTTTCTGAACCTTTGCCTGGCTGAAGCCTCAGAACCCAGGAACCCCCTAGTTCCTCAATCTGAGCATCGACTTTGCTTTATTCTTTGGCATCCACAGACACTCTGGCTCTTACTTGCCTGATTCCTGATCTCCATTCTGTCCATGCTCTGCTGATTCCTGGCCCATGCACGTCCTCTCTCCAGGCTTAAGCCTCATCTCCACTGCAACACAAGCCTGCCTCCATTGTCCTGCTTCATTCCCAGCATCTTCTGTCATCTTTGATGCTGGTGTAACAAAACAGCTCTGGTTCCTTCCTCATCATTTTACTTACAAGCTGCACAACTTCCTCAGCTGTCCTGGCTATAGTCCTGAATTATGGGGACCATCTTCTCAAAACAAGGCTCTCCTGAAAATCCTAGGAAAGGTGCTTCCTTGAGTCAAGTGAACATCGCCCTTGCTGCTCGCACATGAATAGTAGATCCTCCTTTCTTCTGTAGCCAAACCAACTGTTTTGCTTTTACAAACACTGCGTGTTGTGAACAAATGGGCTTTTTATAAATCAGACTATATTGTGAGTGATCCAGAACGACTCTTTATCACCAGGAATCCTGAGAAAAATCTTGCACAATAAAATAACCTACCTTCATTAATGTAACTGCTTCCCACAGCTGAATTTTCATGTATGGGTGTCCTTTTAGTGGCGCTTGGGTTCTCTGCCACCTGGCTGGTCCATTGGCTGCTCTGCAAGGCTCTTGGCAGTGTGTCCATGACTCATGGATCTCATCCAAGCTGCATGCGTATCTACCTCATTTATGTATTTATGGAAAACCAGCGCTCTGGATGTTGTGTTTAAAGATTCAAGGCCCTTTCTGAAATGCAGCTTTAAAAAACGTTCAAATTAACTGTGATTTCTGATGACGACTTTACTGTAGTTGCTTAGCACCAGCAAAATAGAAGTTACAAGTTACAGGTGAAATCTTCATGGAGAAAATGCAGTGGCTGTTCTGCTTTCAACAACAGTCCTCTTGGGGTTGGTACTAGGTACTTTTTGAAGAACAAATCCAAGTCTCAATCATGCCTGGAGGCTGCCTATTTAACAAGCCACAACTCCATTCTGTCCACGCTCTGCTGTTTGTACCTGAAGGCGGGTTGCATGGGGAGGAAGGGCCTGGCTCTGACCCAGCTGCCTCCATCTGTTTAGCTCTGACTATCTCAGGCCCTGCCCTCTTTGGGGCCCTCAGACTTAGAAGGGCCCTGGAGGCTGCCCTAAGGTCAAGTTTAGCCATGAAGGCCAGTTAGAGCTTAGCCTTTGCCTCTGGCTGCAAAGGCTGATTTCTCCAGCAACTTTCTATCCAATTCAACAACACCTCTCTGAGGCTGGCCCTTCCCCTTCCTTCTCCCTCAGTTCTGAGGCTCCCCCAGGTGAATGTGTGGGGGGCAGGAATTCACTTGCTCCAGAGATAAAGCTTTCAACACGGAGATTCCAGTGCTGATATTCCTCTTTTGGGGTATTTATACTTGAGCTTCAGGGCAAGCAGGGACCTTTGGAGCCAATCTGGGGGCAAAGAGAGGCAGGGAGGCCACTCATTTGCATAGAATCTTGCTCACACACACACACACACACACACACTCACCCCCTACCTCTTTTTCTCCTTCCAGCACAGACAATGTGACCAGTTAAAGGAGAGGACTGGTCTACACTGATGTTGGGAAGCAGTGCTATTCTCTCTCTAAGGGGGAAAGATGAGGTTTCAGAGAAATCTAAGCCAGCAGCTGCTTCCCAATGGGGCAGGACAGATCTGGGCTCAGTATGCACTGGCTGTGTGATCTTGGGCAAGTTACTAAACAGCAAAGGAGGGAATAATAATGGCCAGGTATTTCTCTCTTACTGTGAATTAATATACAGACTAAACAGCTTTCTGAAATTATCCCATTTAATCCTCACAATAATCCAGTGAAGAAGATATCATATCTCTTACTTTTAATGTGGAAAAGCTGAGAAATAAAAATATTTTTTCAGGAACAAAATGTATATTGATGGCTGTCTCCAAATATTATCCCACCACACATAAGAGAAGCACAAATTGTATTAATGGTCAGCAATGACAGGCCCCCATCCATCCATCCATCAAGCAATCTATCCATCTAGGACCCCACAAGCCTCATGCTACTGTCCTGCAATGTTCACCCCACCAATTAATGCTGCTCAACTCTAGAATTTCAGGTTAATGGACAGTATTGAATGATCCAGAAATAAACCAATGGACAGGAAAATTTATGAGAACAGCAGTTCTAGGAGAGGACCAAGGAGAGGGCTAGAATGGCCATCACCTCCAGAAATCTCACCTATCATCTGCCATGGGAATGTTCCACAGCTGGGGAAGGTCACTCCTCCTGCCCTCACAATGCTAGAAGAGCTGCCTACTGAAGTCCTGGCCTCCAAATGTGTGATGAGCAGATTTAAAAATTCTTCTCTTCTTCATCTTCCCTATTCTATTCCCTAAAACTCTGATGGGAATAGAACTGTGGTAGGTTTTAGATAACAACCTCACAGCCTTAATTTTATTTATCTGACAAGTTTGACTCTAGAGACACCAGCTGTAAGCTTATGCAAAACAGCATGGAAATTATTAACTTTCCAGCCAAAGTTTCTACTACCCTCATAACAGGACTGCAGGGCTGATTTTAACAAGGCTGTCACTTTTGGGGAAAAACAAAGCAAAACAACTCTGTGCAAGCTCTGCACAAGAGGCAGCAAAAGGGACAATTGAACTTGAAATCAAATTTCCCAGGGAAGTTTTCTCCCCTGGTTTTGCAGTCCTGTTCCTGCTCCCCAAGTAGTCACAAGCCATGAGGGAGTTCAGGAACAAACACTTATGGTTGTCAGGGGCATACTTGCTTCCCTATTTATCAGACTATCTATTCTGGGGATGGCAGGCTTGGAGCAAGAGAGGCAACAGAAAACTAAAGAAAGACAATAGGAGTTCCCTGCGTGGCTCAGTGGAAACAAATCTATCATCCACGAGGATGCAGGTTCAATCCCTGGCCTTGCGCAGTGGGTTAAGGGTCCTGTGTTGCCATGAGCTGTGGTGTAGGTCACAGACAAAGCTCGAATTCCGAGTTGCTATGGCTGTGGCTGTGACCCCTGGCTACAGCTCCAATTTGACCCTCAGCCTGGGAACCTCCATATGCCGTGGGTGCAGCCCTAAAAAGACAGACAGGAAGAAAGAAACATGAAAAATCTAGATAAGAGGAGGAAGGGACAAAAACAGAAATAAGCACAAGACCCTCTTTCCCAGGTGGCTTGAAGTATCTGGACCTAAAGATTAATGAGCCTGTGTAGCTGGATGTTAAAGTAGCTTGGGCTTGAGGGACTCTGAGATGAATTGGGCAAGGAAGGGTTAACCACCAAGGGAGGGAAGTGGGTCAGGCACGCTGGGGGGAGGGGATGAGGGAGAGCATCCAGGATGGGGGGACCAGAGAGCCCAAGAATGTGGGGCCTGACAAGGGAAGAAGGCAGTGAATTTGAAACCTTGGGAGGACTTGATAAGAGGCAGTGAGGAGGAAGAAGAGAGTCCCACAGTAGGTACTCTCAGAGGAGGCAGGGGGACGGGTCAGTATTGGGACAGGAAAGGGAACAGACAAAAATCAAGGCAGGTCCAGGGTTACAGACACCAGGCAGACTGGCAGACAAGAGAGACTACAACACAGTAGATAATCCAACAAATGAAAGTAGAATAGGATTTGTCAGAGCCAAGACCACAAGGTCAGCATGGGACTGATAGGAATGGAGCAGGATAGTTACACAGGTAGTTGTAGAAGTCCCAGTAGGGGACCAGAGCTAGAGAGGGAAACCTAGGGAACTTTGGGAGACGCTTGTAAGATAATAATCACTCAAGAAAGCCATCAGAACATTGTGGGATGAAGCAGGCTTGCTTAACTATAAAACCATAAATAGAAATTCCTATTGTGGCTCAGTGGCGACAACCTGACTAGTATCCACGAGGATGTGAGTTCGATTCCTGGCCTCACTCAGTGATTAAGGATCTGGCATTGCTGTTGTTGTGGTATAGGCCAGCAGCTGCAGCTCCGATTCAACCCAGAGCCTGGGAACCATATGCCGCGGGTGCAGCCCTAAAAATACAAATATAAAAATTAAAAAAAAAAAACATAAATAAAAGCATGAGATATACCTCTGGTCATTAAGTGAAAGATAAAATGAGGCCTGCATTCAAGTTCAGCATGGTAACGATCCTTAGGACCACGGACAGGAATTTAAGGAAAAGATGACATTCCAAAGTAGGAGATCCTCATTATATGGAAACCTGAGATGATTCAACACATTTTAGCCTATGTTACCACCCTTCTGCTGCTTTGAAGAAGCACCATGACAGTCCTAGTTTGATCTCATGGTTCAAATACTCTCTTACCCAATATGAAGGAGGAGCTAGTGACGCTAGCCTGACGTCTACCCGAAGAATGAGGAAGAAGGTGGTCTTTTCCGACTCCCCCACTTTCCTTGGGTTATAAAAATGTAACCCACCTCATCCTCTGGGCAGAGCTTGCTTGTATCTCTTACAAGTGTCCTATCTTAATAAGTCTATTACTTGCCTATCACTTTGTCTCTCACTAAATTCCTTCTGTGCTGAGACAAAAAGAACCTGAACCTCAGTAAGTCCAGATACTAGGTGATTCTAATTAAAAAAAAAAAAAAATAGGTTCAATTTCCAAGCTGGGTTCTGGCTGGGTTCGATTCCCAGCATGTGCATTCAAGTCCAAATCTGGGTTTCAAGTCTGGGGTGTTTCAATTTCAGCACCAGCAGCCTAGGTGTGGATGCTGGCCCGTCACAGCTGCCATAGAGCTCCTCAATTCAATTTTTCAGACTAAGGTCATTGGCCCAGAGCCTGGGGCCCAGTGTTGAATTTGCAGGGGAGTGGTAGGATGGGACAGGTTATTGGGATTGGGTGGAGGGGCTTCAGTCCCGACATCCTGCATAATTTGAAGTGCAAAATTGTCACTGCTTAGAGCAGTAGTTCTCAGATCTCATCCCATATTAGAATCACCTGGGAGCTTTAAAAGACACTGAGACCAGGCCAAGCCCTCTCCCCCAACCCAACAGACCTGGCACCAATGAAATGAGAATCCATGATTCTCCAGGCGTGTCCTATACCAGCCAAGGTTGAAAACCACTGACGTACCAGGCAAGTGTGGCACTACTGACAACCACTAAAGGTGTCAACCTGTGACTATCGAGCATTTGAAATGAGACTAGTTTGAATTGAGATGTGCTCTAAGCCTAAAACACAGGCTTATTTGGAAAACAGCCTCAGAAAAAAGACTACAAAGTACTTTGTTAATAGCAAGATACTTGTTGAAGAGATACTTGGGATATCTTGGGTTAAATAACATTGACTATCCTGTCGTGGTGCAGTGGTTAACAAATCCGACTAGGAACAATGAGGTTGCAGGTTCGATCCCTGGCCTTGCTCAGTGGGTTAAGGATCCGGCATTGCCGTGAGCTGTGGTGTAGGTTGCAGACGCGGTTTGGATCCCGTGTTGCTGTGGCTCTGGCATAGGCCGGCGACTGCAGCTCCAATTCAACCCCTAGCCTGGGAACCTCCATATGCCGCCGGAGCGGCCCAAGAAAAGGCAAAAAGACACACACACAAAAAAACCACCACCAACAACAACAAAAAAATAGATTATTATTAAAATCAGCTCCACCTGTTGTGCCCGACTGTGGCTGCTAGAAAATTTACACTCAGGCGTTTAGTTTGCATTACATTTCTTTTGAGAAGTGCTGTGCTAGAACTTCTCTGTTTCAATTCACATAGCACACAAACAAAACTGCTTTTCCAATATTGCTGCTGCAGATGGTAATGGGCTGGGAAAAGAAGCTCTTATCACAGTTTGTAATTCTGTATTTATTTGTGTGTCTACTCATTTAGTGCCTGATTTCGTCAAGGAACCCTCCATCTTGTTTACCTCTCTATTTCAGCACCTAGCTGAGTATCTGGGACAAAGTAACAGCTCAGTAAATACTTGTTAAGTGAATGGATGAAGGAATGAATGAAAGGATGAACCAACCCAGATCTTTTTCTTATTGCTGCATTCCCTAGACACAGGGGTTCCTCAGTAAGAGTCTCCTGCTAGGGCTTGTAAGGCAAAAAAAGGGGCCGTTTTTGCATAGAAGGGAAGGGCTGAAGCTGAGGTGAAGTGCAAAGATCTTTGGCAGCAGGTGTACCTGCGGTCAAATCCAGGTTCGACCAAGGCAGTTCACTTAGCCTCTCGAACTCTGTGATCTGTCTTACCTACAACATGGCCATAAGATTATCTCACAGGGTTATTGTGTTATGAAGGCTTCGCAGGGCCTAGCACATTGTAAGGCAGGCATTGATTTAAGAGGGAAAATGAGGGGAACAGAATTAGTCTCTGGGAAGTGATGGGTTCTCCACAGGAGGCTGCAGCCCAGCTTCGCCTCCTGGGGAGCAAACGTGCTGCCCTCACCTGAACTGAGGACACTGAGTTCTTCAAAGCTGGGCTCTCTGTGCCTTTGGGCAGTTTATGACAATGCAGGAACTTGTGGAAGAATTGAAATTTCTAAAGTCTTTGTGTTACATAAAAAGATGTTTGCTTGGCTAATAGCACAGCCTTTCCCAGCTGGTGCACTCCTTAGGCAGAACTTTGGGAGGAGGCTTAGATTCAGATCAGGACCCCAGGAGATGGGCAGGGGTCGTTTGCACACCTATCTTGTCTGGCACAGATAGGGTTTCCTCCTTATCTAGCTCACAAAGGCCATGACATGACTATGGGGAAAAAAGAGGAGCTCTTAGGAAACAAGAGGCTAACCAGTATGTCCAAAATGTTCTAGTTTGGCCAAACAGTATATACGAAGAGCCCTATTTATCCGGATCACAACTGAAGGGGGAAACTGGGGGTGATTGTCAAAGACATAAAGAAAGAAAGCTTATTCTTTCCTTTGGGGCTATTCGTAGTTAATATTCAAGCTAAATGTATCCAGATAAGAAAAAGCTATCTGCGTGGATGTGTTTTAGTAATTTATGGTCTCTTCAAGATGGGTAGATGCACACGTGTGTGCCCAGCCTGACACAGTGGTGATCAGCAAAAGATTCTACACAACCTCATTCCCAGGCTTGAAATCCTCTACAGCCAGAGGGACATATGTGTAACAGGTCAGCTCTTACAGTTGTAAAGCCTGCAGAATCATTAATGCTATCAAAGCCCACATTGTTTGCCACCAACAGAGGGAGTAAAACGTCAAAATAGGATGGAAAATAATAAACTGGCCAAGATGTGTGCAGAAAATGGATAGAACAGGCCAGATGCACTGCCTATGGCCCTTAGGTTGTTAGGTCTACAACACACAGATTCCTGAGCATTTACTCTCATGAAATATTAATGAGTGAGACTCTGGTTTCCTCCTCAGTAGTTAAACCAACAGAATATTCCTGAGCCAGATAACATTGTTATATTGCAGGGCATTAACAAGGGTGTCGAGGAACCACTTATAGGCTCCAGAAACCCTACCACCCACCTGGACCGACAGGGCCATGGCATAAAGCCTCATGCCTGGTCAAGTTTCATCAGTGGAAACCATTGCTTAAGCCTCCTTGGAAAGGGCTTTAACAAGTTCTATTGTCTGTGAAAGTACTGTCCAGTGCCAAG
Source organism: Phacochoerus africanus (assembly GCF_016906955.1). NCBI lineage: Eukaryota > Metazoa > Chordata > Mammalia > Artiodactyla > Suidae > Phacochoerus > Phacochoerus africanus. The sequence continues at coordinate 204,631,171 of NC_062544.1, read as the reverse complement.
GCCTTTGTCTTGGAGCCATGCCTCCCACAGAACGAAGATACGGAACACAAGTCTGAAGTATTCATCTTCATGTTTCTCATAGATACATGCATCAAATCACTTCCAAATTGAGTCCAGACTCCACTGGATTACCCACAGAAGCTCTTGGCAGTGACCTGAAACCACACGGACAGCTGGCCAACCAACTCTAACCATGACCTGCTGACTAGTAATTCATCCTCATGTTCCAGACTTGTCCAGCAACCACTGCAAGCCAACTCTAAGTGCATTCCATCCTGCAACTCTCAGCCAGACTCAGGAAAAGCTCCAGTAAGATGGAACTTAGCCTTTTTGACTCCATTTCTCTCTCTCTCTCTCTCTCTCGCTTGATTCTAATTTGGCACAGATAAGCTCAGACCTGCAACTGTCTCAAATAATTAAGGTTTGGCCTTGGCCACCTTTAATCACCTCTGGGACCCAACCAAACCTATAACATTTTAAAGGCAGAATTACTCTATCGATTCTGTATTGATGGATTCAATTATACTGTGGTAACAAATAACCATCAAATCTCTGTGACTTAAAACAAGGCTTTTTTACCTCTTGTTTGCTTGTATGTCCATATAAAGACAGCGGGAGCTCTGCTTCACATCATCCTCCCTCATCTACAGTAGTTGGGACCATTTGGTGCAGAGATAAACACTCCTACTCACGTCAAGAGCATGGAGAAGATTTTGGAGTCTGGAGTCAGGTTTCTGAGAAACAGACAGGCAGATATTTGTGTGCAGGATGGCAGTTCCTGGGAACAACACCTGTAAGGGAGTGAGGAAGCAGGAATGAGCACAGGAGATGCTGACTTGTAACACGGTTACAACAGTGGCCTCAGCCAATTCTATGGGGAGCTCTGGCACCGGGATGGTCCTTCTGAACTGTGCCAAATTGAGGCAAGAGAGCCTCAGCTTGCTCTCCCTATAGCTCCCTTTAGCAGAGGGCAGTTCTTAAAGAGGCTCAGGTGGGAACAGTCAGTAGCCAACACTCATGTCAGTTTAGGGGATGGAAGCCTTGGCCCAGGATGGAAGGACATAAGCATCCACTCCAGTCCACTTCTGGCACTGGTCAAGACCCCTGGCTTTGTATAGTCAGTTCAATCCATTTGGGAACAGCTCTGTTGGGATTCTGGTTGGTCCCCTCTGACACTTACCAGAGGAAGATTAGAGGGATAATCTATAAGCCAAGAGGCTGCTATTGGCCTCAAGGTCACAATTACCCATTCCTCTCAGTGCTGATTTTGTTTTTCAAGCTGTCTAACTTGATGGGATGATCCAAACCATCACCCCTGAGCTGATGGTCTGTATCCTGTTGTCCCCTGTTCATGGCTGCTGCACTTGTCAATTTACCATTAGAAGAGACAGGAGAGTACCAAGAAAAGCCCTAGTACATCACCTGGTATCAACCTTATTCTTCCCTGTCCTCTCTGTGTAACTGCAGTCCTACATCCTCCTGATGATCAGGGTCAATTACCCCTGCTAATATGGGGGCTCTTTTTCTGGCCTCCTTATTTTGGCACAAGGAGCTTAAGGTGACTAGGCAGCAGCCGAGGCTTAAAGTTTAATAAGGCACTTACTATGTTCCCTGGTGCAAATGGTTCCCTCTGAGGATTGGGCCCCCAGACATACAGAGTCTAATGTTGCAGCAATGAGAAGCACAAATAATTCAGGTGGACACTGGGAATGCTGGTAGGCAGGGCCTTTCCTATTTGTACCCCTTCATTCCTAGATCCATGTTCTCTACCTGTTGGGGACACCAAATCATACATTATCTTTAATATAGCGTAATGGCATCATAGAGGATAGATAGCACCTCACCTACATAGAGTTTAGAGCTCCCTCTATGGCAGATGCTTGCCACGGGGCCTTAATTAGCAATACGAAGGTCTTCCCTCTACATGCCCACTCCCTCCCATAGGTCCGCCTACATGCTCTTCTCAGACCCCAGACTGTAATCTTCCTCCTTTCAGGCCCCCTGGCCAACAGGCTTGGTCATTTTCCATAACCACGAGTTGTATATTCCTACTTCAATTCCTACTCCAAAGTCAGTGACCATGTGTTCTACCCAATGAGGGGATTTTCCCTTAACATTGATTTTCAGGCCAGCCATGAGTGGGACTGCAGTGCCATGGCAGTCGATTTGGGGCTAGCATCTCCAAATCAAGCCAACAGACCCTTGAACCAATCTCAGCCTTTTTCTTTCTTCATCAGCTTGGCTGTCAGGTATCCCTCATGTGGTCATACATTTTATCTGAGGGTGAGACATTGGTACCACAGTGGTGGATGTACTACTAATATAGCTTACACTTGCCCTCTGGCCTTGCTCATGCCCATTCCCAGATGTACACTTCCATCATGCACAGGTTGCTGTTGGGCCTGCTGACTTGATGACTTGATAGGCTGGACACCACCCAGTTCATGATGGGTAGCTCTGGCCACACGGTCACCTATCAGATGCTCCATCTCTATCAGGGCCAGTGGCATGCCAGGAGCTATTTTTCAAATAGTGTATAGCTCTCCTCTGCAGATGACACGACCTTGCTCCAGGAACCCAGGGGTCTGCATTGTGATTCTCCAACTGGAGCATCTCATTACCTTCACATGGTGTTTTTCCACCACAAATAACTCTAATATCAACAGGACCCACTCCTGATATCATTTGACTCAAGCAATACGGCTCTTGCATTGCATCCTAGACTCGCTGTCATTCAAAGCTGATAGCATTCCATGCTACCTGGTAAATGAGTCAGAGCAATATCACTAAGGGTCCTCCAGATCTTGAAGAGGCCTACCAAGCACTGGCTTCTTCCTTAGTGGTAAAGAGTTCGCTGATGTGATAGTGATGTTATGTTCTTCTCAGGCATTGTATCAGGTGGGACAGGATGTTGATGTGTCTCATTACTGGTGATGTTACTTTGGCCACTTGTTAAGATGGTGCTGTCAGGTTTCTCTTCTTTAAAGTTTGATTATACACACCCTCCTCCCCACCCCCACCCCTTGGTAATTAGTGCGTTATGATACACTTTGATACTATGTTAATATTCTATTTATCCTTATACTCATGATTTTACCATCCATTAATGGTTCTTGCCTGCAACCATTACTACTGTGGTACTTGCCAAATGGTGATTTTCTATTTCCATATTCCCTTCTACTTTTATTAATCAGAAATCTTCTATAAGGGAGCTATCCTTTCTCCCTCATTTCCTTATTTAATCAATTATTTATTTATATCACAATGAACTCATAAATAATAACTTTTTCTATAGGTTACAATCCATTACTAGCATGATTTATTTTGTTGCTCAAGTCATCACAGATTTGGCCATTGAGATTCTTTCAAGTTAAGCAATTTCTTAAAAGTAAGCACTTTTTTTTTTTTTTTTAAGGCCACACCTGTGACATATGGAAATTCTCAGGCTAGGGGGTGAATCAGAGTTGCAGCTTCTGGCCTACGCCACAGCCACAGCAACTGCAAGATCCGAGCTGTGTCTGCAAAATATACCACAGCTCACAGCCAGATCCTTAACGCAGTGAGCGGGGCCAGGGATCAAACCCACATCCTCATGGATACTAGTTAGGTTCAATACCACTGAGCCACCATGAGAACTCCAAAAGTAAGCACTTTTTATCAAAATTGGTTAAAACCATTGTCTCTTTCCAGTGCAACTTCATGAGAAGAACATCATGTACTCCCTCATCCCAGGTAGTGTTATGGGCATTTTGAATATTTTGCTAAGGAGAAGCAGCATTGGGACATATTTAATTCAGTTATTCCATTTAATGGAGTATAATTATGTGGTTTGAAATCACTATCATTTCCATGTATAGTTGGGTTATTATTAGCTATCAGGTATAGGAATGGCTTCCAAGAATATTTCTACTGTCCAAAATGTGCAGGACCAGAGGTTTTATTTCCATGTGAATGTGTCCTGCAGTACACAACACTGGAATTATGTTCCTAATGACTGGTCTGCCATTATAAATTTATTCAAGGCTCACTACATGGAAACAACATTTAAGACTCTAAAATATATTTTTGAAGACTCAAAAGAGAAACTCAAAAACAAATGAGAAGCAAGGTGTTTACCTAAGAGTTCATAAAGCTCAATATGTCATTTTAGTTCAATTTGGAAAGACTTTGGAACATTTCAATAAAATAAATAAGAGATATAGACTCCCAGTGTTGGTATATGTGAAGGTTATATTCTTTTGCCATCTTTAAATGCATTTATTCAAGAATTGAGAGAAATTTCCGGAAAAAAAGTCAATAAAAAAAGAAAAGTCATGAATTAAATGGAAATAATTCTGACATCAAAGTTAGAAGTACAACCACAAAAATGTTTAATCATATCAAAAGCAATAATTCAGTAAGTGGAAGAGATAACTTTCCAGTAGAATAATAATGAATAGACTCTTGGATTGTTTAATAATGAAGAGAAGTGACTTATGTGAACACTTTGGAGAAAGATTTACATTCCTTGCTGAAAAACTGACTCCTAAGAGGCTGACATACAATCATGATATGCCTCTATAATGAGGACATGGATGACCAACTGATAATGGAACTTCCACATGCTGTGGGTGCTGCCAAAACCAAAAACACACAAGCAAACACACAAATGCTGACCAATAATGTAAACATCACAAAATCCAGAGAAATGATGTTTTATTAAATAGGCTTGACATGTGACTAAAAATTGTTTCCTAACTTTTTTGAGCCACATATTCTTTAGATCACTTCTTCAAATGGCAACCGTTGAATAATAGTTCTGCAGAGAGGAGACAAGTCAGCTTTGAAATTTGTTATGATCTCTTTCCTCATTCTAAATAAATAGTAACTTTCAAACCTCACTTTATATCCGTAATTTGTTTTTCTTTGGCTTAAAGAGGGCCCCAGGTGGTATAAATTTCAAGCCTCACAAAATCCAAATCTGCCTCTCCCCTGAGCTCTTGAAAAGGGTGAGTTTTAAAAGCATATCCCATCCCGTGAGGGGGGCTTTCCCTGACCTGGGTACCAGAGTCCAGACTTAGTCCCAGTGCATTTAGGCACTTTACTTGCAGGAAGTGGGGGTGGGTCGCATCTTGTCCATTGCTGCCAGGCCCAGGGGAGAGGGAATCCAAGCAGAAGCTGCTCTCAGGTCTCCTGCTGAGCAGCCAGACACCTTCACCTCTCATTCATTAGCTGTGAAATGGTTGCTGTGAGTGTTTGCATGTGTTTACCCAACAGGTCTGCAAGAGGTGTGAAGCTCTGTTTGCTGCCAGTTTTAGTCTCCAAATAGAAACTGGTGGTGGGGGGTGATGACAGGAAATTGTACCAGGCAGAAGGGTTTATTAATATCAGTATTTCTCACCGGTGATAAATGAGTGTCCTGGGGGATCTGAGGATCTGACAGTTTTCATTTGCTTGCAGATGAAGCGAAGGCCTCACAGGACCTTAGCCTTTACAGCCTGGTGTGGGTTTGCTGCAATCACAAACAAATGGCAGCCTCAAGACCCCAGCCCTTATAAAACCACCTGGTAGACATGGAATTAGGCTAAAAACACCTCCAGTACATGCCCATCATTCCATCTCATTGTTTCATCTGCAGGTAAAACATAACTTCCTTATCTTCACCTTAGTTCTTGTGCTGCCTCTCCCCCTAGAATGTTCTCCCACCCCCATCTTCCACAATGTGTCATCCTTCAAAAACTAGCTCAAATGTTGCCTACAAAAGAAGCCTGCTCAAGTCCCATCCATACCCCCACCTCCCTGTGTGTCCTTGTTCTAGCTAGAGCACTTATTAACTGCCACCTGAAAGTATAATTATTTATTCATCCAGGACTGAAAAATTCTTGAGTAGGACCCAAACTTAAATCACTGCTATGATCCCAGATGGGCCAGGAAAGTGGAAGCACATGATAAATAAATGTTTAACAAACCATTCCATTGACTGTGAGCTTGAATTTTTCTCGTGCATGCAAAGCACTCATCCCAGGCCCTGACACATAACAGATGTTCAATAAATGATAACTATTATTTTTGTTTCCATACAGCTTTCAAAGCAGCTCTGAGATGAGCTAAACATGGCAGGGAAGGCAGTACTGAGTCATGATTACAATATAACGGCTATAAATACTGTTCTGCCATGTACTAGCTGTGGGACCTTGGGCAAGTTGTAACCACCGTAGTTTCATCATCTGTGAAAAGGAACAATAAGCTGTTGTGAGTATTAAATGACTTAGCACATATAAAGCACATAGAATAGAACCTTCCACACAGTATGTGCTATGCTAGTGTTAATAATTATTACTAGTGTTACTGCTGTAATTGTTACCTAGTGATTTAGGATAGGTGGCAGCCATTTCCCAAGGTCTCTTAGAATCCAGTCCTTCTTGAGTTGGCATCTGAAAGACTGTGGTTTATTTCCAGATAATGTCTCTTTTTCCAAGCCCCTCAAAATATTACTGCTTCCCCTCCTGATTCCTTTAGCCAGTGAAGAGGACATGGGGCAGGGGAAGGGCGGTAAGATGTAATGACTGACTTCACATATCTGAAGGGGATTCACCTTGGCTTCAAAGGGCACACCTTGAACCAGAGATGGACGTTTTAAGGAAGCCAAAACCTGTCCGGAAAGAGCAACCCTGGTAACATTCAGAATGGTCAGCCATGCATTGGGCTGTCTGGGAGGAAGCAAGCTCTCTGTCAATGTGAGCATTCAAACTGAGCCTAGATCACCTGTTGTCATGGTTACCATGGAAAAGAGTATGAGCCCTGTATTAGTTATTTATTGCTATGCAGCAAAATACCTCACAACCTAATGGCTTAAACAATATATTTTCATTACCTTGCCATGTTTGTGGGTCAGGAGTTCAGAGGCGGCTCAGCTAGGTGGCTCTGAAGGGCAGTCATGAAAAAGAGAGGAGGATTCAGGGTCTCCTATGGGGCTATAGCCTAGAGGTCACATGGTCATCTATTGGCTGGACTGGGCCTGGAGGATCTGTTCCCCACATGGCTTTCTCACACGGCTGTGGGAGAGAAGACTCTGTTTCTCTCTATGTGAGCTTCTCTGTAGGGCTGCTTGAGTGTCCTGACATGGCAGCTGGCTTCCTGTAGCGTACACGATCCCAAAGAAAGGCAAAAGAGAAGTGCATGTCTTTTACAACCTACCCTGAGAAGGCATATTCTATCATTTCTGCTACATTCTACTAATTAAAAGTAAAGATTCCCAGAGTTCCTGCTGTGGTGCAACAGGATCAGTGGCGTCCCTGCCGTGCCAAGATGCAAGTTCAATCCCAATCTGATACATTGGGTTAATGGATCCAGCACTGCTGCAGCTGTGGCATAGGTCACAACTATGGCTCAGATCTGGTCCCTGGTCCAGGAATTCCATATGCTGGGGAGTGGCCAAAAAAGAAAAATAAAATAAAAATTTAAAAAGTAAAGATTCCACACTCAAGAGAGAAATTAGGCTGCTTTGAAGGGAGAAGATTTAAAGAGTTTTGACGATTTATTTTAGACCACCACAAGTTCTTAAATGCTGAATTACTACACAATTGCTTTATGTTATTACTAGGTCAGAAGTTTTTAATTAGCAGAGATGCTAAGCTCCTTTGTTAAAGTTACTCCAAAACACAGGAGGAGTCATTGCCTTACTCCATCCCCAGTGAGTAGCTTAAGTAAGTTTACCTTGTCTAGGGCAATACAGCCTCATCAGTCACTCTTTCTGTCTCTAAGGCCTGGATGATCCCCCTCCAAATCACCGTCTTAGCTTCACCTTCTCTCATAACATCAGGAGAGCCCATCCTCTTCAGGAAGCTGAGGTAGGTGCAGTGTGTGTATGTGTGCGTGCTCATGAGTGCAAGTGTTTGGGGGCAGGGGAGTAGTTAATGCATTCTCTAACAAAAGTGTCAGCAAACGCTAGTAGAAATACCATGTCTTTCTATACAGTATCTCTAAAATTAATGTTTATTAACAACTGAAGAAATGAATATTATTTTCAATTTACAATGATGAAACTCTGAAGGTTTAAAATAAACAAACTACATTGCAGGTAATTATCAAGTAAAAAAAGTGGAGACAGCCTCCTCTTTACAAACACTTAACTTAGACATTGTCTATCCTGCCAGTAAATTCCTCATTTTTACAACAGTGAGGGTTGAAAACCTTAGAGCTTTCAAAGATCTGGAAGGTAGCAGCACAACACAGTCAAAAAGCAGGCCCTGATTAGCCAAGAGGCCTTGAGTTTCCTGCTTGCTCTGTCACCTACAGTGTGATCTAGAGCATGATGATATCCCTCCCTGAACCCCTGATTCCTCTCCTGTAATAGAAGGGTATGGATAAGGGGGTGCTGGGGGCTCTATAAATTCACAAAAATGCCCACCTACCTGGGCCTGCCCTTTGAATCAGAATCCCTGGGGTGGGTGGGTGAAGGAGGGGGTGCCTGTTCTGTCGAGCCCACTCTCCAAGGGTTGTGGTCACATAGTGTGCAGCATAAGCCAGTTTGGGAACCATAGAGCTGATGATCTCTAAGTTCCCTCCAAGCTCCAGCATTATGCCATTTTAGGATAGGGAAGAAGGAAGAAGCTCTGAGAAGTTGGAACAGATTGGGATGTCCTGATCAGTAAAGGCTACTCTGTTCACCATCACCCTCTGGCATGCTGCCTAAACTTTCCTCTTCATTTGCTCTTAAGACTCTAATGTACTATTTGGAGACATATTTCAATGTAAAATTGACCTCATTTAAAAATTAAATGATCCAGCCAGCTTGACGCAGTTCTCTTCAGTCAAATCTGAGCTAATTTGGGGCATCAAAATAATGATACAAATTTATTACAGCCTATTAAATGTGATAGGAATTCACAAGTCCATCTTTAAATAAATAGGTAAATGGGAGAGAAGGAAAATCTCTCCCTTATGGTAGAAGCCAATTAATAGGTGTAGAAAAAAATGATAAAGTTAGAAAACTGTTGAGTTCCCTGGTGACCTAGCAGTTAAGGACTCAGTTTTGTCTCTGCCGTGGCTCAGGTTCAATCCCTGTTCTGGGAATTTCTGCATGATGAAATGTGGCAAAGGAAGGAAGGAAGGAAGCAAAGCAAAGCAAAGCAAAACAAAAGAAAATCACCATTTGGTGATCACAGTGATGGTGAATTAAGGCCAGAATCATAATGGATGCCAGACAAATGGGTGAAAGTTTGCTGAGGAACTAGACACGTGTATGGTCTCATGGTATTTTCCTACAAAATTGTTCCTAATTACTAACAACACACTTATTAACTTTACTGAGGAATCACAGAAACCAGCCGAACCAAATGGTAGAAGTTAACAGCACGATGGATGGGTGGAGTGGACACTGCATGGCACCTGATAGGATACACAGAGAATGCAGCATCACTTCAGGGGCATTCCTACCAGAGATATGTACCTGAATCTAATTGTAAGGAAGGCATCAGACAAGCCCCACATGAAAGACAGCCTGCAAAGTGGTCATCCTAAGCTCTTCGGACATATCAAGATGGTGGAAATCAAGGGAAGACTATGGAAATGTCCCAGGTTGGATGCAACTAGAGGCATAAAGACTGAATGCAATGCACAATCGAGTGTCGCATATTGGACCAGAAAGGAAAGGGGGTAGAGATGTTGTTGTTGTGTTTCTATATTATTGAGATAATCAGTAAAGTTGAGCCTGTAGATTAGATGATAGATTGTATCAACATTAAGGTACTAATTTTGGCCAGTGTACTATGGATGTAGGAGAATGTCTGTTCTTAGGAGATGTACACTGAAGCATTTGCAGATAAGCTTGAAATTTACTCCAGAATGGTTCAGAAAATTAAAACGTGTGTGTGTGTGTGTGTGTAAAGAAAGAATAATACAAAGGAATTTCAAAAGAGAGTATATAGAAAATCTTTTATTTTTTCTTGTAACTTTTCTGAGTGTAAAATTATGTTTCTAGAAGGTTAGAAATAAATTTAAAAATCAAATACCCTTAGGGGGCTGATCAGGTCATCAGTCACTCGCATTTCAGTGTGAATTAGCCTGACTGGTTTGCAGTCCTTTTAATACCTATTTGATATCAGCTGCTCTGAGGAAATGGAAGCTCACTGAGTCGTGGGAGAAGATTAGGCAGTTTGAGCACCTGAAGCACTTTGGGGACCAGAATAGTCAAACAAAAACAGGGGTACTTCCAAGAGGACTTTAAAAGTAATATAAACACAGAGAACTGAGGGACAAGGACCCAAGGAGGTAGAACAGAAATTCAGAAAATGAGGCAAGAAGGGGCAATAGTCACATGTTGCCTAGAGCTAAGAAGATGCCCCTTCTCACCTTGACACTCTATTCTCTGTGTCATGGTGTTTTTCTCAGCCTGGGTACATACATCCACTTCTGAATAATTAAATCAGAACCTCTCGGGGGTGGGGGGGCGAGGCTGGGCACCAGGTCTAAGAAGCCCCCCAAGTGATTCCAGCATACAGCCCAGGTGGGGCACCCCTGAGCTGCGCTGTGGGGCAAGCAAGATGCTTGTTGGTCTCAGAAACCTGCCCCTTGGCCATCCCACCTCTAACCTCTCCCCTTCAGACCTGACCTTCACACAATCACCCAGCTGATCTTCTAAAGCACAGAGGTAACCATACCGACCCATTTGGAAAACTTCCCTGGATTTCTCATGTCCTGACTGACATACGAGGCTTCCCATTGTCTAGCTCCAACCAGGCTTCTCTCTCCCACATTCTCCCTGATGCATAATCCCACCCCATTCTCTTCTTTAAAGTTAAATATTCATTATTTTATTTTGGTAGTTTTTAGTGATAGTATTGTTCTCATCTCCCCAGGGCCAACAGGTACTGCCCACCCCTCACCCCCCAACCCCATACCAACACTTGCCTTGCTCCCTTCAATGACCACCCTCACTCCTTCTGGCTTCGAATCTTAGACCATTAAAATCCTCTCATTCTTCAACACTCATGTCAAATGGCACATCCTTTGTGAAGTCCCTTGATCATTCCATTTGGACTTAATGTCCTTTCTTGGCACTCTTTGTGCCTCTATCATAGCGCACAATTACAGCCTGTTTTATTGCTATTTGTTTACAGACTGTTTTATCCACTGAATTGTACAGTTACCCAAGTGTGAGGGTAGAGCCTAGAATGATGGAATGGCCAGGGCTTTGGAAGTCCTCGGGATGGATTTCAAAATGTGTCCACAAATTCTTCGATACTCCTTCCTTCAAGAAATAGAGCTTTATTCTCCTCCCCTTGAGTGTGGGCTGGACTTAGTGACTCACTTTTAGCAAATAGAATAAGGCAGAAGTGACAGTGTGACTCTGAGACTAGGTCATAAAAAGCATTGGGACTTCCTCCTCATTCCCCCACCGGCCCCCCGAACCTTCCTGATGACAAGGCCAGTCAGTTTCCAGGTCATGAGGAGACTCATCTGGAGAGGCCCATGTGGCATGGTCTCCAGCCAATAGCCAGGAAGGAGCTCCCAGTACACCTAAGTGAGCTTTGGCCTCAGGTTGAGACCCAGTGAACCAGATACCAGGCCAGTTATCCTGGGAAGACTTTAGGAGCACTGGCCTCCTAAGTTCCAACAAATAGGTACCATTCTCAAATATGACATTGCAGGAGTTCCCATCATGGCTCAGTGGTAGTGAATCTGACTAGTATCCATGAGGATTCAGGTTTGACCCCTGGCCTCACTCAGTGGGTTAAAGATCCAGTATTGCCATGAGCTGTGGTGTAGGTTGCAGACCCAGCTCAGATCTGGTGTTGCTGTGGCTGTGGCTGTGGCTGGCAGCTGTGGCTGTGATTAGAGCCCAAGCCTGGGAACCTCCATGTGCCATGGGCAGAGCCCTAAAAAGCAAAAAAAAAAAAAAAAAAAAAAATTCTCATGTGTTCATTCAGTCCTGTGTAATTCATTGCTGTTCTGCTGGATCTTGAGTTAGCAGTCTCATGAGCCTATATGCTTTTTAATGAAAAAGAGGTCTAGAAATCCTAACCCAATCTGGTGTGGCCTGAAAGTTGTCCAAATGATGTGTCAGAAGTGTGCATCCAAGAGTCTACTCTTTGGAGTGTCAACAGTTTGCAATACCTGATAGTCCTTTTCCATGGAGCTCTGAGATTGTCCATCTTTGTTGAAGACACAAACTCAGGTCTATAGCTGACAGCAAAGCCTTTAGGCAAGCATCAGAGACAATAAAAACCATCTTAAATCACAGATAAATGGGAGTTCCTGTCATGGCTCAGCAGTAACAAACCCAACTAGGATCCACGAGGACGCAAGTTCGATCCCTGGCCTTGCTCAGTGGATTAAGGATCCGGTATTGCCATGAGCTTGGTGTAGGTCACAGACACAGCTCAGATCCTGCATTGCTATGGCTGTGGTGTAGGCTAGAAGCTACACCTCCAATTTGAACCCTAGTCTGGGAATTTCCATATGCCATGGGTGTGGCTCTAAAAAGACAAAAAAATAAAATAAAATAAATCATAGAAAAAATGGCTGTGGTTTAATTTATTACTGATACTTTTCAAATGTAGAGGTCTAATGAGAGTTTGTAATAAGAATAATGTAACTGCCAAGAAAATGTGATTGCTTCTGTAGCATGCATAACAAGATGATAAAGCAATTGCAAAACAAGTTTTAGACAATATGTCTCTAAGAATAATGAGGAAGCCTATTTTCAGAGAAGTCAGAGAATGTTTGATTTATAAAAATGGATAAACATAACTTTATAGAGCAAAAACCTTGAGATATAGCACAATAATCTTGAGACATAATATACCAAGAATATACCAGGAATAAAAATATACCAGAAATATGAAGAGATTCAGTAAATCTGGCATAGGTCCTAGATTGTTGTATTTTTATAAAACTCTATAGGGAAGTCTGATGTGCATCTCCAACTGAAAACCAAAGTCACAAAAGATACTAGATTCAAATTTAGAAGACCGTGACAGAGTTCCCGCTGTGGTGCAACAGGATCAGCGGCATCTTAGGAGTCCTGGGATGCAGGTTCAATCCCCAGACTGGTATGGTGGGTGGGTTAAGCATCTGGTGTTCCACGGCTACGGCTTGGGTCACAACTGCAGCTAGGGTCACAACTGCAGCTAGGATCTGATCCCTGGCCTGGGGAACTCCATATGCCATGGGGCAGCTAAAAAATAAATCAATTTTTAAAATTTTTTTAAAAGACTGTGACAAACACATTAAACAATAACAGAAATTACGGATAATGCTGTATTATTCTTGCTGTCTAACATCAGGCAAAGCATCACTAGGATTCTGATACATATAAGCAAATGAGACAGAGTCTACTCAATGTTTCCTCTGAAGTTAAAACCTATCATGGAAAGTGAGGACACTGACAAACATCCAGAGAATTCCCATGATTCATATAATTTCTGAAATCTTTATATTAATATTTTACCTATTTGAATTTAACCTAGGGAAGGCTGAGTGTCTCTTCTGATCTGACATTTTTTCCCATGAAACTTTACAGTAGTAACATGTTGAAAAAAAAAAAAAAAAAAGCCCTAATTATTTCTAGCATCTCTCTCTCTCTCTCTCTCTCTCTCTTTTTTTTTTTTTTGCCATTTCTTGGGCCGCTCTTGCGGCATATGGAGGTTCCCAGGCTAGGAGTCTAATTGGAGCTGTAGCCACTGGCCTACACCAGAGCCACAGCAACGCGGGATCCGAGCTGCGTCTGCGACCTACACCACAGCTCACGGCAACGCCGGATCGTTAACCCACTGAGCAAGGCCAGGGACTGAACCCACAACCTCATGGTTCCTAGTCGGATTCGTTAACCACTGAGCCACGACGGGGACTCCTAGCATCTCTTTTTTTATAAGGTGACAGAACACAAATCTTTGAGATTTTTCCAGGGGGCCCTCTGAGAAATCTCAAAATAGATTTCAGTGTAAAAGATATCCCAAAATATTTCCTTCCTTCCTCTCTCTCTTTCTTTCTCTCTTTCTTTCTGTCCATATTTAGATCGATGTGGGGAAGGCAAAAATCAAAAAGTTGTTAGAGGAGATATGGACATTTGATTAAGATGGGATCATGGGTGCCTGAAATGATAGTTCTTTAATGAATCAAAACAAGAATACATTTTAAAAATATATATATATAAAGTAACATGATTGTAAAGTATATGTAACTTCTTTCATAACTGAGATTTTTTTCCTAAAAAATCAAGGATATAAAAAAGTTAACATAAAGAATTTTTGCTGTATAGGCAGATTACACAGAAAATGAAGAACACCTCCTCACATTGTTGGCAAAGGCATTAATCAGGAAATCAAGGAGACAAGCCCTTTAAGTGGAACAAAGTTTACTGACGTTTTAACACATTCCATAGCTTCTTTTAAGACTCAAAGGCTCTAAGCCAAAGCAAGTAAAATTCACTTAACAAATTTTGTCTCTTATTATTCTCCTTCATAGTCAGGATGGATCTCAGGGTTCCACAAGGTGGAAAGTAAGTTCATAATAATTATGCGAAGATGTTATTTCCGTTAAAGTGTCATGTGTTCCTCGCTTCTATCTTCACATGAAAAGGAGCATTTCAAAATGTTCTCCATTTTTAATTCTAATGCAATATTAATAGTTATCATCCACGTGAACAAAAGCTCTGTGGGGGTCCTCAACAATTTTTAAGAGTATAAAGGGGTCCTGAGACTAAAAGTTTGAAAGCTATAAACCAACTGCCATAACATGGTGCTGTGCGCCCAGCAGGGAGAATTCATGTGTCCAGCAACCAAAGGGCAGGATTAGGAATTGCCCACTCATCATCACTCCTTGTGAAATTTGTGTTTCTCTGAACCTTGAGTTTAGGGGTTCTGGTTTTCAGAGAGAAAATGCTCCCAACAGGGAAACCAGTAAGTTTCCCATTAATTTTTTTGCTATGGCTTGCAGGGGGCCACATTTGACTCCTTGTGCCAAGAGAACATCCTGGCAGGTAATTGGCTCAATTATAAGGAGGAAGTAGGTCTGTTCTCACCCAATGGACGCAAGACGAAAATGTTCGGCATCCAATTTTGATAATAAATAGAAGTGCAGCAGTCATGGCCATGAGGCTGGTCACCACATCGGGTAAGCCACCTAGATCAACAGAGTTGCCAGCTGTGAATGAGGGGAATCTACATGGTAGTGAAGGAAGGAGACGATGCCTATTGGTTGCAACCTCTACAGAAGCCTGCATTGTTCCTCCATTTCCTTTCTCTATAAGATTCCCCAAGGGAAAAAAAAAAAAACCCAACCAGAATTCTGGAGGCACTGTTCCAAGAACTAGCTGTACAGGGCAGATGGATCCAGGTGGCACACGGTGGGCAGTTACAGACACCAGGGTGCTTCCCTCAGATGCCCTTTTTAGAAGTGAGGGGTTCAATCTTCCAGCCGTGATGCTCTCTCTAGGAGCTGGAAATTCCAGCTGCATCCTCCCCCGTAATTATTCAGTGGAAGAGTGCCTTCTAACTCAAGATCACACCCCTGCCATGGAGGCAGCCTGCTGATGAGGGGTAGGAATGCGGCCCCTTGCCTTGAGATGGGACAGCTCTGGGGACCATCACAGCTGCAGAGATGCCCTATAATGGTGAGGCCTGTGTGGTGACTACAACTCAGTTCAAGCTCTCCCACTGTCCAATGCTGGGTCTTAACTCCTTACAGGTGTTAATCCTGGGGACTTGACTCAGTGACCTTCCTACACAACAGTGCTTATCTCAGAGTTCAATTCCCGAGGACTTAATTTAAGGGAAGGCCTCCACACTATCCTGTTTCATATAAGTCTTAACACACTTTTAAAAATAACTCATTGATCTAAAATGTATATAGATCAATATACCCTAAAATTGGGATCTGGGGAAGCGTGAAGCAAAGCTTTTGATTAAAAGCTTTTATGTGTTCAAATAAATTTGGGAAATGCTTAGTTAATTACAATTAAAACATATTTCTTTATAATAAAATTTCTTGGGGCTTTGAATATGCTGACTGGAGAGTGAATCTCCAAGAGGGGGTCCCTGTAGTAAACAAAATCTTCCTAAAGTTTTGTGACCATGAATTTAAATTTTTTCTTTTTCTTTTTCTTTTTCTTTCTTTCTTTCTTTCTTTCTTTCTTTCTTTCTTTCTTTCTTTCTTTCTTTCTTTCTTTCTTTCTTTCTTTCTTTCTTTCTTTCCTTCTTTCCTTCCTTCCTTCCTTCCTTCCTTCCTTCCTTCCTTCCTTCCTTCTTCTTGCTGTTTATCCGTGAACATTTTTCAGAAGCATTCTCCTGTGGGGCACAGTTCAGGAAAAGCAGTCCATATTTACAGACACTTAATTAGGAGTTATTCCATTTGGCATCTTTAAACGTTATCATGGCTTTGGGATGCTCTTCATAAGTCACATACAAGAACTGTCAAGGAAGTTAGAGCTGGAGCCTATGTTTCTTCTCAATAAGCTCCTCAGTGACAGACAGAGAAATGGAAAAATCAATTCTCTGAACTACAAATTGCCTCAAAGTTGGCGTCATTATTTTAAAGAGAGCCACCAGGACATTAGCTGTAAGGGGTTTTTTTTAAATGCCCCCTGAAGATTGTTGTACTGGAGTGGCTGAGGGGGTTTATTTATGACATCTTCCTGCGTGCATGGCTGAGAGGTACCCTTCAGCAAAAGGAACTTGAACAGGCTCTGTCTACATCAGTTGCTGTGCTCCCGCCAAGTGACTTAGAGGTACAACCCTGGTGACCTCACCTGAAACTATGGGCCCACGAACTGACTGAGTATCCAGAAAGCTAAACACTATGGGGAGGGCTGGCATGAGTCACTTCCCAGTAGAGCCACTTCACTTGGATGCTGGCCACCTGACTCAGTCGAATTCTCTATTTTAGGAGGTGTAAATGCCAGGGCAGATCTCTCAACTAAGGTTGTAACCTAGACATTCCTGAGCTTTTGCATTTCTCACCCTTCACAGCACCTGGGCCCAGAGTGACTGGGCAGCTAGGAAGGTGACTTCTCTTGTTGTTCCCTTAATCCTTTGCATCTTCCTATAAATACCCCACATCAAAAGAAATCTTTATAATCACATGAAACTTGACTGATACAGAAATTAGTATTAAGAGCGGAGTTGCAAGAGGCCTGGGCAGAGGGATTAAACATGATTAAACCACATTAAAAATGCCACTGGGTAGAGGGAAAATGAGAATATCCACATCTTGGTGTTGAAGGCTAACAGGTCTGTGGTTTATAGCAGTCAAGCAATTAATTACACTCTTATGTTGGCGTCTCATGATCCAAAGGAGGTGCCCACCAAAGGTAAAGCTTTAGAGCAATGACAAACACCATTTCACAGGCTACAGGGAAGTTTCCAGGTAAGGACGGACAGGCTGTTTCTTACAGATGGATTCCCAACAGGCTGTTGGGAAAGGGACTGATTCCAGTCCCAGCAGGTAAAGAAACTAACCTCATCTGGAAAGCACAAATTTTTTTTTGTCTTTATTTATTTATTTGTCTTTTGTCTTTTTTTTTTTTAAGGGCAATACCTGCAGCATGTGGAGGTTCCCAGGCTAGGGGTCTAATCGGAGCTGTTGCTGCTGGCCTATGCTGCAGCCACAGCAATGCCAGATCAGAGCTGCGTCTGTGACCCACACCACAGCTCACGGCAACACCGGATCCCCAACGCACTGAGCGAGGCCAGGGATTGAACCCGAAACCTCATGGTTCCTAGTCGGATTTATTTCCACTGTGCCATGACAGGAACTCCCAGGACTCAATTCATTTTAAATCTCAGATGCTAACAACTAGTGTTGACTTTAATGCTTGTTTGTCTGGCCAGTTTTGGTTTATGTAGATTACATCTATTGACATTTCCCATAGTACACAGAATTGTGAACATGGTTTCAACTTTGTAGAGACCCCTAATAGGTCTCAGGGACCCCAAGAGATCTATAGATCACACTTTGACAACCATGTGTCCAAGTACACACTTTGGGGTTTCTTGAGGTACCTATGAGGATCTGTCAATTTTTTTTTTTTTGTCTTTTTAGGGGTGCACCCATAGCATATGGAGTTTTCCAGGCTAGGGGTCAAATCGGAGCTGTTACTGCCGGCCTACGCCACAGCCACAGCAATGAGGGATCTAAGCCGCATCTGCGACCTACACCACAGCTCACAGCAACGCTGGATCCTTAACCCACTGAGCGAGGCCAGGGATTGAACCCGCAATCTCATGGTTCCTAGTTGGGTTCATTTCCACTGCGCCATGACAGGAACTCCTGTCAATTTTTTCATTCACATTTATGATAAACTAAAGCATGTGTATACAGACACACTCCAGGTCTTCTGGTGGGCCATCTCACAGTTGGAACAAAGCTACATACCTCAGAGCCCACACTTACACTGTGTGCAGCTCTGTTAGCATCACATTTGGAAATGACTCAAGTTAAGTTAAGTGTGTCTAGGGATTGCATGGAGTACAAGGAGACTGAACCAACAGGAAACTGGGCCATGGTGGTCAGAACCACATTCATGGCAGAGAGAGGATTTACTATACTCAGGTCTTGCTTGTCTGGAAAAGTTAGTGCCTGAGGAATGGACATTAATTGGAATACTTGGAGTTTCAAATTTTATTTATTCAGTTTTTTTAAATACTCATATAGGGCTTACTAATAGCCAGGCACTGTACTTTATGTGTATTCATTTATCTAATTCTCATAATGGCTCTGTGAAGTAGATACTGTTACTATCCTAATTTTATTTTATTTATTTTTTGAATTGTATTTTTATTTTAGTTATTTATTTGGCCATGCTTGAAGCATGCAGAATTTCTCAGACCAGGGATTGAACTCCCACCACAGCAGTGACCCTCGCCACTGAAGTGACAGTGCCAGGTCCTTAACCTGCTGAGCCACCTGGGAACTCCTTTCCTAATTTTATATATGAGAAAACTAAGGCATGGAAATGTGCCCAACACCAGTCAGCTTGTACGTGGAAAATCAAGAATTCAAACACAAGCAGTCAAACATCTGAGTTCATAATCTTGTCCACATTATCAGTATGCTTCTCTTGCTACAGGGATTATTTCTTTTCTATTTAAACTATTATTTTTAAGTTTGAATGGACAATCTATTCCTATACCTGTTTTTTTTTAAGCAAACTCATATTAAAAGATATGCATTCAGTGCTGGGACAACTAGATATCCACATGCAAAAAAATGAAGTTGGACCCCCTACCTCATACTATGTACAAAAATTAACTCAAAATAGACCCATGAACAAAACGTACGAATTAAATCCTAAAACTTTTATAAGAAAACAAGGGGAAATCTTCATAACTTTGGATATGGTGATGAATTCTTAGATATGACACCAAAAGCATGAGCAAAATAAAAAATAGATAAACTGAAACTTCATCAAAATTAAAAACTTTTGTATATTAAAAACATTATCAAAAAACTGAAAAGAGTTTCAATCTCTGGTCCAGCATATGAGATGCTTAGAAGTAACCACTCTGTTCTAACAAGTAAAAAGCTGAACAAACTGAAAAATGAACAACGCTTCTTATATCTGTAAGAGAAGTGAGGTCACTGGGCAAACCTTTGTGCTGCCCACCAGCTAGAGAGACTGACAAGCAAATCCAGAGAATCACAACTTAGAAGAACAGAAATCCATGAGCAAAAAGCTCCATGGGACCCAGTGCAAGGGAAGGAAAACCGGATAATTGTAATTGACAGATTTCTGGAGGCTCAATGTGAGAGTGAAAAACTCCAGGGTGACTCAGTCATAGTGGGGGGTCCCCATACTCTTGTGAATTTTACTTCCAAGAGCTGAAGCAAGCCCCCAGTGGTGATTATTGGGGAAAAATTTTCTCATACTTCCACCTTCAGGAAGAAGAAAAGGACCATTTTGAAATACTCCAGAGCATTCTGTTCTTCTCAACAAGGCCTCCCCTCAGGAGTAAAAATTGAACCAGAGCTTAACCTGTCAGATTTTATTGGAGCCTAGCTGACCTGGGGAGAGTGGAAATACTCTACTCGAGCCCACTCAAGCCATCCTGTCCCATCTAAGGGGGAAGGAGGAAACAGAAATATGTGTTGTTGACATCTATAGGTCTATTGCATTACATCTACTGACATTTTCCACAGTATACAGAATTGTACTGTGTCTGCTGGTAATTGTACTCAGTCTATTGGTAAAAGACTGAGACAAGTCATTGTACCACATCTTACCACCACATTGCCAAAGGCTTATTTACATCTGTTCCTTTAACACAGTACCTTGCATCCAGGTATCAAGGAAAAATTACAAGGCATACTAAGGCAAACAACACAGTTTGAACAGACAGAGCAGGCATCAAAACCAGACTCAAATATGGCAAGGTTATTGAAATTAGCAGACGGGGAATTTAATACAACTATGATGAATACACTGAAGTAGGCAGCATGCAAGAACAGATGGGCTATATCAGCAAAGAGACAGAAATTCTAAGAAAGACCCAAAGAGAAATGTTACAGATCAAAAACATTGCAATAGAAATGAAGAATGCCTTTGATGGTCTTATTAATAAATAGCACTAAGCCGAGGAAAGAATTTCTGAGGTTGAGGAATTCTTAATAGGAACAGACAAAACTGAAAAGAAAGTGAAAAATGGCCTACAGCATGGGAAAAAATATTTGCAAGTTATATATCTCATAAAGTTCTAGTATCTAGACTATCTGAAGGGCCTTTACAACTCAAGAACAAAAAGATAAAAAACCCAATTTAAAAATGGACAAAGGACTGAACCAGACATTTTCCCAAAGACTACATGCCAAATGGCCAATAAGCACATGAAAAGATACTCAACATCATAAGTCATTAGGGAAATGCAATACAAAATCACAATGAGACATCACTTTACATCCACTAGGACAGCCATAAAAAAAGAAAGTAAAAAATAGCAAGTGTTGGTAAGGATATGGAGAAACTGCAACCCTCATGCACTGCTATTGAGAATGTAAAATGGTGCCACTGCTGTGGAAAATAGTTTGGCCGTTTTTCAAAAAGTTCAACAGATTTATCATATGATCTGGCTCAATATTCTTAAATATGTATCCAAAATGATTGAAAACATGTACCCAAACAAATACTTATGCATGAAATGTTCATCGCAGGATATTCATAATAGACCAAAAGTGAAAACAACTCAAATGTTCAAAAACTGATGAGTGGGGAGTCCCCATTGTGCCTCAGCAGTAACGAACCTAATTAGTATCCATGAGGATTCAGTTTCAATCCCTGGCCTTGCTTAGTCAGTTAAAGATCCAGTGTTGCTGGGAGCTATAGTGTAGGTCGCAGACTTGGCTCTGATCTGCATAACTATGGTGTGGGCCTGCAGCTGCAGTTCCAATTCAACACCTAGCCTGGGAACTTCCATATGCCACAGGTGCGGCCCTAAAAACCAAAACGACAACAACAGCAACAACAAAACCTGATGCGTGGATAAACAAAATGTGGTATGTACATAATATATATACAATGAACTATTACTCAGCCACAGAAAAGAATGAAGCACTGGTACATATTCCATTTTGGGTGAACCTTGAAAATACCGTGGGAAATGAAAAAAGCCAGACACGAAAGGTCACATATTATATGACTTCACTTATAGGAAATATCAAGAATAGGTAAATCCAGGGTGACAGAAAGCAGACTGGAGGTAGCCAGGGGATAGAGGGAGCAGAGACAAGAGAGTAACTGCTTAATGGGTATAGGATTCTCTTTCGGGACGACTAGAATCTTTGGAGTTAGACAGAGGTGGTGGTTGCCCAACATTATGAATAGAATACATGGTACTGACTTCCATCTTAAAAGGTTAACTTTGGAGTTCCTGTTGTGGAGCAGTGGTTAAGGAATCCGACTAGGAACCATGCGGTTGTGGGTTCAATCCCTGGCCTTGCTCAGTGGGTTAAGGATCCAGTGTTGCCGTGAGCTGTGGTGTAGGTTGCAGACGTGGCTCAGATCCTGCGTTGCTGTGGCTCTGGTGCAGGCCGGCAGCTACAGCTCCGATTCGACCCCTAGCCTGGGAACCTCCATATGCCACAGGAGCGGTCCTAGAAAAGGCAAAAAAAAAAAAAAGGTTAACTCTATGTGTTTCACTTCAGGTTTTAAAAGTATGTGTTGAGATGTCATACCCCCACCCCTAACCCTCATCTTTCACCTCTTCCACACTACCTCTTCCCTTTCAGGGCTAAAGGATAGAAACAGCATGCTCTCTTCAGGAAGAAGGGAAAGCAAAACCCCAGAAGGGTATCCACTGATGCCTGACCAAGCAGGCTGAGATTCAGGGCAAGGCTAGGCAAACAAGGTCTATTCCTCTGAGTTTTTAAATCCATAGAGTATAGGATAGTACTCAAAATGAGATTCTGCTAACCATTTAAAATGAAATAATACCCTGGTATTATTATTGCATGTCTTCTTTCACAATATTGAAGAGGGGAAGATCCCAACTCATTCTAGGAATTTCCCTGATACCAAAACCAGACAAATACAGCATAAGAAAACTACAGACTGACACCCTTCATAAAAACTGATGCAAAATTTCAAAACTAAATTTTATCAAATGCATAAAAAAAGATAATACGTCATGACCAAGTGTATTTTTTCCACTGGGATAATGCTAGTTTTTTTTAATATTAGAAAAATCAGCCAATGTAATTCACCATATTAACAAATCAACAATAGCAACATATGATCATCTCAATAAATGCAGAAATGCCATTTGACAAAATTCAACATCTATTCCTACACTTGATCTTAGCCAAAAGGCCAATCAATAATGGCAACATCCATTCCTGATTTTAAAAAGCAAACTCTTAGAAAATTTAGAATAGAGGAAAACTTGCTCAACCTGACAACAAATACGTACAAAAAAACTTACAGCTAATATTGTACTACATTCTTTTCCCCTAACACCAGGAGCAAGGTAATGACATTGGCTCTTCCTACTTCCACTCAACATTGTCCTGGAGTTACAGCTGGGCAATCAGGCAAGAAAGAAAAATAAGGATATCCAGGCTGAAAAGGGAAAAGTAAAGCTGTTTTTATTTGCAGATGACACGATCATCCATGTACAAATGATGGAATCTACAAAAAAAGCTATTGTAAGTAATATGAGTTTAGCAATATGAAGGAGTCAAGCTTAATATACAAAAATCAAGTTTATTTCTATATTCTAGCAACAAAAATTAGACTTTGAAATTTAAACATACCATATACAACAGCATTATGATCTATAAGGCACTTAGGAATTAATCCGACAAAAGATGTACAGGATCTTCCAGCGCTGCTGTAACTGTGGTCTAGGTTGCAACTGTGACTTGGATCTGGTCCCTAGTCACAGAGCAACAAAAAAGAAAAAAAAAAGAGAGAGAGAGAGAGAGAGATGTGCAGGTTCTTTATGCTAAAAACCACAAAATACTGTGGGGAGAAATTACAGAAGACTTACATGACTGAGAACATCTCCACATGGAGGAAGAGCCTAATCTACTGGTGGTTAGTGTCCTGGCCTCCATGCGGATTGTGTAAAGAGCCAAATATAAAGTCGGTCTATCATAAACCAGGGGAAGTAGACAGATAATGGCTTGGAAAATGATCTTAGGCTGATAGGCTTCTCTCTTTTAAATTACTGATTATGGGAAAATGAGCTGATCATATGGGTTGAGCTACAATAGAAAGAACATGGATTTTAGAGTTAGGCACCCCTCAATTAAATCCCAACTGCTGCAACTTTAGATGCTTGATCCTTAGTAAGTTATTAACCTCTCTGATCCTCAATTTGTTGGTTAAGGGGTGACTACAGCAAGGTGGGCAGAGACTGGGCCAGATGCTTACTCATCTCTTCCTGGGATCAAGGACTCCATTTCCTAGTTTCTCTGACAGTTGGGTCAGGGCTATATGACTATTTTGGCCAATATAATTGGGTGGATTGATGAATACCAATTTCAGGGCTGGCTCCAAGGGCCTGTGTGATCATCAACAGTTTTTCTCCCCCTGATCTCCTGTCTAGAAGAGAATGCTTTTGAGATGGCAAGGTATGATAGAAGGAGCCTGAATCTCTGAGTTCCATCTGGTGAAGAGATACTCAGGGGAGCATCTGGACTCATAGTGGACTGTGACATGAGCAAGAATCACACCTTGGTGGTATGAAGTCCCTGAGATTTGGGGTTTATTTGTTACAGCAGTTAGCATAATGACTAACTTATTTTCAGAGCTAGAGTTAGGATTGTTTATGGTGTATCTACCCTGTGTATCAGTTTCCTCTGCCTTTGAATGGGGTCTAGCACATTATAGGTGCTTATACGATAAATGATTACTACTTCTGCCACCATCCATGAAAGCATCCCCCTTCTCCCCCAACCTGCTGCTGCCTTCCCAAGAACAAAGTACCAAACGTACTTTGTTTGACACTTAGGGACATAAAGGCCAAAATGAGAGAGTAGAGGTGAGAGCCGAGAGAGATGATTTTGACACAGCCTCAAAGGAACAGGTAAAGTGTACAACAACAAAAGTGAGGGATCGCCTGTAGTGGCTTGGAGGTCTCTCCTGATGGTCTGTAACCTCTTTCTCCCTATTGCAGCAGGTTTTGCTAGCAGTAGCTCAAATACTTTTTCTGTGAAACACCCTGCCTTGTCATGAATGAAAACCATGGCCTGAGCTGCCTTAATGAAGATGTCTGAGTGTTATATAGGATGACCATAAAAACCAATCTTCCTGGGGCAGTGCCTATTCAGGCCTGTAGTCCCAGGGCCCTGTCCAGTTGGCACCCCCTCTCACTCTCCCGAGTGTCCTGGTTTAAATGATAAGTTATATGGTTATCCTATTTCTTTTTTTTAATTGAGGTACAGTGGATGTACTATATTACATAATTTTCAGGTGCACAACATAGTGATTCATAATTTATAAAGGTTATTTTCCATTTATAGTCATTATAAAATATTGGCTATATTCCCTGTGTTGTACTATATATCCTTGTGGCTTATTTATTTTCTACATAGTAGTTTCTACCTCTTAATCCCCCTCAAAACTTGCCCCTCCCCACAGGTAACCAGTGGTTTGTTCTCTATATCTGTGTATGGTTATCCTATTTCTAAATAAAATGTGCAGTTAATTATTTTCCTCAGGTTATTTACTTTGGTCATTGACTGTCCTTGGCTTGCTCTTTGAACCACCTACCTTACCCTACAGCGTGTTTTCTCTCTGACAAAAGAGAGAATCATCAGACTAAGAGAAATATTAAAGGAGTAGAGGCTCAAGAATACACAGGACCCGAGTAGATGAGTAGATACTTCTTACCACAACCCCGGCCAACTACCCATCTTTAGAAACTGCCATCTCTGTATTTACTGGCAGCTCATCCAGACCCAGAGTGTAAATAAACAGGATGAGGATTCTGTCTTTGGAAGGTTGGCACATGAAAAATACGCTCTTGTGTTTTATACTGAGTGTCAAAAGTGATTTGCGAGGGGAGCCCAGAATCCCTTTCCTGTCTCCATGGAGATATTTGCCAACTTCTCTCCCAAGTGAGAAGTTGGGCTAAGATAAACCTCCTCTGACACAGTCTGAGGAAATATCAGGACTATTCAGGAGTAAGGCTGCACAGGAGGAGGGCTAGTGGTAGCCAGGGGCTCACTTCAGACTCAATCCTTTTGTCTTTGTGGGACAGGAGAGAGGCTCACGAAGGAACAGGGTAAAACCCGCAACACGGGAGCTATCAAGCCTTCACTGTAAGAAGCTAGAAACAATATGATAAGTGCATTCAACAAACATTTATTGAGGACCTTCATGTGTTCTTACTAAGCTAAGTTTTACGGACGATACACTGGTGCTGACTGGCCCTAAACAAGCGGCTTTTACTATATCAGAAATTGCAAACTTGGAGGCTTACAAGGGTCAGACAGGTAGCATGACCGAATGAAAAAGACCCAATGTAAGAAAAATGAGGATGGAAGCGGCCTTTCAGATTCAGAGTCCTGAGTCAGTAGGGATTGAGGGGGACTGTGGGCACCTGGAAAGACCACGCCTCCTTCAAAAGGGGCAGACATGAGGACCTAGTGCTGCCAGATCTTATGATTTTCCAAGAGAATCCAGAAATACAGATTTTTATTTAAAATATGTGTATTTTAAAATATTGGTAGATAAATTAATTTTTTAAAATTCTGTGCCCTTTCAACACTGTGAGCCAAAAAAACCATCTCCGCAGGCTGGATACAGCCCTTGGGCCTCGGAGGTATGCCTGGATCCAAGACCCATAGTTTATACTATGTCAAAGATTTCAGATGGCAGATGGGGTGTGGGCACATCTAAACACTTTGGAAGCAATTAAGCCATTATTTACCTCCAAACAGCTTTTGTCAAATCCCAGAGCCAGAAGGCACTTTAAAGTTCACTGAGTTTAACGCTTCATTTTACAAAGAAGGAGCTGAAGTCTAGAAGCAGAGTTAGCACTAAGACCCTGCCCTAGGTGAGATTTTTGTCCCGCTGGGCAGTCGCCACATGTCATTGGAAATACAGAAGGCATTCACATGGCCATCCTCCTTCCTGTTACACCTTAGTGACCCTGCGCCTTGGGATGCAGCATGTGTCTGGGATGGGCCCTTCATCATCCCTGGGCCCCCTAGGAATGTTTTTCAGGCCAGTGTAGAGGGGTTTGGGTCAAACAAGAGGAAGAGCATTTTGACGGATGACAATGCCAGACCTTGGAAATGTTTCTAAATAGCTCTCTCTGGAAAGGTTTTGGGCAAATTAGCATATTCAGTGGTGATGTGAATTTAGGAGGTAGGAAGGTCATCTAGTCCATCCCTCTGCCTCCAAGGAGCCTCAGCCTTTGCTTTTCAGCCTCTGAGGGTTTGTAAGGGAAGAGGGGACCATTTCTGCCACCAGACTACTGTTCTGCCTTCATCTGGACTTGTCTGAGGGAAGAACACATAGTTTTTGCCTTGATAACATGTATTTTAAAAAAACCACATCAGGATTTTTTTTAAAAAGTCCCTTATAGAAAATACAAAATATAAAGAAAAGCATATGAAAGGAAAAAAATACTATAATTAAAGCATCTAGAAATAATCTATCGTACTTATATTTTATATGCATATATAATTATGTATATATTTACTTACATGTGTAATGAACTATAAGATATAATATTTATATACATATATCATAATTTTTTAAATTGGGATTTACATATGCTTTGGTGACCTGTTTTACTTTTACTTTATTGTGAACACTGGTACATATTTTTAATTAGTCTTCTCTGATTTTTTAATGGCTTGACAATATTCCATAAAATGGAATACCACAATTCATTTTGGTGGCTTCTTGGAGTGGTCAAAATAGCTTAACAAGGAAATTTCCCACACAGCTTAATGCAAGGGTCTTGAACCTTTTTCTGAAAAAAAGAACTGCTTTTGATTTCCCCCAGAGCCTGGTAATGATGAGGTTGAGTATCTTAACTGGACAAGGGAGAACTGCAAGGGCCCTGCTGGGCCTCCTGCGATGCTGCAGTCACCAGCAGGGAGATTTAACCATAGCAGTCTCCTGGGACACCTACCAAATAACTTCCCAAATCAGCTGATCAGTTTATTGGGATACTTGGCCTCGAACCCACTGAATGGGGAAAATATCCTAATTTTAGGATGGGACCACCTGGTATGACCCACATGGGACACCAGCCTATTTATATTGACCCCCAAAATGGGAATTCCTGGTCTGAAGAGTTGATGAATATGTCACTGGCCTTGAGCCCAGCCCAGTCCCAGGTCTCTGGCCCTGCACGATAGGCCTGTTGTGTCCACAGAGCCTGACTTGCAAAGCCCTCTGTCCTTGCATAGGCAGAAGTCCTTCTGAACCTGAGCACAGAGTGTTTCTTCTTCCTCTGCAGAGACTGTCAGTGTCCTCCTGGCTGCTGGTCCAAAGAGTAAACGGGACCTTTTCTAGAGACAGTTGGGTCCTTCCCAGAAAGAGCCCATAACTGACCCTGGACAGAAAGGTTGTTCTTAAGGCAAGAAGCACAGTAAAAGCAAGAGACCCTCCACTCCAGATTAAGTCTGGGCAGATGCACTGCCTGTAGTTTCCCTGCAAATGGCCACTTATCTTCATTCTCTCCCTGCCCCCCTCTTCCCTGGCTGTGGAAGCTATTTTTAAATCGCCCTGGCAACGGGAGAACACAGGCTGGGCCTCCTGCGATGCTGCAGTCACCAGAGACTGAACGGGAATGGGTGGAGAATCCTGTTCCTCTCCCCTCCTGCCAGGAGTGATGCCCCTGTAACACATCATGACCCAAGTTCTCTGTCCTGTCCTGCCTCCGTTCCTGACTTGGGCATCATCCATTTATCCTGAGAAAACTCAGACTTTCCCTCTCTGAACAAATGTGATAGGTGTTCAGAAACTTGACAGAGAACCACAGGAGTGAGCTGGGCGGCGGGGTGGCGGTACTAGCTGTGGGAGGGGCCCTTCTCAGTGCAGTAAATAAAGGCATATGTTGTCTGAAGAGAATGTAAAATCAGTCATGAAAATGACTTCAAGCTAACCTGCTCTTTATTGTCATTGCAATTCTATGGTGAGTGGTAAATACCCCTGCATGGTTCCCATCTCATACTTCCCTCTCCTCGTGACCCCTTTGCTCACGTCCATGATGGCCCAGCTCTGGGTGCCAATGCCTGGGAAACCAAGGCATTCCTCAGCTCAAACTCTATCAAGTCCTGCTGGACTGAATGTTTGGGTCCTCCCCACACACCCCAAACTTCATGTGTTGAAGGCCTAGTCCCCAGTACCATAGTATTTGGAGGTGGGGCCTTTGGGAGGTAATTCTGTTTAGATGAGGTCATGATGGGATTAGTGCCCTGATGAGCAGAGGCCAGAGAAATTGCTCTCTCTCCACCTTGGGGACACAGCAAGGAGGTAGCTACCTGTTCACCAGCAAGAAGACTCTCACCAAAAACCCAACCATGTAGGTGCCCAGATCCAATCTTGGACTTCCAGCCTCCAGAACTGTGAGAAGTTAATGTTTGTTACTTAAGCCACCTGCCCATGGTATTTTTGTGATAACAGCCCAAACTGATTAGGGCAAATCTTGCATTGGAGCCTAGCTGTGAGAAACAGAGACCTCCTGGCTGCATGAACAACCACAATCATGCCCCTAAAATGTCAAGTGCCCACTGATCCAGGGACCCTTTCTGCCAAGCCCAGGAAGAATGAATTACAGTGCTCTGAATAACCAAAAGACCATCTCCCACCCCTCATGATGGACCCCCAAAAGCCTGCTGGTGGAGATTCGTTCCTTCCGTCATGGGTGGAATGTGAACATCTTCCTTCCTCTGGGAAAGGGCTTACTGCTTATACAAAGAGCGCTTGTCCTAGAAGGGCTGCAACTGATCACAAGAGGCTACACAGTGATGGAAATGGGGATGGAGGAAGTGGTCACAATAAATAAATTGCTTGCCTGAAAATTTTGCAGGGGGCTTACCCCTGCATTTTTCAGTTCTGAGACCAAATCTGTAAACACAGTAAATATATGCAAAATAGTGAAATCTTACTGCATGGTGAAATTTTATATCACAATCCAGAGGGCATACTGTAAATGCAGTCAGCTCTGAGGGCATACATGCGT
Organism: Phacochoerus africanus; assembly: GCF_016906955.1. Classification (NCBI taxonomy): domain Eukaryota; kingdom Metazoa; phylum Chordata; class Mammalia; order Artiodactyla; family Suidae; genus Phacochoerus; species Phacochoerus africanus. Next base: position 204,601,550 of record NC_062544.1, on the reverse strand, counting down.
GTGCTGAATTGGGGCCTTTGGTGGCATTTACTCTTTAAAGGAATTATTTGCTCTTTCTGCATATTTATATTACCCATCTGGAACTGTTCCCTTGACATCCCTTATATGGCCCTCGGTTGAGCTAAATTCCCTCTTACTTTGGTAAGAGCACCATTCACATCGAGGTGCGTAAGAAGCAGGAGTTCATGACCTTGGCAGTCTGAAAATACACTTGTGGTTTGGATTAATTTTCTTTTTTCTATTTTTACTCCTCTTGCATATTTTACATAGGACTTTCCTCCTCTGGGGTTCCTACTGCTTCTCAGCTGCGATCTGTTTCCCCCACACACACCCCTGCCCCCAACATCTCCTAGAGGCAGCCACTGGGGACTGCTGTACCTCTCAGGACCATGGAGAATCCTTCATGTAGGCTGCCCAAGATCCCTTATAACTAAGATCTTGCCATCCTAAGGAAAACTTGAGTAGTCTCTTTTTTATCAACCATTCTCACTTGTCATCCTCTGCTAGGTTATTTTTTAACATTTTCCTGGTTGGATAACCAGTGTCACTTATGAACCCTGTCTGAGAACAGATAGGATAACTGAAATACGCAACCATCGGTAGAGAATGAATGCTGCAGTGCTGGAGGAAGGTCCTCCAGAGCCAAACATTCACCCTGTAGTCACTGGAGTGGGCAGGGGTCTATGGGTCCCAATGGAAGAGCAAGGATAAATGGGTTATAGCTGGTGGCACTCAAGGTGGCTCAGGCTGCAATTCCTTTCCAAAGGGTACATATTGTTAACAGCTGGGGCAGCTGTATCCCTGTGTGTTGGCTGAATAGCCACCCTGCCAAAAAATAAAGCCTGGAATTCTTAGTCGATATCCCTCAAGTGAGAACAAAGGTAATTTACTCAGTTGGTTTGCTGGGTTTATGCAGCTTATGAGCAAACTGAAAGGAGTCTTACATGTTTTCCCTTCAAAGAGGATCACAGCAACCATTCTACTTTCTACAGTTGGCTCCCAAAGTTACATCAACTCTCCCTGTGTCTTCTTCAGCTGCGCTCAGGTTGTACCTGCTCCTTGTCGTCTCCTTCTCTTTTCTGGGAACATAAGTAGCCAGTTGAGGGTTAGAATTCAACTTAGAATATGGTGTAAGGGCAGATCTGGGTCTATCACTTTGTATGTACCACCTGCCCTCAGCACAGGCCAAGGATGAAGACACACTGGAGAGACACACTTTGCCTTCAGAAACTTCATTTTTAGCATTATAAATTATGTAGAGACAGCTCTCAGGACAGCTGGGTGCTCAGGTATAACCCTACAGAAAACCAGCTTAGCAGAGACATGACCATTGAGATATGACCACCGGAGACCGTGTTCTACTTCCTTCTTTGCAGCCGCTCCCACTACTGTTCAAGCACTGCCCACCCACCAATCCCTTAAGCCCCTCTGGGACCATCAGGATTTTCTCAGAAGGATTAATCTAAAGAAGGATTCTTTTGAATACTTAACTCATCCAATAGTCTAATTACACCAATCATAATTACCTTGCAATGTTCTAAATATGCAATGGGTTATCATTAGCGTAAGTTTAATGTGATTATAGCACCAACCTGTTTGCATTGGTGTCTTCTGTTATTCCTGTAGCCTTGTCATTCCCTCACACTGTTCTGTTTTGTTTTGGTTTTTGCCTTTTAGGGCCTCACCCGCTGCATGTGGAAGTTCCCAAGCTAGGGGTGGAATCGTTGCGACAGCTGCCAGCCTACCACGGCAACGTGGGATCCAAACTGTGTCTGTGACCTACACCACAGATCACAGAACGCCGGACCTTTAAATCCCTGAGTGAAGCCAGGGATCGAATCTGAGCCCTCATGGATACTAGTCAGGTTCATCACAGCTGAACCACGACAGGAACTCCCACAGTGTTTTTTAAAGTGACATTTCAATTTTCACTTTTGTTTTTTGAAGTGACATTTCAATTTTCACTTTTGTTTTATTTTATTTATTTATTTATTTTAATTTTTTAGGGCCATACCTGCAGCATATGGAAGTTCCCAAACTAGGGGTTGAATCAGAGCTGCAGCTTCTGGCCTATGCCACAGCCACAGCAATACCAGACCCTTAACCTACTGACCTAGGCCAGGGATCAGATCAAACTTGCATCCTCATGGATACTAGTCAGGTCCATAACCCACTAAGCCACAATGGGAACTCCCAATTTTCACTTTTATTATTGCCTGAAGAGTGATATGCTATTAGATCCTGAGTAAGACTACAATAATCCACTTGGGGGCTCATTATAACTATCTAAATATTTCACTGGAGTCAAGAGGGTAATTAACACAGAATGTTCAGCTAATGAATAGGACATTTAGGATTTCCTTTCTTTGCTCTGAAAATCAGGACCACCTCTGCAAGGGGAGGGCATCACTTTGGGAGCTGATTGCTTATTTTGTTAGGATCAGCACTGAAGGCCTGGCATGGGAAACATAAATCTGTAGAAAGTCATTTCCACCAAGTGTAAATTTTAGACTTGACAAACTAGCTGCTCTGACACTATGAGATTCCTCAGAAACTCAACATAAAAATGTCTACCTTTCAAGATTTGGTAGAATGTGAAAGAAAGTTTGGCTGTTGGCTTCCTGAGATCAAGATGGCAAACATCCCTTCCATGACATTATCCTGAAAGCATGCGATTCCTTTAAATTGATGGATGCTTGAGTCTGAAAGCTTATTAGCTAATTCTGACACGAAATTGAGGAAATTATCATTCATGATCTCATCTTGGGGTAATGAGATTCATAGCTTTAGGATCTCTCGTGTATGCTCTTTTAAGTTTCGCTGCATCTTCCTCTCTATTCTGGTATTTTGCAAACTTCAGTGCATTCTCTTCAGAATGTTAATATTTTTATAGCTGATCATATTCCATGCCAAGCCTTTTTATTTCTAGATTGAGCCTCTTTTTTAAAAAAATCTTGCTTCCTGTGGATTTCTACCCGCTACATAAATCTTTCCACCTAATTATGACTTCCTTTAAGAAAAAACTGTGTAGTGAACTGCAAAACCATAACAGTTCTTGTTTTAGTGCCTTTGATTACTTTTAATTTTTAAAAGTATAATTGTTTTTTATCTATTTCCAAAATGATAGAAATTTTTTTTTTTTTTTTTTTTTGCTTTTTAGGGCTGCACCTGTGGCATATGGAGGTTCCCAGGCTAGGGGTCCAATCAGAGCTATAGCTGCCAGCTATGCCAGAGCCATAGCAACGCAGGATCCGAGCCGTGTCTGTGACCTACACCACAGCCCACGGCAATGCCAGATCCTTAACCCACTGAGTAAGGCCAGGGATCGAACCCACATGGTTCCTAGTCAGATTCGTTTCTGTTGCACTACAACAGGAACTCCAGAAAAATTTTGAAAATACTGAAAAGCACATGTGGGCACACATACGCAAATAAATAGACACCATCATTTTCGACATTTGTTGCACGGAGTTCCACCCTTTTTCTAAATGCATAACATACAAATATTTTCCACATTGTTTTACAAACAGGGACTACTTTACAACAAGCTCTTTTCCATTTACTGATATTTCATTATTCCAGATTCCTCCTGGTCTGCCCCCACTGAAATGGACTGGCCGGAGACAAATGTTTACTGCCTCAGCCTGATTTGATAAGGGGCCTGCACACTAAGCAGATTGTCTTCTTCCAGGGAAAGTTTTCTAGGCTAATTCAGGGATGATGTGTAATTGAGATAAATGCCGCCCCCCTCTGTGTCTTCCCACAGTGTCATTAAACTGTCCCCAGAGGCACGCTTGTGTGCATATGGTGGGGAGGGACGAGGCTTTTTCCCCCACACAGCCCCTGACTTATCTAGTACCTCAGCTTTGTTTTATGCAACAACCCAGCAGCTATAAGGCTTAGGGCATTTGGAAGCTACCTGAGGAAGCTCCCTTCATTAAGTGCTCTGAGGGCTGTTCTCAGCTAGACTCAGAACTCACTTCTGGGCCTTCAGGCAATGTGTTTGACTCAGATGACTGTAAGCTAAAAAGAGCTATTCATAAAACTGCTGCCTTTTAAGTCTAACCCAGGCCATGGGGCTCCTTGGTCCCCAGAGCTGGAGATCAGTGACTATGGAAACCACCCAGTATCACACATCTGCTGCTCAGGGTTCGTGACCTCTCCCACCTGAGACATTTGCCCAGCACTGTAGTCCAGGAAGGTAACTGCTTGGGTAGAGGTTAACTTGAGCAGATGTATGAGCTGAGCTGAGCTCTGCTCTAACGTAGCAGCGGTGTGCAGGACTCACTGGAACCAAGAGGGCTTTCAGGAAGGGGCCACTTTGACAGCCACAGGAATGGTCCAGCTATAGGTTTACCCAGGGGAGGACTGAATGGAAAGGTAAGGGGCCTCTTTGAGAGATTTCCTTTCCTTTATTGTCTTTATATTATTCAATACCATACATGTTCATTGAAGAAAATCTAGAAGGTATATAAAAGCAAAAATGGAAAAGAAAAATCACAACTTCACCACTTAGACATAAACTTGTTAATGGCGATGTGGGGTCTTCTGACCTTCCAGTGTGTAGGGGAAAGTGGCACATGCTATGCATTAGTGAATATAACATACCAGTTGTAACCTGTGTTTATTTATTTAATCATAGGGAAGACATCCTCTTCTTAAATGTTCCAACCTGCTGAAGTCGGACAAGATGGACAGGTGATGCCTTCCACTCTTACAAATCTTCCTTCTCTACTGTCTCTGGTTCCTCCTTTCCAGGGCTCCACCCTCAGGCAGCTGTCAACTCATCTCTGCTAAAGTGCTACCCTACTTGGAGCTGTTTGTGTTTTACAAGACACTCTTATAAGCAGAATATGATCTTCACATACCCCAAGTTAGTTACTAAAGGCAGAATATCTGGGCAGGAAACTATCTGGGGTTTCTCAGAACAGTCTACCATGTCAACTCTTTGGTAGAAAAGAAATCTGAAGATAATGGGAATATCTTGTGACTTTGGAGGGATGGGTATAGACATGCCTAGGTTTCTCCTAGAGCTAACAGGAGAGTATAAGCTAATCCACTGATGCATTAAGATCTGCTGATAATAGAGGAATACTTAAGAGAAGGACTCACTCACAGCTTGAGGTACCAGTAAACACATGGATTTGAAGTCATAGGATCATGGGTTAAAATTCTGGCTCTGGAAATTTCTAGCTGTGTGACCCAACACAAGCTGTTAGCAACTGGGTGCCCAACACCCCACCTGTAAAGGGAGAGAGCACACCTCCCTCATAGAGGTGTTATAAGAATTAAAATGGGGAGTTCCTGTCGTGGCTCACTGGTTAGCAAACATGACTAGCATCCATGAGGACACAGGTTTGATCCCTGGCCTCACTCAGTGAGTTAAGGACCCGGCATTGCCATGAGCTGTGGTGTAGGTCACAGACACGGCTCGGATCCCATGTTGCTGTGGCTCTGGCATAGGCTGGCGGCTACAGTTCCGATTGGACCCCTAGCCTAGGAACCTCCAAACGCCACAGATGCTGCCGTAAAAGACAAAAAGACCCCCCCCCAAATAAATTTAAAATGGGACAGTGTATGTAATGTACTTAGCTGGTGTTAAGCATGCAATTGTCAATATTAATTATAAAACAAGAAAAATAACAACATATAATTTTTTAAAAGATTGGGCTAGCAGACAAGTATATAGAAACTCAAGAAAATTTGACATATGAATGTCTGAATTTGCATAATAAAGTAAGGCCTGCTTGTTTATACCATAAAGAATAATCTTGGAGTTCCTGTTATAGTTCAGCAATAACAAACATGACTAGTATCCATAAGGATGTATGTTTGATCCCTGGCCTTGCACAGTGATTTAAGGATCCAGTGTTGCTATGAGCTGTGGTGTAGGTTGCAGATGCAGCTTGGATCTGGTGTGGCTATGGCTGAGGCATAGGCCAGCAGCTGCAGCTCCAATTTGACCCCTGGCCTGGGAATTTCCATATGTCTTAGGCATGGCCCTAAAAGGACAATAATAATAATAATAATAATAATTTGCTTTACAAAGACTCAATCAGTCAACAGGTATTTATTGGGTGTCTACTATGTGCCAGGCACAGTACCAGGTCTTGAGTACACAGAGGTGAATAAGTTAGTCTTTGCCCTAAACTCCTTACATGTCGATGGGAGAGACAGATGACTAAGTCATATTTCATACCTAGAGCTACACAGACATGGACATAGGCCTGATCACGGTGATAGAGACCACGAAGAAGATAAAATTTGATAATCTAGTAAGGGTGACTAATATAAGGATGCCACAGTTAGAATAGTGACCTCTGCAGAGGGGACATTTGAACTGAGACATAAATGTTGAGGAAGCAGCCCTGCAAAGATCTGGGGGAGGACCAACCAAACAAGAACTACAAGTGCAAAGATGCCATAGCAGGGCCAAGCCCAGCAGGAAGGGTCATTATTGCTAGAACAATGTGAATGGGGCAGGAAATAAAGGGAGATGTGAAGGGAGAAGAGACAGGTGCCAGGTCATTTAGAGCAGGGAAGACAAATGATTTTTTAAAAGGGCCACATAGTAACTATTTTAAGCTCTATGTAGTAGCAAAGCAGCCATAGATACTTCATAGATGAATGGGTGTGAGTATGTTCCAATAAAATTCTCTAGACAAGAACAGGCTGGAGGTGGGGGTGGGGGGTGCTTATATGGCCCCAGGGCGATAGCATGTCAACTCTTGATTTAAACTCTCAAGAATACCTGAATGAGGAGCCTGGGCTTTACTCTCAGAGTGTGTTTTTAAGCATGAGAGTGATAGGATCTGACTGACACTTTCAAAAACTTCCTCTTTTATTAGAAGATGGACTGGGGAGGCAAGAATGGAAGCCGGGACCTGGAAAAGAGGTTGCTGAGGTGGTCCAGAGAGAAATGAAGTAGAGCAAAATCAGAGCAGCAGAGTTTTGAGAAGTGTTCAGAATCTGAGTACAGACTGGATTAGAACCAGAAAGATTTTGAGTTAATTGAATTGGCAGATGAAGGAAAGAGAGGAATCAAGGATGGTTTCTGGGTTTTTGGCTTTAGTGACTGGGTAGATGATGCTACATATACGGAACTCTAGGAGAGAAGTGCATTTCCAAGGGAAAAAATCAGTAGTTCAGTTTTGCATCAGATATGCAGATGAGATATCATTCAAGAAGTGGTGTTTGCACATCTAGAACTCCTGGAGAGATCCAGCTATAAATAGAAATGTAGGAGTCATCAGAGCCCAAGGAGGTTCTCCCTCTCGATTACCTAGGAAGAAGGAAATGAAGACAGGAGGAATGTGGGACCATCCAGGACCCTGAGGTTTGGCAGAGGCAGGGAGGACAGCAGAGGACACTGAGAAGGCACAGCCAGGGACCTGAGCAGGAATCCAGGGCAGTCTGGACAATTCCTGGTAGTGGGGATCGGGGGTAAGGCGGGGTCAAGGAATCACATCTGTTTCTGTAAGCAGATATATTAGGGGGTCCCTGGAGAAAGAGAAACAGGAATGGCTGTCTTGACATAAGAGAAGCCATTTTGGCCAAAGCAATCTTGTGATCTAAGCCTGGCAGCAATGCCTGTCCTTGAATAGGTTTCAGCAATCAATGATGTTAAGGCAAAAAAAAAAAAAAAAGAATGTAGAAGCAGAGAAACAATAGTGCAGTGATACAGTGGAGTCTTGGTTTCTCCTCAAGGGATATATACAGTAATTTGGAGTCCTGGTTTCTCCTCAAGGAATATATACAGTAATTTGGAGTCCTGCAGGAACTAAGGCCCCCACCAAGGTGGAGGACAGAATGTTGATGTGGACCCTCCCAACTTTTATGAACTAAAGTTTGGACTCTGTCAACCTTTGCACCAGTTCTATGCAGAATTCTCCACTGCTCAAGCCCCTTCATGAATATGCATGAACCCTTAGCTTACAACTTCCCCAGTTTTGCTGTTCAGGGAGACCCTGCTTTGGAAAGATTCCCAGTGTCTTCCTTATTTGCTGCAAGTAACAATATATCCTTCCTTCTCCCACTCTTTGGCTTGATTGTCTTTTGGTTCAACACCCACGAAAAGGCAAACCCAGTTTTCCAGTAATATTTCAAGAATGAGGCCCTGGATGACCACATACAATTCTGCCTCGTGATTCAATTAAAAGTTTTCTCTAGAGGATTCACCAGTGGTATCCCATAATGTGGAGCAGTCCAGGACATATAAAGATGATTCTATCTACAGAAATGCAAAAATTCAATTTACCCACAACTTCTTGGTAACAAATCAACTCAACACATATTGAGCTACTACCATGACTCACTTATTTGCTTAGAAATCACTGGAACAAAGGCAATTTGGCAAAGTGTCTTGAATTAAGCAGCCCACGCTTAGAGGAGGGGAAAGTCAGACAATAATTTTTCCTTACTTCCTGAAAGGCAGAGGTGGAGGGAGAAAGCCAGTTTTTGATTATCTATGCCAATCAGAAAGTGGTAGGGATAATAGAACCCATCAGTAATTCACAGAATCCACAGGTGACCTATTTAGGCAATGGTTTTCAACTCTCCCACTATTTAGATTTTAAATTAGAAATGTTGGGAAGAAAGCTGCCGTAATTTGAGCTGCTTCTCCATTCTCTTTCTTTTTTTTCTTTTTTTGATAGAGGCGATGATAGGAAGTAAAATGACCTCAGGGCACAGGGAAAGGAAGAAAAAGCAGGGGATCTTCTAGATGGTCATCTGTGTGGTTCTCAAGAACAGGAGATGGGATCCCTTCCCTGCCAGGCTGAGCAGACACCCACCAGGCAGACACCTGGCCCTGCAGAGGCTGCAGATTCACATTTCCTGATTTGCATTCAAAAGGCTGCTCTCTCTGACCCAATTTGGCTGGAAGCACCGGTTTCACCACCTCTTGCTACAGTGTCTCATTTCACTCCCCTCCCTTTGATTCTCTCCTTGTCCTGTGAAAAGCAATTAGGCCTCGGGAGGCCAGTAGAAGCGTGAGGAAGGGAGTATCTGCTCTATGAAAAGAGTTATAAAGCTTTCTCCACCTCCTGTCTCAAACCATGAGCCCTGCAAGGCCCCTAGGGATCCATGAGCTAAAAAGAGCCCAAGGCTTATAAATGAACTGGACCGGTGTCTTCGGCTATCCTAGTCCTTCACAGGCGTGGGGACACTGGGAGTGCATTTATTTTTCCTGCCCTGCCTGGTAGAGCCCAGCACCCCCCCCCCCCACCCGCCGCCACCCGGCTGCTTGGGGATTAATGATGGCACTTCCACTCTCTCGCTTCCCCACCCCCTGTGAGGTACAACTTGTCCTGTTCTGGGATGCACCTGGCATCCCTTCTGAAGGAAGCGGATTTGAGTTGTATTCAAAAGAAATGGAATGCCACACTGATGGGCTCTCAATTAGCCATCTCGCCTGGCAGTCAAGATAAGTAAGTCCCATTGCCCACAACTCTGGCCCTTCTCCCTGAACAGCCCCCCCACCCTGCCCCTGGCCTAGCATGTGCTCCCAGGAGACAGGTACCCATCTGTCTATCCCCTAGTATTTTTGGAATACCTGTTAGGTGCTATTTACTATGTAAAGTACTGCTGGGGACTATATCAGATGCTTAGAATTCACAGGTGAATAAGTGGGGTTTATTTGTAATTTTTTATTTGCCCTGAGAGATAATGGAACAAGGGGAGGGTGTTCTCCGGCTTTCAGGACAGCCCAAAAGCAGGCAAGGTTAAGGGCATGGTGAGGGGGAGGCAGCCCAGGCCAATGCCAGTGGCTAGGGGTGGGAAGGGTATTTTTCTTGGGGTCAAAAACCCCTAAGGATGGCCTTGGCTGCTTTAGTTTTATGCTGTATTTTTGTACCCAGTAGGCATTCAACAAATGGCAAGAGAATATAGTGATTTAAAGGTGGATTTTTAGAGTTCTCTCGTGGTGCAGCAGGTTAAGGATCCGGCATGGTCACTGAAGCAGCTCTGGTCACCGCTATGGCACGGGTTCAATCCCTGGCCTGGGAAATTCCACATGCTGCAGGGACAGCCAAAACCAAAAACCAAACCAAAAAAGTGGGTTTTTAGAATCAGACAGATCTAGGTTCACATCTTGCCTTAGGCCACTTAGAGGTGAACTGTAACTTCTCTAGGTCCAAGTTTCCTTATTAACTCTTAAAACAGGGTTAATGACAGAATCTTCCTCATAGGGGGTTGTAAGGTTTGAATGGAACTGTCTAATTCAGTTGTCTTCCTACCTGGTATAGCCTATATAAACAATACATAGTGTCATTTTAAAATAGAGTGTATTTCTAGAAAAATTGAGGAAAGTTAAGGCCAACAGAACAGGAAATGATTGTCATTGAAAAGGTATGATTTTAGCCAAAGTTCCTGAGAGGAGGGGGTCTGCTATGCCATGGGGCCACACAAGGAAGCCCCAGCATTGGTCAAGAGGGAGGGAGGAGAAAATGTGGGCAGGAGCCTTTATCATGGTTTCCAGGAAGGAACGGGCAACGCAGGGTAAACAGGTTTAGAACTGGTGGGTCTGAGTAATTTCAGTGGCTCTGGGATGTAGGGGGCTGTTCCTAGTTGTATGGCAGCTGGCCCCAGAATGATTAGGGCAGGTGAGAACCAGGTAAGTCGGTTGAGGGTGTGAGGGTGTGGGCTCTGAATGGTTGATTTGCATTCGAAAGGCATATTATCTAGGAATTGACTAACTTTTTTTTTTTTTTTTGGTCTTTTTGCCTTTTCTGGGGCTGCTCCCGCAGCATATGGAGATTCCCAGGCTAGGGGTCTAATCAGAGCTATAGCTGCCAGCCTACACCACAGCCACAGCAACGTGGGATCCGAGCCATGTCTGCGACCTACACCACAGCTCACGGCAACACCAGATCCTTACCCCACTGAGCAAGACCAGGGATCGAACCCCAAACCTCATGGTTCCTAGTCGGATTCGTTAACCACTGAGCCATGACGGGAACTCCAGGAATTGACTAACTCTAGAGAGTAGGGGTGGGGGGGTAGATTCGTCTTGCATGGAAAGGCCTCGGATATCAAAACATAAGAATACAAAAAATAAAAGACATGGTTAGTCCAGATATCTAGTAGTTTTCTACACATATGTAGAGAGTTTAGTCCACAAAATCGGGAAAGTCTTGTTACTTTTCCTCTAAATTAAGTGAAATCTGACTTGGAGACTTGATTCTGATGAGTTACTATAATTCACTCTGTTTCTGTCATGGCTCTCCCCTCACTGCCCAAACTTCATCTCCAGGTATACAGCAAAAATTTCTGGATTTTTCAGTCCAGCAAAAAATTCTCAGAGGCCTCCGTGTCCCTCAGACCACATTTCTTCCTGCTGACGTGGCCTCTGATCAGGCCCTCCTGGTTCCTTGGGCCCAGGAAGTCCAATGGGCTGCTACTTTCATGACCCTCGGGCACAAGCATCATTTCAGAGGCCAGGAGCCATCATCAAGGCGTTCCTCCAAGGCCAGGAAACTAGGCAAGTGACTGACAGAAGGGCCTCAGAGGCAGAACTTAGATGTGGGCATTTGCTTATCTGCACACATGGCCTGGAGTACCTTTTCTGACTTTCTCTTCGCCAACAGCTCCCAGAGCCACTCCTCGTCCTAGCCATCCCCCCTCTCTTTAGCCTGCTTTACTGTTCTCTTTGCCCAGAACACACTTTTCTCTCTTCTTTGTCCACCTAATATGAATTCACATTTAGCTAACATGTATTGAGACCCTACTGTGAGTCAGAGAACCCATGTGACTCACCTTACCTGCATTATCTCTATTCATTTTCACAATAATCCTATAAGATAGGGGTGTGTGTGTGTGTATTTTTTTTTTTGCTTTTTTTTTTAGGGCCACACCTGAGGCATATGGAAGTTCCCAGGCTAAGCGTCGAATCAGAGCTCCAGCTGCCAGCCTACACCACCAACACAGCAACGCAGATTTGAGATGCCTCTGTGACACAGCCACAGCAATGTGGGATCCTAGCAGTGTCTACGACCTATACCACAGCTCAGGGCAACACCAGATCCTTAACCCACTGAGTGAGACCAGGGATTGAACCTGCATCCTCATGGATACTAGTCGGGTTGGTTGCCACTGAGCCACAACAGAAACTCCCTGTATTCTTTCTGTTTGTTTGTTTTTTCTAGGGCCACACCCGCGGTATATGGAGGTTCGCAGGCTAGGGGTGGAATCGGAGCTGTAGCCACCGGCCTACGTCACAGCCACAGCAACATGGGAACCGAGTGGTATCTGCAACCTACACTACAGCTCACAGCAACGCTGGATCCTTAACCCGCTGAGCAAGGCCAGGGATCAAATCCGCAACCTCATGGTTCCTAGTCAGATTCGTTAACCACTGAGCCACAATGGGAACTCCCATGTATTCTTATTAATACCTATTTTACAGACGAGAAAAAAAGCAAGACTCAGAAAGGTTAAGTAATTTGATTTACAGTTAGACAGCTAGCAAACTCCAGCTCTATCTTACTGGAAAGCTGTTGTTCTGAACGAACATGCTAGACTGCCTCATGCCGGCATCACCTTCTCCAAGAAGCCTTCCCAGATTTCTCCCTTAACTTTGAACTGAGTCTGTGGAGAAAGGCTCAAGAGGTGCTCACCAAACTGTTTCCTCTTTTATCTGTACAAAGAGCTAAACAACATATCCCAGCCTCCCTTGTAGTTAGGGATGGCCATGTGACTGAGAGCTAATGGAATAGTAGAATGTTAGAAATGATAAGCATCACTCCCAGGCCTGACTCATAAAAATCACCAATGTGCACTGTTTCCACATTTCCTGGCTGGGTGCCCCTTGCCCAGGGCAATCTTCAAGCCCCTTGTTAAAGGCGGTGAAACCCCTGGCAGCCTGGATCACAAATACTGTGTGCAACAGATTGCTCCTCCTTCAGCACCCCCCTCCCCAATATTGAACTGCTCTGTGTGAGAGAAATTTAATTCTATTGTGCTAAACCATTGAGTTCATCTGTTTATTTTTTTACTGGAGATGATGTTACTTTAACAGTTTCCTTTGAGGTTTTCTTTTATCCAAATGCTTCATCATGACTGATTTACATAGAATTTTATAAAAGTGAACTGAATTAAGTTCCCTTGAATAGCAAGGGTGGTTTTGAAGGGGAAAAAATTTACAGAACACATCTTGTAGGATCTGTGTGCAAAGAGGAGAAGAGAGTGGAATTTATAGGTGGATCAAAGTTGTACATTATAGACACTTGGCTTGATGATGGCCTAGCAGCCTTTGCCATCCATGGCCTGGCCACACTCTCATATCCACGCCACCTCCAGCTGCTCTGGGGCTGTCAAACTACTGAGGCAATGGTCTTCAAATTCTAGGATACATAAAAATTACCCAGGGACTTGGTTACAGAACAGATTCCTGAGACTCCTCTAATCTCCAGATTCTATCAAGTTGAATGTGGGGTCTAGACATGTATGGGTTTGGGTTTTTGTTTTTTGTGTTTTAGAGCTGCCCCTGTGGCATATGGGAGTTCCCAGGCAAAGATCAAAATCAAAGCTATAGCTGCTGGCCTACACCACAGCCACAGCAACATGGGATCCAAGCCAAGTCTGAGACCAACACCATAGCTCACGGCAATGCTGGGTCCCCTACCCATTGAGCAAGGCCAGGGATTGAACCTGCATCCTCATGGATACTAGTGGGATTCGTTTCTGCTGCACCATAACAGGAACCCTTAGCCATGTATGTTTTTAATAAGCCTTTCCCAAGATCTTGAGGCAAGTGCCCCATACACAGGCCAGACACACGGATGCTTCTCTGATGCCACCTCTGAGACCCAGTTCTCAGTCTCCAGCCAAGAAACCTGGGGTGGCAGTCAGGGCCCATAGATGAGGATTGTGGAGCCAAAGGCCTTAGGCTACCATTCAGACTCTGAGCAAGTACTGTGTGAGTGATGAGGCATTCTGCATCGGTCTGGAGTTTAACTACCTTATATTTAAGTGTTCCTCTTGGAAAATGAATTCTAGTTCACTTACAAGCTAACTGGAAAAAAAACCCACTCTTAAGGATATGCCGTCTAAGCGGTTGGGAAAGGTGGTGGGATGCGGGGGCTGGTTGAAGCTCTCCTCAAGGACCTGAAATAAGAGGGTCCTCTAAGCAGTCATTTTCAGATCAGCACAGATGATCTGATGGGTGACAGCAAAACCCAACCTTACGAAACAGTCCAGCACTTGGGTCTGGAAGATGTAGCTGGTACCCAGCTGAGTGTATTCATTCATTCTTTCCTAGACTTCCATCCTTGTCTCACCTGCTCAGGTCTTGAAATAGCTTTTTATCATCTATTCTATTAATATGTAATATTTCCCTTTAAACTGACAACACCCCACATGCTTTTTGAAATTTTGAAATATTGAAAAGGAAACTCTTGGGTCGGGGGAAAAATGTATATGTGAAAACTAGGACAGATCCTGGACCCAGAAAGAAAGTAATCTCCAGAGTGAGAGGGCAGGGGTCACAGGACCAAGAACAAGGGGGTCCTGCAGCTGGCAGAGAAGGAAGAGAACAGGCCAGGGAGTTGTAAGGACAGGAGAGAAAGAAGGAACCCCGGCAGGGGAGGTCTTCCTGGAAGGTCATCTAGGAGGAAGACAGGGTGGGAACAAGGGCTAGTGGAGGGAAGAGACAGTCAGCAAGCTGCCATGGGAAAAAGACCCTGGGGATTGGGAGAAGCGAGGGGCTCAGGAAGGGGAGCTGTGGGCTCTCAGAGGAGACACAGAGTAGGAGGCAGAGATTTGGGCAGCTTGAGGGTGGCAGAGAGAAGATACGATGGTGTTCAGGGGTGTGTCAAGACCAAGAATGGGGTATTGGGGCTGTTAAGGAAAGGGATGCTGAGGTGGGGGATGCAGAGATGAGAGAGCTGAGGAGGGGCCAGATCAGGCTAATGAAATGTTGAGGTGCTGGCAGACGGTGTGCATTTTACAACATGGGGCTACAAGGGTTATTTTCCTGGGACTGAACTGGAGCAAGGTGGTGGACAGATGATGTATTGGCCACCTGCCTTTTGCCCTCAGGAAAATGATGGCATTAACATCCCCAAAGAAAACATCTGTGTCTCTAGAAGGAGGGCTATTGGCCTCAGCTCATGTGAGAGGAGCAAATGCCAGCCCTGTCCATTCCCAGTACCACTGACAGCTGGAGCGGAGGGCTCGCCTTGCTTGGTCCCAGAAAGTAAGGCCCCTCCTCCCAGGAGGGCAGGGGCCCATCTATCTTATCTCCTGCAGTATCCCCTGTGCCACAGCAATGCCTGGCACATCATAGGAGCTCAAAAAGAACCTGGGAATGTGTGACTGTGCAACACGTGGGTGAAAGGCAGCAGTTATCCATACTGTGGAGACACCTGAGTCACACTTGACCTGATGTCATTAACCTTGGAGTTCTGAGGAGGACCCCCTGCTCAGCTCCCATGCTCACAAGGCCCTTTGAACACACCCGAGGCAGGAGAAGCCACAGTCGTGCAGAACGCATCCTCCAGTCTGCAAGAACAGTCACACATTGCCTTGGAAAGCGCACACCTGTCTCCTGACACCAAATATCAATCTTGGAGACGAATCCGTTCTCAGCATTTTGGCAAAACCAGGCTTCTGAGTCTGCCAGCTTGATAATAGGTTCTGGACCGTGAACATTATGAAAATAATAGTCATAAAATAGCTAAAATTGAGTGCTTATTCTCAATAAACCTAACATCTGTTATCTCACTTAGTCCTGATCACCACATGAAGCATGTTCATTGATTATCCCAGCGGAGGGCGAGGATCTGCCATAAGTGGCAACCTTGACTGCTGGCAGGAGCTACAGACTCACACTTGCAAACATCAGCTCCTATCTTCTCACCATCGGCACTGATCCCACCGCAGGACACTGGCCTCTGCAGCCAGCCTCTCATTTAAAATTTTTACAAGTTAGTAAAAGAGCGTGGCCAGACAGGCAGGGACCTGGATGTGAACTTTCTATTTAAAATCTGCTGATTCTATAGCTTTGAGGAAATCACCCATCTTCTGTGAGCCTGGGTCTATTCAATTGTAAAATTCTTGTGCTCTCGGCTGGTTTTGGTTCCTAGGGAACCTCCCTGGGAACTGCCTCCTTCTTCTGTGCTCCGAGCCCTGACTCTGGACTGTTCTTTCAAAAGAGTGCCCAGGTAGCAACCCCATCCCTTTGAGGACTGTGCAAGGAACCTGAACCAGGCTGCCCCACAGAGGTCGGGACTGCAGGAGGCCAGGGAAGAGACATAAGGAGGATGTCCGTCATCCATCTGAGGCAGCAGAGGAGAAATAAAAAACCCCTCTGCAAGGATGGACTTCCCTAAGTGCTTCTCAGTAGTTGACTGCCCGTGGGGGCCTCTCTCACCTGACCTTAGCCCCATGTAAACCCACTTCTCTGTGGTAGGACTTTTTCCACTAGGGCCATGAGCAATCCCAACTCTGACCTGCTGCAGTTAATGGCTGGATAAGAGAGCCAGGCTACTGCTTCCCATTCATTTCAGAACCATCCCCATGTTTCCTGAAACTCTCAGCTCAAGGCCGGATCTCAGAGCCTGGCACCTTCTCCCGAGCTGGAAGCCTGTATACCCTCTGGTGCCTGGATGCCCGTCCAGGCTCTGGTCAGCCCCCTTACATGCCCACAGGACCAGACAAGTCTGCGCTGCTCCCTGACAATCCCCAGGCCTCGGCCCTTCTCTTTAGGGATTCACAGGATGGATATGGCCACCACCCCAGAGGGACACCACATATATTTGGGCAGAAACTTCAGGCTTCTTAGAAGTTTAACTTCAGCTCTTGACCTCTCTGACTGTTTCCCTTTTTCCACTTAAAGGGTAAAAAAATCTATTTCCAGGCTATTTTAGGTGAACTCACTGAAGGGGGAGGGGGGAGGGTAAAGAAAATCAACGTAGGGACGTCACAGCTATTTTTAGTTGGTCTTCTCTCTCTCCAGGACTCAGGCTCTATTTGGGAACCTTGTGTCTTGGTGGGCAGCCAAGCTTGTGCTTTTTCACAGAGTAATCCCCTGGCATATGGCAAAGGCTCCTGGTCCTTCTCACTGTTTTTATGGAGAGCTTATTGGTGACAGCCTAACCTCTGCTCTGGCTCCTTGCTCACAGGTCCTGGCCTCCAGCGGCTCAGCATCTTTTATACTTTGCAAAGCATTTTGTGGTTGGGACGAATGTTCTGCCTCTCCAGGCTTCAGACACAGGAGAATGAGCAACTTTTAGCTAATTAATGCATCTATATTTAGGTCCTGTGTTTTGTTATGAATACTTGTTCATTATCGGTTAGCCTAAGAATCCGTATTAATCTCAGAACCAAAGTCACAAGGAAATGTTGTCTCATCCAGGATCTTTTCTCCTAGATACAAACTCAGAAACTCATGGATACTTTTTCTTTTTACAGCCACACCTGTGGCATGTGGAAGTTCCCAGGTTAGGGGTTGAATTGGAGCTGCAGGGGCCAGCCTATGCCACAGCCACAGCAATGCCAGATCTGAGCCACGTCTGAGACCTATGCCTCAGCTCATGGCCACACCGTATCCTTAACCCACTGAGTGAGGCCACAGATCAAACCCACATACTCACTGAGACAACGCCTGGTCCTTGACCCGCTGAGCCACAACAGGAACTCTGTCACATGTACTTTTATATCAAGTAGAAGCTACTTTGGTTTTGAGATGAGTCACCATGAAAACTGGGGGAAAGAAAAGCATAAACAAGGGGTATTGAAACCCAGGCCAGGCACCAGACCTCGGAGTGCTGAGACCTGTGTCAGGGAAGTCCAGCATTGCTTGGGATGACAGTTCAGTGTTGAAGGCAACTGGACACAACACAGGGTCCCAACACAATGGACCATGGAGAGACTTCACACCTGGTTTCTTATCACGTAGTCTCACTCCTCGAAGGAGTCATCAAGAACAATGAAGCCCTGGTTCCCAGTTTCTAGTTAGGAGCTGATGGAATGAAATATTTCCGAGAATCAGATCTCCCACATCAAGTGCAGGGCAAGAGAAAGAGTGCTCAGAAATGCTTAGCATTTGGCTAGAGGGGACAATATTTCTTGGGATACATAGTTTATTTTTCTTTCCCAAAATGGAAGTGGCTTTACGCTCCAAGTATAAAACTAATTTACGTGCATTGTGAAGAGAGTAAAAAGCATCCCAAACCCCATCCTCCAGAAACAATCACAGTTACCATTTCAGGGAATAACATCTAGGCCTGCCCTTAGACACATGTATTCAATTGCATCTAAACAGGTTCATGCAGTCCTTGAAGAATAGCCTTATTTTGACTACAGGAGACCCAGGCTTTTGTTTTTGATTAAATAAAATAGGTATAGGAACCTATCTTACCAGCAAGGAGTAGGGGAACATTTTTTTTCTTCTTTTTCTGACACTGTCTACTACAGTGCAGCCATGGGGAAACCAGCCTGTTTATCTGCAAGGACCACTCTCCTTGGGAAACACACTAATCCCACCTCAGTCCTTCCCTTGGATCTGTCTCAGATGAGAGCCTGTTCTTTAGCTGAGTTGGAGACAGGACTTTTGGCTAACTTTCTCCAAGAGTGGCTAAGAATCCCTCCCTTACTCAGATGTTACAGCACAAGGTGGATATTTCACCCCAGACTGGCCTGAAATGGGTCAAGTGCTTTAGAGCTGATGAACCCAAGGATGACCGTGATTTAAAGGGACTTTTTACTGCTTGCTCTACCAGCCCTAGTGACAGAGCAGATCCCCTGCTCTTAATCAGTGCTTGACTGGCTGTCTTAACAGTGACAGAAATTATACACCGCTTCTGGTTGACAAAAGTTTTATTTCTGAATGTGCTACCGTTCGCCATCAGTGAACACAATGCCCTGTTTGAATTGCTGGCTACTGGGATGGGAGTCCTGGGGGCTCATTTTAGTCCTAGTTGCTCTTACACATGGACTCCTGTCTCAAGTTTTTTGACATTTGTTGGGTAAACAAATGACTTTCTTCTTTGCCTTAAAATGAGGATAGCAACTGATTGTAACTCTACACTTTGTTTTGTTTGAACCATGATCCAAATGAAGTTCATACATGGCAGTTAGTTGATATTATCTCTTAAGTTTTTTAATTTATAGATTTTTTTCTCCCTCTTTTTTTTTTTTTTTTTTTTTGACCATGCCTGTGGCATGCAGAAGGTCCCAGCCCAGGATTTCAGCCCATGCCACAGCAATGACCTGAGCCTCAGCAGTGACAATGCCAGATCCTCCACCACTTGGCCACCAGGGAACTCCCCTGACCCTCTTCTTATCTTGTTTTCTTTTCAGTCAACTTATTTGTTGAACAATCTAGCAGAGTTTCTATAGACTGGGGATTTTCTGGGTCTGCCTGTGGTGTCATTATGCTACATTTTAAACTGTTGCAGTTAGTACCCTTATTAAAGCTCAAATTTGTTTCATCTTTTGTTTGAGCGTTTCTTCAGTTTGGCTCCTGATCCTTCGCCACAATCTCAGTCATCTTTAAAAGCTTTTTTCCTATGTATGAGAAGATGTTCTAGGCTTATCTTATATATTTCCTTCCACAGACCTATAATCAGTCATTTCTCCAAGGAGCCCTGGCTTCTTTTATGGGAAATGGAATTTAAGCTCATTGCTCCTCATTGGTCATTGTTTCTGGTCCTTTTGAGTGGACTAGGAAATGTGCACCTTTATTGTGATAAAATACATCATGAATTCCTAGTGATACCTCACATTCAGGACTACAGTGTTTCTTTTTGATAACATCACTCTTATTCTGTACTTTTTCCCATGTCAAAATTTCCAGTTCTTAGCAGTTATCGACATAATTACTCTCTCCCTTTCTCTTTTTCTTTCTTTCTTTCTCTTTTTCTTCCTTTCTTCCTTTCTTTCTTTCTTTCTCTTCTCTCTTCTCTTCTCTCTTCTTCTCTTCTTTCTCTCTCTCTCTTCTCTCTCTCTTCTTCTCTCTCTCTCTCTCTCTCTTCTCTCTCTCTCTCTCTCTCTCTCTCTCTTTCTAGGGTCTCACATGCAGCATATGGAAGTTCCCAGACTAGGGACTGAATTTGAGCTGTAACTTCTGCCCTACACCACAGCCACAGCAACACAGGATCCAAGCAGCATCTGTGACCTATACCACAGCTTGCAGCAATGTTGGAACCTTAATCCACTGACTGAGGGCCAGAGATTGAATTTGAATCCTCACAGACATTATGTTGGGTTCTTAACCTGCTAAGCCACGTGGGAACTCCTAATTACTCACTTCCTTTATCCCACTACAACAATCTCAAAATAATACCACCATTTCTACCACCAACAACATGATCACTGAAAACAGCTTATGGTATGTGTGCATGTGTGTGTGTGTGTTTCTTTTTATCTTTACCTATATCCCATTAGGGATATACCCTTAAATAATTGTGTTTTAGTTCTATGTGGTTTTGACATCAATTTGATATACATTTATTTCCTTTTAGCTTTCAATGTGGAGGATAACTTCTTAAACTTTTATTTTATTGTATAGTTGTATAAAATATTTACATAGCTTCAAAGTCAAGTCTACAAAACAAGATATGTTCAGAGAAATGTAGATTCTATATCCATTCCTTCCCTCATACCAGAGATAACTTATTATTGGTATTATTTGAATGGCTTATCCATACATATTTTAATATAACCAATTATGTATATATTGAGTTGATTCATATGATACTACCATTTTTGTAAGTCAAAAATAGTCCAATATTGGCAATTTCATTTGCTTTTACCTAATACATTCACATCCCTCTTCACAAGTAAACAGTAGTACATGATACATTTCTTTTCTCTATCTTGCTTTTTCCCCTTAGTACATCCTAGAGCTCCTTCTATAATATCAATACCATTTCTTGAGTTAAAACACTCAGTAAAATATGAGTAACTGTATACTTTCTTTTTTTATTACAATGAATTTATTACATTTATAGTTGTACAATGATAATCATAATCCAATTTTATAGGATTTCCATCCCACAACCCCAGCGCATCCCCCCATCCCCCAACCTGTCTCCTTTAGAAACCATAAGTTTTTCAAAGTCTGTGAGTCAGTATCTGTTCTGCAAAGAAGTTCATTGTGTCCTTTTTTCAGACTCCACATGTCAGTGACAGCATTTGATGTCGGTGTCTCATTGTCTGACTGACTTCACTTAGCATGGTAATTTTTAGGTCCATCCATGTTGCTAAAAATGCTGGTATTTCATTCCTTTTAATGGCTGAGTAATATTCCATTGTGTATGTGTACCACCTCTTCTTGATCCACTCCTCCGTTGATGGATATTTAGTTTGTTTCCATGTCTTGGCTATTGAAAATAGTGCTGCAATGAACATTGGAGTGCATGTGCCTTTGCAAGTCATGGTTTTCTCTGGATAGATGCCCAGGAGTGGGATTGCTGGATCAAATGGTAGTTCTATTTTTAGTTTTCTGAGGAATCTCCATCCTGTTTTCCGCAGTGGTTGCACCAATTTACAATCCCACCAACAGTGTACTAGGGTTCCTTTTTCTCCACACCCTCTCCAGCACTTATTGTTTGTAGACATTTTGATGATGGCCATTCTGGCTGGTATAAGGTGGTATCTCATAGTGGTTTTGATTTGCATTTCTCTAATAATGAGTGATGTTGAACATCTTTTCATGTGTTTTTTGGCCATCTGTATGTCTTCTTTGGAGAATTGTCTGTTTAGTTCTTCTGCCCATTTTCTGATGGGGTTGTTTGTTTTTTTAGTATTGAGCAGTAGGAGGTGTTTATAAATTTTGGAGATTAATCCCTTGTCAATCGATTCATTTGCAAAGATGTTCTCCCATTCTGTGGGTTACCTTTTCATTTTGTTTAGGGTTTCCTTTGCTGTGCAGAAACTTTTCAGTTTGATTAAGTCCCATTTGTTTATTTTTGTTTTTACTGTCATTACTCTAAGAGGTGGATCTGAGAAGATGTTGCTGTCGTTTATGTCAGAGAGTGTTTAGCCTATGTTTTCCTCTAAGAGTTTTATAGTGTCTGGTCTTATATCTAGGTCTTTAATCCATTCTGAGTTTATTTTTGTGTATGGTGTTAGGGAGTGTTCTAATTTCATTCTTTTCCATATAGCTGTCCAGTTTTCCCAGCACCATTTATTGAACAGGCTGTCTTGTCTCCATTGTATATTCTTGCCTCCTTTGTCATAGATTAATTGGCTGTAGGGGCGTGGGTTTAATTCTGGCTTTCTATCCTGTTTCACTGATCTATATTTCTATCTTTGTGCCATTACCATGTGGTTTTGATGATTGTTGCTTTGTAGTATAGTCTGAAGTCCAGGAGCCTGATTCCTCCAGCTCCATTTTTCTTTTTCAGGATGTCTTCGGCTATTCTGGGTCTTTTGTGCTTCCAAACAAATTTTAAAATAGTTTGTTAGAGTTCTGTGAAAAATGTCCTTGGTTATTTTGATAGGGATTGCATTGAATTTGTAGATTGCCTTTGGTAGTATAGTCATTTTGATAATATTGACTCTTCCAATCCGAAAGCATGATATGAACTGTATACTTTCTTAATGTGATGAAATACATTTCTTTCAGAGCAAGAGCCAGCTGCATGCTTAAACAGCAAACATTAGACATTTCCCCTAAAGTTAGAAAGAAAGCAAATCCACATATACTACTAAACTAAGTAATGAGAAAATAGAAGTTAAAGCTATAAAAATTGGAAAGGATAAAAAAAAATTACCACTTGGAGATAATAATGAATTTATACCCAGAATATCAAGGGAATCAACAGAAAACAAAGAATTCTGGGAGTTCCCTTCATGGCTCAGTGGTAACAAAACTGACTAGTATCCATGAGGATACAGGTTTGCTCCCTGGCCTCACTCAGTGGGTTAAGGATACAGCACTTCCATGAGCTGTGGTTCAGGTCACAGATTTGGCTTGAATCCCGAGTTTCTGTGGCTGTGGTGTAGGCTGGATCTACAGCTCTGATTTGACCCCTACCTGGGAATTTCCATATATCACGGGTGGTACAGCCCTAAAAAGCAACAACAATAAAAAATTCTGTTAGTAACAGAGCATAAAGTTAACAACCAACTGGAAAATGTAATGAAAGGAAAAACTTCACATAGAAAAGCAATCAAAAAGATAAAACATATAGGAATAATCTTAAGAAATATATGATATATATTTTTAAAAAGAAAGGTCCTGAAAGTCATGAAAGACTTGAAAAAAAAGAAAAAAAAAAGATACTTCAAGTTTGGAGTAGGAAGTCTCAAAAATTTTAAGATGTCATTTCATGATCATGGTACAAATGCCTATAGTTTGGATTTGTACAATAATACAAATACCACAGTACAAAAACCAATCATTTAAACAAACTGATTGTGAAGTTAAAATGGAAAAAAATTTAAATACAGGAACAATATCTAGGAGGTAAATCAATGAAGAGGGTAGGCATATCCTATCAAATATTAAAATAAATGATACAACTATTTCAGTAATTAAAATAGCATGAAAGGAGTTCCCGTTGTGGTGCAGTAGTTAACGAATCCGACTAGGAACCATGAGGTTCGATCCCTGGCCTTGCTCAGAGGGTTAAGGATCCAGCGCTGCCATGAGCTGTGGTGTAGGTTGCAGACACGGCTCGGATCCTGCGTTGCTGTGGCTCTGGCGTAGGCTGGTGGCTACAGCTCCAATTAGACCCCTAGCCTGAGAATCTGCATATGCCATGGATGCGGCCCTAGAAAAGGCAAAAATACAAAAAAGTAAAAATAAAAATAAAATAAAATAGTATGAAATTATCCCATAAACCAACAGCAAGGATGTCAAGAAATAGATCCAAGTACATATAGAAATTTAGAATGTGATAAAAGTAGCCTCTCAAACTAGTTGGGAAGTTAGGAACCAGTGAATAAATGATATTGGGACTACTGCTGCTTAGACATCTGGAAAAAATTAAGTTGGATTCACACTACACAGTGTATAGCAGAATAAATTCTAAATAGATCATGGATTTCAATTGAAATCATTCAAATACTAGAGGAAAGTTTAGGGGAAAAAATCCTTTAAAAATTGGGAATGGTTCTCACCACTGCTCTTCAACATAGTTTTGGAAGTCCTAGCCACAGCAATTAGACAAACAAAAGAAATAAAAGGCATCCATATAGGAAGAGAAGAGATCAAACTGTCACTGCATGCAGATGACATGATACTATACATAGAAAATCCTAAGGACTCAACCCAAAAACTACTTGATCAATAAATTCAGCAAAGTAGCAGGATATAAGATTAACATTCAGAAGTCAGTTGCATTTCTGTATACCAGCAATGAA
This sequence comes from Phacochoerus africanus, assembly GCF_016906955.1. NCBI lineage: Eukaryota > Metazoa > Chordata > Mammalia > Artiodactyla > Suidae > Phacochoerus > Phacochoerus africanus. The sequence continues at coordinate 204,577,238 of NC_062544.1, read as the reverse complement.
ATATTAGAAAAGAAATACAAAAATACGATACCTTTTAAAATTGCACCTCACAAAATCAAATACCTCGGAATACACCTGACCAAGGAGGTAAAGGACCTATATGCCGAGAACTATAAAACTTTAATCAAAGAAATTAAAGATGTAAAGAAACGGAGAGATATTCCATGTTCCTGGATTGGGAAAATCAATATTGTAAAAATGGCCATACTACCAAAGCAACCTACAGATTCCATGCAATCCCTATCAAATTACCCATGACATTTTTCACAGAACTACAACAAACAATCCAAACATTTATATGGAACAACAAAAGACCCAGAATCGCCAAAGCAATCCTCAGAAACAAAAACCAAGCAGGAGGCACAACTTTCCCAGACTTCAAGAAATACTACAAAGCCACAGTCATCAAAACAGTGTGGTACTGGTATCAAAACAGACAGACAGACCAATGGAACAGAATAGAGAATCCGGAAATAAACCCTGACACCTATGGTCAATTAATCTTTGACAAGGGAGGCAAGAACATCAAATGGGAACAAGAAAGTCTATTCAGTAAGCATTGCTGGGAAACCTGGACAGCTGCATGCAAAGCAATGAAACTAGAACACACCCTCACACCATGCACAAAAATAAACTCCAAATGGCTGAAAGACTTAAAGATAAGACAGGACACCATCAAACTCCTAGAAGAGAACATAGGCAAAACACTCTCTGACATCAACATCATGAATATTTTCTCAGGTCAGTCTCCCAAAGCAATAGTATTAGAGCAAAAATAAACCCATGGGACCTCATCAAACTGAAAAGCTTTGGCACAGCAAAGGAAACCCAAAAGAAAACAAAAAGACAACTTACAGAATGGGAGAAAATAGTTTCAAATGATGCAACCGACAAGGGCTTAATCTCTAGAATATATAAACAACTTATACAACCCAACAGCAAAAAAGCCAATCAATCAATGGAAAAATGGGCAAAAGACCTGAATAGACTTTTCTCCAAAGAAGATATACAGATGGCCAACAAACACATGAAAAAATGCTCAACATCGCTGGTTATAAGAGAAATGCAAATCAAAACTACCATGATATATCACCTCACACCAGTCAGAATGGCCATCCTTAATAAATCCACAAATAACAAGTGCTGGAGGGGCTGTGGAGAAAAGGGAACCCTCCTGCACTGTTGGTGGGAATGTCAACTGGTACAGCCACTATGGAGAACAGTTTGGAGATACCTTAGAAATCTATACATAGAACTTCCATATGACCCCACAACCCCACTCTTGGGCATATATCCGGACAAAACTCTACTTAAAGGAGACACATGCACCCACATGTTCATTGCAGCACTATTCACAATAGCCAGGACATGGAAACAACCCAAATGCCCATCAACAGATGATTGGATTAGGAAGATGTGGAATACCACTCAGCCATCAAAAAGAATGACATAATGCCATTTGCAGCAACATGGATGGAACTAGAGAATCTCATCCTGAGTGAAATGAGCCAGAAAGACAAAGACAAATACCATATGATATCACTTATAACTGGAATCTAATATCCAGCACAAATGAACATCTCCTCAGAAAAGAAAATCATGGACTGGGAGAAAAGACTTGTGGCTGCCTGATGGGAGAGGGAGGGAGTGGGAGGGATTGGGAGCTTGGGCTTATCAGATACAACTTAGAATAGATTTACAAGGAGATCCTGCTGAATAGCATTGAGAACTTTGTCTAGATACTCATGTTGCAACAGAACAAAGGGTGGGGAAAAAAATGTAATTTTAATGTATACATGTAAGGATAACTTGATCCCTTTGCTGCACAGTGGGGAAAAAAAAAAAAAAGTTGACCCTGAAAAAAAAAATTGGGAGTGGTGAAGGTCTTTAAAATGATTCAAAACCCAAAACCCAGAAGCTATAAAAGAATAGAATAATACATTAACCATATTTAAAAAGCAAAAAAAAAAAAAAACACAAAAAACAAAAACCTCTGCATGCCAAAACCAAAACCCAAAGACTACAAATGGCAAACTGGGAAAAGTAAACACAAATGATATTACAGACAAAGATCTAGTCATCCTAGACAAAAGGCTAATTCTCCTAGAAATCAGTAAAAGGACCAACAATTCAATAGAAAAATAAGCAAAGTTACTGACAAAGAGTTTACACACAAGGAACAAATCAAAATATTTCAACTTTACTCAAACTAAGAGAATGCAAATTAAAACTACCCAGAATTACTATCATTTCCCCGTAATCAGTATGATATCACATTCTCTCAAGAAGGCTGTGGGGAAATGGTCATTCATACATTAACGATAGGAATGGAAGTTGGTATGACCACTGTGGAGAAAATTTTAGCAGAAACCCCCAGAATAAAATGCTGAAGCCAGAAATTCCATATCTACAAATGCATCTTACAGAGATACTTACACAAGTGTAAAATAACACATGTACAAGATTTTCCATGGCACTGATATTTATAATAGAAAATACATGGAAATAATGTCCATCAGTAGGAGACTAGCCAAGTAAGTTAAGTTTAAAGAGAATGATGAATCTTTCTATGTTCTGATATGAAAAAATATTCAAGACATATTAGGTGTAAACAGCAAAGACAGATGTCTAAGTATCATCTAAAACCTTTTGTGTAAAAATGGCGGGGGAGTGGGGAAAAGACAGACTATACATTCATATTTGCTCACGTAGGCTAAGGAAACTCTGGAAAGTCAGCCATGAAACTGATGACTGTGGTTACCTAGAGCAGAGATGGGAATTGTGTGGGTGAGGGATGGGGTGGGTGAGAGACTTCTTGCTGTATATATTTACATACATTTTATTTATAAACCATGGGAATGTATTACATATTCAAAAATAAGATTTCATAAAAGATTAATTAAGAAGTTAAAAAATAGAAGCCCCAGTGCAGCTCAATTCCTGCAGCACCATCATCGTTGCCAGTCTCCAGTGGCACAGCCTAGTGAACAAAACCCTGACCCCTACAAACAGTGAGCAATGAGCTGTGCCATACACAACTAACGGAAACAAATTGTGTAGAAAATAGCAAAGTAATTAAGAATTTGGAGAATCTGAGGCAGGTTTTAGCAAGGGAAAATCATAAGCTCATTCATTTTCACAAGTTATTAGTGTTAATTAAATATCCTGTTACGGAAATAAAGTTTATTTACATATTTATTTTCATTTTCTTTGGCTATGTCCATGGCATGCAGAAGGTTCCCCAGCCAGGGATTGAACATGTGCCCCAGCAGCAACCAGAGCCACTGCAGTGACAACGCCAGCTCCTTAACCCGCTGAGGCACCGGAGAACTCCTAAAGTTGCCAAGAGGAGAAGAGGAGTAGTGTTAGGACACCATTCTTCTCACTGAGCATACTCTCTGTGAGGATTTGTTTTACTCTCTTGATATCCTTCAACCTTCTGATGAGCTATAGGTAAGTCTCCAGCCCTTTCTGTGCAGCTCCAGAATGACAACAACAGTCCACGTGACTCCTCCACCAGGCATCCCATGGGCACCTCAGATCAACCTGGCAAAGGCAAAACCCAATACTCGGCTCCAGAGCCTGTGCTCCATTACTGCACATTATACTGGCATCTACCCAGTTCCCTGATTAGGAATCCAAGGTAGGAAGTCTATTCATTTCTCTTCCTTCTCTTCACCAATCCTAAAATCCTGAAGATCTTACCTTTTCAATCCTCCTTCATTTCTTGAAAAAAAAAATCCTTCTTCTTTTTGCTTTTGACCACACCATCACCTCCAACCCATTCCCTCCCTCACTTATGTTATGGCTGCAGCATCCGAGGTGGTCATCCTTCTTCAGCCTGGCACCCCTCCAACCCACCCTCCACATTGGTGCCTGAATAACTCTTAACTTTAAGTCTGGTTTGGCCACCTCCCTCTTAAAACCTTCAATGCTGCCCCCCCTGCATAGTGCATAGACTGAGGTTCAGTTCAAATTCCTTGGTGTAGACTCTAGGTGAGGGTAACTACATGATTCCGCATCCCCTGGATGGTTCTAAGTTACTCCTCTTGTCTCAAGGTCCCAGATGGCTTGCACCTACTCTCACTCTCAGAGAATCCCTTAGTAAATCATTTGGTGACCTTAACCAGAGGACTGTCCCCAATCCAACTCTTTGCTACCTCCCAGCTTCACCTCTTAGTATTTTATGTTCTAGCAACACTGAAAAGCAGATCACCCATGTCATATGTGCCACTGTTTCTCTCATCTTTGGGCTTTTCCTCCTATTGTCTGCTCTTCCAGGATTGTGTCACGACCTTCTCTCTCCTATACACTCCATCTTTTTCAATCCTGCTTGTTCTTCAAGACTCAGCTCAGCTAAGTATCACTCTTCTAAGTCATTTCTGGCTGTCCTCCTACACACACACACACACACACACACACGGTCAGTTTTACTTCCCTATATTTTGGTTATATCTTTAGAGATCTCCATTAATGAATCTAGTAGACTGCATTATAATTATCTATCTATTGATCTGCCTCCCATCACTAGAGTGTGGGTTTCTTAAGGGCAGGGGCTATGTCTTATGCATCTTTATATCCCCAGAATTTGCAATGTTTCTACATTCCAAGCCCAGCAGGCCACAAGAACAAAAGCACATTGGCAGAAATAATCCTGGTACATTTGAGGAACAGAAAGAAGGTGTGTGTGCCTGGAGCATAGTGAGGGGGGCAAGAAGAAAACAGGATGAGGTCACGGTGGGAGGCAGCAGCCAGACCACGTCAGGGCCTTAGCGCGCAGTTAGATGCCTTGACCATCCAGACTATCAAGCCGGGAACCTGGGATTTGAGGTTCAACAGACTTCAGTTTGACAACTGGCTCTCCTCCTTACCAGCTGGGTTAACATGAATAATATTTTTGAAATGTCTCCAAACCTCAGTTTCTGGGTCTACAAGAGGCACATAGTAAAACTGCGGTGGTAAGAGTGGATGAGATACAGTATGTTAACCACCCCCAGCACAGTGTGTGGCATGTCAGAGCTGTTCATCAAATGGGAGATACTATGATTACTGCCCAGGAGAAAGGAAGGGAGCCAATTTCCAGAAGTTCAGAGTATGGAGTCAATATCTTCAGAGATTTGTGAATTTCCTATATTCTGAGAATGGTTGAAGGGTGGCAGCAGATGGGAGAGTCCAAGGTCAGTAAAGTGTGGCGAGTCCACAAAGTTCTATAGCAGCAATCCTGCAAACCAACAGCCAGCAGGCTTTAGGCACAGGTCTCATCTCAAGTCCTGCCTGATCAGAAACATGTCCTCGTCCATCAATAATGAACTAACCATTCAAGGAGAATTCTGATTTTTATCATGAGAGTCAAAAAGACAATAGGGTCATTCAAAGAATCTCATCCTATTCTGCTTTTGCAGGCACACATCTTTTCTGAACCATGGGGACCCTTGAGCCAGCCTTCACCAGTGGTTGTGACCCCTCACTCTGGGAAAACATCTCCTCACCCATAAGTTATCTCCTAAAGCAGGATGTCCCTTAGGCCAGAATCCAACTAAGCATTTCAGATATTGCTCAAGCTCCAAGAGCCTCCATTCCACGGTTATTCACAGGTCAGGCAGGAGTGAAGCCAAAATATATAACAGCGGGTAGAGCATGGGCACAGATGGCTAGTCCAAGTGGACAGTGACCATAGACCTGAGGTCCCTCAGGCCCTGGCAATAGCTCTTAAATTGCTGACTTGTGAAGAGGTCCTGGAAAAACTGGCCAGCCTGGCTGGAATGCTATGAAGTCACTCAGGTGGCAATTTACCACTGGGTCAGTCTTTAAACAGCCAACTCAGCCTTACCAGTGTGTATCTGCTTCATACTGGTGAGGAACCCTACCCAGCTGTTATCATTTCTTCATTTCCCACCCACTCGAGCCCTCTCCATCTAGGGTGGGCAAAATGAGCCCCCAAACAACATGGTATGGTTGGAAGCTGTCCAGAGAGGGTGGCAGGACCTCTGGTCCTAATCTGGGCTTTGCTTCTCACCACCTGCGTGACACTGAGCACATTAACTTCCTCACTTGTAAAATGGGCTGGTCATGCTCCCTTAGTAGAAATTGTGTGACAAAATGTGCAAAACAAGGCTTGGCACACAGCAGGTGCTCAGAATATGGCTTCAGCCTCCGAAGGGCAGCGGACACAAGGAAGCTGCCTGCAGGGACTTTCATTGGGAAAGTGCAGAGCCATCTACCCTATGGTTGGATACTGTGTGGGCGATTCCGTGCAGAGGGGATGGGGCAGGACAGCTACTAGGATCTGGCTTCAGCAGCCTCCTGAGTCTGGTGCTCCCAGCCCCAGGGGGAGAGGCCTACAAAATCTGGCTTTGCAATCCATTTTGAAGAGGGATTGAAGAGCAGGGGTGTCAAAAGAGTATCAAAGGAGGAGGCACTGCTGGATGACTCCCTATCCTGGACCACAAAGCATTGTGGAGACAGGGGAGGGTGGCAGAGCCGGTGCCTACCTTTGCGGTCTTGGTTTCCTTTCCCTCCTGCTCACTACTGTTTGAGCAGTTTAATAGGGTGGCCATGGGAATGGTCTGCACAGCAGAAAAAAATACAACAAACAATCTGAGGACTTGGGTTTGAATCCTGATTCTGCTGTTTTCCGGCCATGTGATCTTGGGCCTGGTATTTCATGACCACCACCTTCCCTCCACAAACATTGCTTCCTAAAAAATAGGGATCCTGTGCCCTTCCCGCCCACCCCCTAGAGTTGTCGTGAGCTTTGCGAAATACATAGATGAAAGCAATTTGCGTAATGTCCTTTCCAAACATGATGTTCTGTTATGTGATTGTGTTAGCTTAGTGCAACCTGAATTTCATCAAACCTACCAGCCAGTGAAGTGCCACTAGCGGTGACTATCCATGCTTCACTGGCCACCCTTGCCATGCAACCTGGCACCTGTAAAGTGCCCCTTAAGGACTTGTCACACTCCTTGGGGACATCTGCTGAGCACCCCACCCAACACCACTGGCACAGCTTCTGCACCTCAGTTACTCCTGCTCTAGAGCTGGCCCTGTGGGCACACTGCCAACTGCTGAGAGCCTTCCTCGCCACCACCAACATACTGTCTCTTGGGTGCAACATAGCCCTGCATAGGAACAGCTCCTGGAGCCCCTCTCTGCTTGGGGCTTAGACACCCCTGGGGCCAGGCAGGGAACAGATGCCCTTCTTCCCTGTTCATCACTTCTCTCCTCCAATCAGGTTTTTGATACAAACCTTCCTTCTCATTCAGACAAAAGCAAAGGCCTTGGGCAAATTAACTGCATAGAAATTAATTCTTTCAGGGACCCACACCAAATTAACTGGTGTGGGCTAGCCATACCATAAGTTAACCAGAACTGCTTAGAGAAATTTGGACCTTGTTTTGGGCTAATGGTGGTATGTTTGCTACAATATTTATTACAAATCACCATATCATTATTGCAAGTAGCTTCACCCCTATTGGTGGTTCTTTTCTTGTTTGGGTTTTTTTTTTTTTTTTTAGGGCCACGCCTGAGGCATATGGAGGTTCCCGGGCTAGGGGTCGAATTGGAGCTACGGCTGCCAGCCTATACCACAGCCACAACAAGACTGAATCCAAGCAGTGTCTGCAACCTACACCACAGCTCACGGCAATGCCAGATCCTTAACCCACTGAGCGAGGCCAGGGATCAAATATTGATGGTTCCAGAGTTCCCGTCGTGGAGCAGTGGTTAACGGATCCGACTAGGAACCATGAGGTTGCGGGTTCGGTCCCTGCCCTTGCTCAGTGGGTTAACGATCCGGCGTTGCCATGAGCTGTGGTGTAGGTTGCAGACGCGGCTCGGATCCGCATTGCTGTGGCTCTGGCGTAGGCCGGTGGCTACAGCTCTGATTCAACCCCTAGCCTGGGAACCTCCATATGCCGCGGGAGTGGCCCAAGAAATAGCAACAACAACAACAACAACAACAACAAAAGACAAAAGACAAAAAAAAAAAGAATTGATGGTTCCTGAGGTGAGTTGGAGTGATCCTGATGGTGGGCACACCACGTCCCACAGACCAGGTGTGACCCAGAGGCAGCCCTCCTAGGTGCTCCTGAAGAGAATCCAGGCAGATGAACTCTGGCCAAAATGATGAAGGCATTTGTGTCTGAAAGTTGACCACAAGAGATTTAAAGTGAAATTTAAAGGTAGTAGGATAAAGACTCCAGAGAAGCGTGGTTACCAGAACAGCTTCCTTTAGGTCAGCATTTCTCAAACTGCAGATCACATCTCCTCAGGGTGGCATGAAATCAGTTTAGTGGGTTGTGACCAGCATTTTAAAAGATGAAATAAGAGAAAATAGAAGTATTACTGTGTATTAGACATAATAATGGTAAGTACTGTTTCATAATGTTTTTGTTTCTGTTAGATCACACATAGAGATTGAACTACACGAAATTACCATTTTTTTCAGATCAAAAGGTCAAATATCTGTAGTTTTATATGGTTCGCCTTAGTAGGTTATGTGCAGATTTGGCATATGTAAAAAATGATTTTCTGTGAATCACAAAAAAATTTGAAAAAGACTATTACATTTGGAGCCCAAATCTACATTGAGATTCCAGCAGAGCTCTTCACTAGCTGTGCATTCTTTCAGCCTCATTTCCTTTATGTTTACAATGGGGATGACTGGCCTAGTTGATGAGACTGATGTTGAGAATTGTGGAGGAGAATGCATGTGCAGGCACATAGTAGGTATTCACTTAGCTTCAGTTAAGCCTGGGGAAAATGCTAGATATACCAAATGTGTGTTGTTTAGGACACTTTAGCTGCAAAGGTTAAACCCAATGAAAACCAGCTAAAGCAAAAGATGGAATTCCAGGAGTGGTGTGGCCACAGGCATAACCAGATTCAGGAACACAAATGATGTCACCAGATCTGTCCCTCCTTCCACCACTCAGCTCTACTTGCCTTTAAGGACAGGGTCCTTTCAGCAGGAGGAGAGGGGATCATTGTTACCCACTGTTCGGGTGCTCCCAGGGGAGGCCTGATCCAGATTGGTACATGTGCTGTTGGTGAGCCTGTCTCTGTGATAGGAAGATGGGATAAAACTACCTGGTGTTGATGAACCCTTCCCTGTGGCCAGAGGGTGGGGTGTTGCAATTGGTGGTCCCAGTAGAGACAAGAGGGGATGTGGGGTAGGGCAGTTCCAGAAGGCAGAAGAAGTGGCTATCACCAGAAACAGGAGAAGGAGAGGGGCCCTGGGTAGACCACCACCACAAGATGAGCAAGAGAGTCGGATGTGTCTCTCTGGGGTGCCTGAGACAGTATTTCTCATTATAGATGGCCAAAGTGTCTGAGTCTGGAGCAAAGTGAAACAGGTGATCCACAGGGCAGCCTGTGTGCTCAGAGGGTTCTCTGGGTCTCAGCAACATGGGCCTCAAGACTGAAACAGGACAACTAAAGGATAGGAGCCGTTCATAAAGCACATATCCATCGCCAAAAGGCCAGAGCAGAGATGGAACTCAAGAAGATTTAGGCTACACAGAAGCAGACAGTACTCCAGAGAGGAGCACCAAGGCAAAGGAGCAAGAGGGCAAGCCCAAGAGGGGAACAGACACGGTGGAACCTGGTCAGAGAGAGCAAACAGAGGATGCATTTCTTTTTCTGTGTTTGTTTTTGCTTTTTAGGGCTGCACCAGCAGCATATGGAGGTTCCCAGGCTAGGGGGCCAATGGGAGCTATAGCTGCCGGCCTACGCCACAGCCACAGCAACACGAGATCCGAGCCGTGTCTGCGACCTACACCACAGCTCACGGCAACGTCGGATCCTTAACCCACTGAGCAAGGCCAGGGATCGAACCCGAAACCTCATGGTTACTAGTTGGACTTGTTTTCGCTGTGCCACAACGGGAAATCTAGAGGACACATTTCTGATACAGATCAAAAAACTGGCCCCAGAGAGAATACAATAAGCTGGGAACTTGCACTATTCAGATCTGTGCAACATCATTTGGCTAAAAGCAGAGCATCTGACACATTCACACTGCTTTGCTGACTATTTTATCTCCCAGGGAGTAGAGGAAGTAGCAGATAAACTTTTCTAGACCAAACTCCAACCAATAAGGAAGCTGTGATGGTGACATGAGGGTGATGGGGGTGGAAAGGAACTTTGGGAAAAATCTTCCAAGTCGTCTCACAGTTACTTCACGATGACAGAGGACGAGACAGCTGGACATCGTCAAAGATCCACCCTGGACCTGGGGCAGGCAGATGACAGAGTCTCTACAAAGAATAGGTATGATTTCGTGCCTAAGAGAGCGGCTGGAGAGCATTGCCAAGCTCTCAAATCACAGTTCTGATGGTGTAAGTACGAAAGGTCCTTATGAGGAGAAAAAATGTGGGACTTGAAAAAAAAAGAAAGAAAAGAAATGGTACAAAATCCACATAACCAACTTATTTGCTGTTTACAGTAGAACCCAGGTTTTTGAAAATCATTTTTATCTTCTCGTGAGTTGCCCAAGTATGTGTCTTCAACCAGTGACAGTGTTGACAGTTTAATATCTCTCTCTCTCACACATGCACGCTCGCAGGCACACACAGACTGGGTCTCCAACAACTGAGCTAACTTCCTCTTTTTTTTTTTTCACTATTAACAGGAAACTTGGACAGTCAGTTTTGCCATCATCTTAGGGTTGCCTTGAAATATTTGTTTTTTGGGGGGTGTTTTTTTGTTTGTTGGTTTGCTTGCTTTTTAGGGCCACCCCAGAAGCATATGGAGGTTCCCAGGCTAGGAGTTGAATCGGAGCTGTCGGCCTACACCATAGCCACAGCCACAGCAACCCAGGATCTGAGCTGTGTCTACAACCTACACCACAGCTCATGGCAATGCCGGATCCTTAACCCACTGAGCAAGGCCAGGAATGGAATCTGCATCCTCATGGATGCTAATCAGATTCATTAACCACTGAGCCACAACAGGAACTCGCCTTGCAATATTTGGAACCCATTTACATTAAAAAAAATTATCTAAAAATCAAATTTAACTGGGCATCCTGGGTGGGGGGGGTTGTTGTTTTTTAGAAGTGGGGTAAGGGGTTGTGCTAAATCTGCTAGTCCACCTTCACCCCCAGCCCCTCACTCTGGGAGGCTCAGGTAAGAGAGGACACTTGGTGGGGCAAGGGGTAGGGAACCACCTCCAAGTTCTGTGGAGTCTGCGGGCTCCAAGCGGGTGCTTCTCAGGGTGGCTCTGTAGCTACACCACTCCCAGTAGAGCACTTTATTTTCTTGTTCACAAACAAAAGCTGTGAGGAGGCAACACTTTTCCTTGGTTCTCAGAGCAGGGGCAAGTTGCTTTCCTCTCTGCCTTGGAGCTTTCTTTTCTGGGACCTCCTGCTTCTTCTGTTTCTTAAAGTCTCAAAATTCTGCATGTCAGAGCCGTCTGCCAGATCATAAGTGAGAATTACCCCCACCCCTTCTACTTCCTCCGGATGCTCGACAGGGAGCCACTGTTCCCTTCTTTCAGGCTTTTCTTATTGCCCTTCAAATGGTTATTGTACTTCCCTTTGAACACACTCCAACTGGCTGTGGTTTTCAGGAATGAGCTGTGCACCCTGGACCCAGCAGGACCCTCCTGGAGGGGGCCTCCAGGCTTACATGGACAGGGCCGTTGACAGAGACAGGGCACGTCCCAGAAGCCAAAATACTACTTCCCAGCCCTTGGTTTTAGGCTTTCTCACCCATCCAAGGCCCGCTTTCTACCAACTGGAATTATTTTATTCAAATTATCACTGTTCAAACAAACAAACAAAAATTCACTGTTTCCTTCTTCCTTCAATCAAATATCCCTTGATTAGAGTTGGTGGATATGACTGTTTTCTGGGTATCTATGGAACTCACATATACAAGTTTCATACTTATATGCAGTTTTCCATTTTTTCTTAAAACAACTTTTTCTTATTCTGTCCTAAATAGAAAGAGTTGATCCCATGGAAAAAATTAAGGATATATTTTTATTTATTTATTTATTTATTTATTTGGTCTTTTTGCCTTTTCTAGGGCCACTCCCACGGCATATGGAGGTTCCCAGGCTAGGGGTCAAATCAGAGCTATAGCTGCTGGCCTACACCAGAGCCACAACAACAGAGGATCCGAGCCATATCTGTGACCCACACCACAGCTCACAGCAACACCGGATCCTTACCCCACTGAGCAAGGCCAGGGATCGAACCCGCAACCTCATGGTTCCTAGTCGGATTCGTTAACCATTGCGCCACGATGTAAACTCCATAAGGATATTTTTAATGCACCAGTTTGATGAAACTGAGAAAGTCATTTACTCTGAGGGAAGGCATTTTGTGTGTCTGAAAGAAATACTCAGTGATGATAAATGAGGTCAATGGGGTTGGGGCATGAATTGGCTATTTTTGAGGTCTATTCAAGTATCAGTGATTGTCACTAAATTGGCCTCTACATAAGGTACATGGGTCCAGGTGTTCAGAGACCTTTTGTTTTCCCAAGACCCAGTATAAGCCTGTGAACCTAGGAGCTCTTACGACAGTAGTTAAAGATGTGATGGGGGTAGGGAGTCGTGGTTTGTAGGAAGAAGAAAAGAAGAACTAGGAAACAAAAACAAAGATGAAAAAACTCCTGCTGGTGCTACAACCACAGAGGGGCTTAATATAAATCAGAAGTGGTTAAGAGATGCGTTCATGAAGGTTGTTTGCTCTAGGATATGCAATGTAAAGTCTTTCTTCTATCTTCCCTGTCAAATCTTCATCAAAACTGTATAGTATTCATTGCTCATTGTAGCTTTGGAATGAACTAATTCTTCTTAGCTCAAAGTGATGGTGAGTTCTGAAAATGGAATGTTCAGGGGACAAAGAATATAGGACAGAGTTGGAGCACTCAGCGAGAGCTGACTCAGAATTAGACCTATAAATCATTGTTAATATTAGACCGAAAAATATTTTGCAGCAACTAATATATGTGTAATATATAATAATGATTTATTTATAGAGTACTTTTGATACTGTAGTTCATCCTAAATATCACATTTAGAAATCAAAATTTAAATTATATGCACTCTATAATCTCAATTATCTAAAAATTATCAAAAAAGGACTGGGAGGAAATGTACCAAAATGTTAATAGTGATTTGACCCTAGATGGTAGAAATATGATTTTTTTTTTTTTTGGCTTTATAGGGCCACACCCATGGCATATGGAGGTTCCCAGGCTAGGAGTCAAATTGGACCTAGAGCCGCTGGCCAACATCACAGTCACAGCAACGCTGGATCTGAGCCTCATCAGCAATCTACATGACAGCTCACAGCAATGCTGATCCTTAACCCACTGAGCAAGGCCAGGGATCAAACCTGAGTCCTTATGAATATTACTCAGATTCGTTTCCACTGAGCCACAATAGTAACTCCTACTTTTTCTTTGTTATTGAAGTATAGTTGGTATGCAATATTACATTTTTTTCAGGTGCACAACATAGTGATTTGATATTTCTATACATTACAAAATGATTACCATGATAAGTCAAGTTACCAGATGTCACTATACAAACTGATTACAATATTATTGACTATACTACCCAGGCTATACTTTTCATCTCTGGGACTCTTTTATTTTATATCTGGAAGTGTATACCTCTTAATCTCATTCATCTATTTTACTCCTTTCTCACTCCCCTCCCCTCCCCTCTGACCTTTTTGTTCCCTGTATCTATGAGTCTGTGTCTGTTTTGTTATGTTTGTTCACTTGCTTTGTTTTTCAGATTCCACATTTAAGTGAATTCACATAGTATTTGGCTTTGCCCAACTTATTTAACTCAGCATAATACTCTGTAGATCCATCCATGTTGTTGCAAATGGCAAGATTTCATTCTTTTTCATGGCTGAGTGATATTCCATTGTATATATACACCATAACTTCTTTATCAGTGGACACTTGGGTTGCTTCCATATCTTGGCAATTGTAAGTAATGCTGTAGTGAACATAGGGTGCATATATCTCTTCAAATTAGTGTTTTCATTTTCTTTGGCTGTGTACCCCAAAGTGGAATTGCTGGATCACACAGTAGTTCTATTTTTAATTTTTTGAGAAACCTCCATACTGTTTTCAAAAGTGGCTACATCAATTTACATTCCCACCAACAGTACACAAGGGTACCCTTTTCTTTACTTCCTTACCAACACTTGTTATTTCTTGGCTTCTTAGTAATATCCACTCTGACAGGTGTAAGGTGATAGCTCATTGTGGTTTTGATTTGCAGTCCCCTGATCATTAAGCATGTTGAGCATCTTTTCATGTTTCTATTGGCCATCTGTATGTTTTCTTTGGAAAAATGTCTATTCAAGACCTCTGCCCATTTTTTAATTAAATTGTTTCCTTTTGTTACTGAAATGTTCTTTGTATATTTAATATATTTTGGATATTAACTCCTTATTAAATACGTCATTTGTAAATATCTTTTCCCATTCAGTAGGTTGCCTTTTCATTTTGTTGATTGTTTTCTTCTCTGTGCAAAAGCTTTTTAGTTTGATATCATCTAATTTGTTTATCTTTGCTTTTGTTGCCCTTGCATGAGGAGATATAGCCAAAAATATATTGTTAAGACTGATGTCAAAGAGCATATTGCCTATGTTTTCTTCTAGACTTTTTATGGTTTCAGGTCTTACATTTAAATTTTAACTCATTTTGTGTTTTTTTAAATATGGTATAAGAAAATGATCCAGTTTTCCCAATACCATTTATTGAAGAGACTGTCTTATCCCCACTGTATAGTATTGGCTCCCTTGTCATAAATTAATTGACCATATAAGCATGGATTTATTTCTGGGCTCTGTTTTCTGTTCCACTGATCTATGTATCTGCTTTTGTGCCAGTAATATTTGGTTTTCATTATCATGGCTTTGTAGTATAGTTTGAAATCAGGGAGCTTAATACCTCCAGTTTTGTTCTTTCTTAAGATTGCTTTGGCTATTCAGTGTCTTTCAGGGTTCCATTCAAATTTTAGGATATTCTGTGAAAAGTGCCATTGCTATTTTGAGAGGGACTGCACTAAATCTATAGATCACTTTGGGTATTATGGACACTTTAACAATATCAATTCTTCCAATCCATGGGCACAGAAAATATTTCCATTTATTTGTGCCATCTTATGATAACTTTATCTAACCTTCTATGCTTTTATTCTCTTTCCAAGCTTTTTACAGTGAGGATGTACTAATGTGATACCCAATGTGAAGAAAGAAAATGAGGCTTCTCAAAGATTCTGTTTGATCCATAGGAATTTTTGGTCCTCCTCCTTCTCTTAAGTATGTCTCTAATCGAATCTTGGAAAACCATGCTTGGACCTTAGCAGCCCAGGTGAAAGAGGTAAGGAGTGGTGGAATGGAAGTTAGGGGACTCTAATTCTGCTGCTACTGATGGTTCTGAGGTGCAGCTGGAAAGTCTAATAGAATATGAGACAGAGAGAATTCTGTCCTGAGACAACAGGGCTTACTGCTGCTGCACCCACAGGACTCAGTGCAATAGTGGAAACTCATATGGATGGTGATTACAGGTGACCAATAAATACAAGGGAGGACCATGGACAGTGCATATTGGTATTGGAAGTGATTCTTTAATGGATACTTGGATTTGTTCCAACCAAGCCCACAACAGAGATCAAGGGAGGTAGTGTGAAATAGGGAAATTTAGGCTAAATCCAATTGCAAAAACAGGGACTATAGTGGAGGATATAAGAAGGTTGTGATTTGGAGCTTTTGTGGATGTTCGGGGCTCATTTCTTTTCACGCACTCACTTATTCATTCATATACCATCGATCCCTTCATTCAGCCAGTAAATATTTATTGGTGCTTCCATGGTAGGCACTAGAAACACAAAGCAAATAAGACATTGTCAACAAGTTATCAGCCTCATGCCAGGTCCTTTCACCTCAGTGATAAACACATCTAGGAATTATACAGTGTTGACCAATCTGTGGGTAAAGCACACCAGTGACTCTAGTTTAGGCAGAGCTGGGAAAGCGTTTACATCCATAAACCATCCCTGTGATCATTCACACCTTGGACCACTGCTCCCTGCCACATAGAACCAGAGAAACATCAGAGCTATCGTGATCCATAGAAGATTCTCCCAACCTAATCCTTATTGCATATCACTAGGGATATGCCCAGGATTGTGTCCAGGAAGCAAGATTTAATGAAAAATTATAAGTGCACACAGAGCTTTAAAGGTGACAAACTGCCATTTAATCCATTATATCATGTAGTCTTAACACAACAGCAGTAGCTGGTCAGGGATTACCATTCCCATTTTACAAATGAAAAAAACTGCTTGGAAAGGTTAAGTCCTCTGGCCACCACAAAGCAGCAACGAGCTAGATCTCCAATTCAGGTCCCGTCTTACAGATCCAAGCCATGTCTGCGACCTACACCACAGCTCACGGAAATGCTGGATCCTTAACCTATTGAGTGAGGCCAGGGATTAAACCTGCATCCTCATGGTTACTAGTCAGATTCGTTTCTGCTCAGCCATGACGGGAACTCCACTCATCCCAATCTTAAAGGCCAGTGTCATCCAATAGTCTTCTCCTCTGTCTGTGTCAAATCTCCCCCTGCCTCCCACTTCTAAAGATATATGTGACTGCACTCAGGGTGCACCTAAATAACCCAGAATATTGCTTCATCTCAAAAGCTTGAACTTATCACAACTGCAAAGCCCTCTCTTCCAAATGCCATAACCTCTAACGGTTCCAGGGATTTGGACCTGATACCTGAAGGACACCATTCTGCCTTCCACCCTGGGCTTGGGGCTTATACCTAGTGACCTCTTCTGTCTGTAAGTAACTGCTCAGTTAAAGCTAAGTCTACATGGGGAAAGGGAAATACAGTGTGGTGACAAAAGAATTTGGGGAAAACTACACGGATAAGCATAAGTCTAGGATTGCCTTCCTTAAGTAGCAACTTGTTTATTGATTCTGTTTTAAATCTCCCACTTCTCCCCATGGTCCTACAGAGCTGGCTCAAGCCCCCAGGGTCTGAGACTCCAACCAAATCCAGGGAAATGGGCTGGCCCTGAAGTCCTAGAGTGTCAGAGCTTAGGAGATCACCTGGGCTAGTCCCTCCCTCTGGTTTACTGATGGAGAAGCTCAGGTCTAGGTGAAGCCAGGCTTGCCAAGTCCTCCTATAGAAATCAGAAATTTCAATATTGAGTCTACTTTTTTTTTTTTTTTTTTTTTTTTTTTTGCTTTTTAGGGCTGCACCCACAGATATGGAGGTTCCCAAGCTAGGGGTCTAACTGGAGCTAGAGCTGCCGGCCACAGCCACAGCCATGCCAGATCCAAGCCGCATCTGTGACCTACACCACAGCTTACAGCAATGCCAAATCCATAACCCATTGAGCAAGGCCAGGGATCTAACCTGCAACCTCATGGTTCCTGGTGGGATTCGTTTCTGCTATGCCACGATGGGAATTCCACTTGAGTCTATACTTTTAAGGAGCCAGGACAGCATTCCCCCACAAAAGCTTCAGGTCTGAATACAAGGATGAAGGCAGGAGAAACCAGGATTGACTTAATAGGTGAAAAACCACACTTTTTTGCCCTCCCTAGAAACTGGCTATGGTTCTTCCTGCTTGTCCTCTCTGGGTCAGTGGGCCATTCCCTTTCCACCCTCATATCTTCTTCTCCCCATTTGATTCTGTCTCTGCCTCCACATTCCCTCTCCTCTCGTCCCTTAGCCCTAGGTTGTCACAGCCCTGGCAGGACTTCCTCCACCCCCACCCCCCAGCCCCTACTGCTATCCCTCCCTTCTCAGCCCACTGCCCACACTACTCCAGTGTCCTTGGCAGGAGGCTCTTTGTCAATTTCAAAGCAAACAAGATGAAACAGAGAAGCATAGTGCCTTCTGGGGGCAAAGAATTCTTTTTTTTTTTTTTTGGTCAAGTTTAAGGTCTCTAAAACCGAAAGAGATAATGAGGAAGGAAGTGGGGATATGAAGGAGGGGGGTTCACCTTAGCTTCTCTGTTTGTGGGTTTCACTTGCATGAATTTTCCTGTCACCGGAATGGAGAGCAGATATCTGGGCATCTACTTATGTAAGTGTAAGACTGAAGTTTATGCACATGAGCAGAATAGACCCCCAAAGTCAGGTCACCCATTATGTGGGTGGTCAGACTGAGGGCTTGAATGCTACCAAAGCTCCACATCATTCATTGGTCATGTGACCTTTAGACACAGGTTTCCTCATCTTTGAAAATCACAGGGATAATAATATCTATTTCACAGGCTTTTTGTGAAGCATAAATGAGATAATGCCTGTGAAATCCACTAGCGCAGAAGTGGGTGCCAGTTAACAGTCAATGAACATTCGTCAAACTAATATCTGGGTCACTTCCCCCATGAAGACCTCCCTGACTTTCTACACCCAGGACAGCTGAGCCCTTTCTTCAGTGTACGCTTTGCCCTTGTTTGTGAGCCAGTGTTAGAACTGATAGTACTTTGTTTACCCTCTAGGCCCTCATCTGCCCCACGCCTCACCTCTCTCTCCAGCTCTAGGCCTCTCCAGGACAGTGACAGTCTTACTCATCTTTGTAAGCCCCATGCCTAGGACAGTGATGGTTCATGGGAGGTGTCTTATAAATTTCGGTTGAATTAATATGAAATGGTGAGGGTTTCTGAACACAAGCCTTTCAAGCCAGGGTTGTTTTGAATTTATCATGCCAGTTGCTGCCTCCTTGTATTTATTAAGATAGATGGCAAAACCCATTGAAACGCATCTGGCTCTAGGAGCCCCAGGAGATTCTGTCGGCTCTGGTCCACCCCAGGCAGACGGCCCTTATTAAGAGAAATCAAACTGTTTACTATCCTGGCAGGGCCCAGACTTGCTTCCCACCCAAGCTGGCATGGTCTGCCATTCAACACCATCATGTCGTTGAACTGGGGAAGGCTCTGCTGAGAGCTGTGCATCTCTCCAAGGGGCCTGCCTCAAGGGCTCATTTTCCCTGGGGACAGTCTCCCCTGGTTACAGCCAGAGTCTTTCAAAGGCTTTGGGGTTGGTCCCATCTGGATGTGATGGGTGGGAGTCACGTCTGGACAGGAAGAGCCCTGGGGCCTGGAAATGGCAGAGGCTGTTCTCCCAGAAAGTCTGTGGGGCATTGCCAAGAGGGAGAACCACTGATGCTCTAACTTGGGAAAGAGTGAGTTGGGAGCCCAATCTGAAGGTGATGCAGAGGTCCAACAGAAGAATGAGCTGCTAGGACATAGTTGGGAATTTCTGAAACAGACAGGTCACAAGAGAAAGTGGGAAACTGGCTGCATGGTTACTAATAACTGAAACTAATTACCATGTATTAGTAAACTACAAATGTGCCAGGCAGTTATATAATTTATCTTCTGAATCATCATGACAACCTAGGCAGTAGGCTTGCACACAAAGAAACTGAGGCACAAAGAACTAAGTGACTGGCTTAAGTTCACGAAACAAGCAAGTGACAAAAATTGGGTCAAATTCAAGCGGTGGGCCCCAGTCTTCAGTTCCTCCCATGCTCCTCTGCCAATATGGGAACAGACAGTATGTGCCATGATGTCTCTTAATGTTGTGTTCAGTGTGGGCAAAAGCTTGGGCCTGGCTGATTTGGGGGTTCTTGACCTGTGTGAAGAGAACCATGACCCATTCCACAGCTCATAAAGAAATAATGCTCTTGTCCCCTTTGTGGCCTATTTCTGGCTCTTATATCAGTGCTCCTGTCATTGTATTGTACCAGAGTGGTTTGTTCTTCTCATTGATTATTTAGCATTATTCATTGTATCTACTGTGGTCTTAAGAAGGACTTCTTAAAGTTGAGAAATGTGGCCTTTCCCGAGTCAATCACATTAAGATGAGGCAGAAAAATGAGAAGGTAGGAGAGAGAAGTCCCTGTCTTCTAGGGGTCTTTCCCCTACTCCCATAGTAGTTGTCAAAGAGCATGGATTTCTAAGGCATGACTCAGATGCTAAATGGGGCCCACCATATAAAGACTGAATGGAGCCCAAAGCTACACTGTAAAGACAAGGCAGTATCTTTGTTTAGTTTAGTGTGTTTTTTGGCTATGCCTGCAGCCTGCAGAAGTTCCAGGGACAGGGATTGAACCCGCACCACAGCAATGACAACACTAGATCCTTAACCCACTAGGCCACCAGGAACTCTTTTCGTTTTTTCCAGGCAATATCTTGAGAACCAGATTAACTAGTCACAGATTACTCTCTGTGCTTATTTTCCTGCTACCATCTCTGAACACTGCATGATGAATTGCATAAGTACCCCAGCCTTCTCTCTGCTCTACAGAGGAGCTTTTAAGAGAAAGATTGTGGTTACAGCACTAAAGAGGAGTACCGCCCTCTGAGGTCACCATGAAAGATGAATTTTTAGAAGTGAGTTTTTTTTCTGCGCCTTTTCACTTAGAGAGTCTTCCTCTCCAGTCAGCCTTGCAGCAAATATCACTTAGGACCCTTTTGAAAGCAAGGAACAGAACGTGTTGAATCAAACTGACTTAAACAATAGGGAAATGTATTATCTGACATAACAGGAGCTCCAGGCACAATACAATCCACACATCAATGATGGCTTTAATACACAGGTTCTTTCTGCTGTTCCATTTGGCTCCCCTCAGTGTCAGCTCCTACCCCAAACTGGCTTCGCTTGTGGTTTTCAGATGGGTGCAAATGGCAATCAGGACTACATGTCTTGTGCACGTCAGGAAGTACGGACTATAATTCTTTATACTTCCCACACCTGGCCCAGTAACAGATGCCAGTGGAATGCCACGACTGGTAATAAGTGGATGGCTAAAGAGAATCAGGATTCAGTTGGGAAGTTCAGTTAACCCCCAACAGAGTTTGCTGTGGAGAGTCTGGATATTATTTGATTTTATCATGGAAAGTGGCAGTTTCCTTAACACTGGCCTTTGCTTCTGTTGTTTGCTAGAATTTGGGGGCCCTGTCCTTGAATTGAGACTGAGAGCCAAGAAGGGTTGCAGGAACATGTCCCAGATACACATAGTGCCTAAGCCTTGTGTCACAGTTGACTTTTTATGGCTAATCTCTGAGTCACCATTCAGACTTTCGAGGGGCAGTAGCTGCCAAGGGCTGGCCCTGTCCTTATGGAGCAACTAGGGTACAGAAGAAACCCTTAATATTGGGTGTCTGGAGAACTTCCAGGTACCAATGTGTGCCATTGTCTTATGCAAACCTGTCCAGGTAGAGGCTTCATAGCCTGTATAGCCTGTGGTCCTAGGAAGCTGTATTTGTGACCTGGTGGTGCTCCCTTTGCTTCCTGGAGGCCATCAAAGATTTCAGTTGACCCTTTCCCTGCACTGCAGTTAATGTGGCCTTGGAAAAACTGAAGATTCCATATCCAGAACCCCAGCCCTCATTTCCCTCATGGCATGTTCATTTTCTAAGTACCTCCCAAGAACCAGGCACCAAGAAGGAATAGTATTTGCATGTTCTTCCACCTTCTAGCCCTAAAGCTTATTACTCACCCCATGCAAAGAAGTAAGGGATTGTACCAAAGGAAGACACTTGAGTGAAGCTCTGGTTTTGGAGGTACCACTGGGAGCATGTGGTGATGGATGGAGAATGCGTGGAGTATGAGCTGCACATGCTTTTGTGGGAAGGGGTTCTGTAGAGCGTACTAGATGGTAGGAATCATTACGGGTCAAAGCTACCCTAAACCAGCCTTGAAAATAGCTACTCGCCAAGGAAAGGCTGTTTCTCACACTAGTTAATATAGATAATGCAGACTAGAAGTTTCCTCTATCAAGTTTCCCATATGTCACTCCCAACAGGTGAGCGGGCTGCCGAGACTAAATAGAAGGCAAGACTGGTGTTGATGGGGGGCCATGGAGAGCCATCAAGGCCACCCTCATGACTCTTCATCTGCCGTGCTCTCACTTCAGAGAGGCAAACAACATATTGATTTTCTTCACGAGTGGTGTCTCGGTGACTAAGTCAGCGGTAAAGCTGCCAGCACTATGCAAGCAGCCCGGATCAGGATGGCGGAGGTGGGCGTGTGGCATGTTAAGCCCACACTCCATGCTGCACATCCTGGTTTTTAAAAACAAATAGCATGGACTTCTGCAGAAACTGTGTATAAGTGTGTATGTGTGTGTGTGTCTGTCTGTCTGTATGTATGTCTGTGTGTGTCTGTGTGTGTGTGTATACCTATCAGAGGAAATACGTTAGGGTGTAAGGACCTGACAGTGTTGCTATCATAACCATTTCTATCAAAGCTTTGAAAATTCTGCCAGGTCTCAGGATCCTGTCATCTTGTCACCTGGGAATGGAGGACACTGTCTGTGTCCAGCAGGATTCAGACCTGGGTGGACACTAGAACCAAGGAGCACCCTGAGCTGGACAGGCCAGGAGGAAGCTATGGACTTCTCTTTCTCCTCATGGCTGTGAGCTACCCTGAGAAAATCTGGATAAGTGTTAGGTGTCCTGGAAAAGAACTTAACCTCTGCCAGTGCTGGGCCTGCAGCTTTTGCGGTGTGCACTGGGTCCTCAAACTTTGAGGGGTTCAACTTACTGAATCTTAGAGGGTAAAGAACCATCCCCTCTAAAACCACCACCACCACCTCTTCCCCCTTCATCCCTCCCTCCTCCTCTGAAATCACCTCCCCCTGCATCTTTAACCACCACCACTACCACAACTGCCACCCTATCACCTCCACTCCTGCATCACCTTCACCTCCAACCACCATCACCATCACTTCCACCATCCTTGGCCACCTTCATCACCACCACCACCTCCTCTACCAATACCAACCCCATTGCCTCCTTTGCCACCGTCATGCCGCCACCTCCCCTATGGCTCTTGTCATCATCATCCCCACCACTTCCATCAGGGACCACTAGCAACACCACTACTCTCACCGAAACCTACCATCATGACCACAACCACCATACAATCAGGGCACTTAACAGTGTAAACCTGGGGTCCCACCCCACTTGTTACTATCTCTTACAATTCTTCCTTTTGTAAAAATTCTTACTGTCTATAAATGTCCAAGCACAGGCCAGAAAACTGTCTCGTTTAGCTGCTGGAACTTTAATGAAGCAGGGATCTGGAAGAAATGACTGACCAATTCTTTTCCAGCTCCAAGACTCTTCAGTAGGGGTGTGTGTGTGTCTGATTATGTGTGTACACTCATCCACACCCATGTGCACGGAGGCAGCCAGTTTAGTCTGGTGTCCGTCTATCTTTCCAGGGGGATTTCTTTCTTTTTTTTTTTTTTTTTTTTTGCTATTTCTTGGGTGGCTCCCGAGGCATATGGAGATTCCCAGGCTAGGGGTCGAATCGGAGCTGTAGCCATCAGCCTACACCACAGCCACAGCAACGCAGGATCTGAGCCGAGTCTGCAACCTACACCACAGCTCACGGCAACGCCAGATCGTTAACCCACTGAGCAAGGGCAGGGACCGAACCTGCAACCTTATGGTTCCTAGTCGGATTCGTTAACCACTGCGCCACGACGGGAACTCCTTTTTTTTTTTTTTTTTTTTTTTTTGTCTCCGGGGGATTTCTGAACGAGCCTAGAATTGGAGTGTGTATAGATAGGGAGACAAGGTGCAATGACCACTGGGCACGCATAAGCCACTCTGAGCTCACGCCATTCAGCACTGCCTTATAAACTGGTGACGGGTCCCAGGAACACTGGTTCCTGGCAAAGCATGGGCGTTGCATGACATAAAGGAAGAGTCATCATGGAGAATTAGAAAAGACTGGTGTTAGAGATCGTTCAGGCCCCCTCACTGAATGGCCTGAGGTGAATCACTTTTATGGCTCTTCGCTTCACTTTCCTCTCCCTGTAATTGGGGACAATTTCACCACTTCCTGGTGTTACTGAGAGGACTGAAAGACAACACATGACAGTACCTGATGCTGGCTTGGAACACAGGGGGCTTGGCTCCTCCCTTGGCTTCGCCGCTGCTAACTCCCCTCAGTCCTCAGTTGCTTGGGGAGCACCATTCATGGTCTAGTCCTCTGAGACAGTGGGCTTCCTGTTCCCAGTTCTCTCTCAAATGGCTCTGAAGAAAGAACACAGTGATCCTGTAAAATGTCACTGAATCAGAAGAGCAGCAGCTTTGCCAACAATCTGGGGGAGAGGACTTTAGAGCAGCTACAGGGAGGGAGTGAGAGGACACGGTCCTGGGCTTGAGCTCCCTGCTGGGGCTGGACGTTGGGGCTTTCATCCTGTCTGCCTCTTTCCTATGGGACAACACACACACACACACACACACACACACACAAAGGCCAATCGCATTGTTGGGGGAGAGGACAAGGGCAAGCAGAGAATGAGACCAGAGTCCCCAGAAGCCCAGAGCTGGTGCCTGTGGGGTTTGGCTAATTCACAACCCACATCCAAATGACTCTGCCCAGGCAGTGCCTTCTGCCACAGCCCTCACCCAGAGCATACAGATGAGCAGGCTGATGGCCTCCTTGCCGGGACCCTCAGAGGGATTTTTTGCTCTACTTCTCTCCCTCTGACTGTGTCTCTCACCAGCCCTTAGCCCAGGGCTATCTCTCCTTCCCTTTGGCCTCAGCAAGGGGCTGGCAGGCTGGGGGAGGCATGGAAGCACAGGCTGGGGCTTCAGAGCCATTGAGAGATGATGGCTTGGTGACAATGACCTCACCTCTGTCTCAGCTACTAGCACTGTCCTCGAAAGCCCAGGGTCAGCTCCCAGAAACAGAGCCAGGGAGCCAGTTGGGGCTGCCTCTTCAGTAGTCATGGGGCTTCCTAGAAAGTGCCTTTTAATTTCCCTTCTAGCTCACAGGATTTCACAGGAAGAAATTCCAACCAAACCTCAGGGTTCATGTGTTGGCGTCCACTGGAGGTGGGGATTTCAATGATATCCTAAGCCCTGGATTGGATCCCTGTTCTACCATGTAAGGCTAGATGACTTTGGACAAGTGAGTTCTCTTTCTTTATGCCTTTCTATCTTAATCTGTAAAAATAGGAATAAATAATGGCATCTGTTAAGACGGTTGTTGTGAATTTAAATGAGATTCTTTAAATGAGAGTTAGTTCCTGGCACTTGAAGATTTCCCAGTGTTCTACAAACGTTCGCTAATGCTTCTCTTACTACAACCACCTGCCTGTCAGAAGAATTAACCCCAGATCTCAAAGTTAGAATCAGCTTTAGTTACCATGAATTTTCACCTCCCATGTGAATACTCTGTTGGGTACATTTGCTGATGTTAACTAGTCTAACCCTCATCATTAGCCTGTGCAGTGGGTCATAGAACATCACACCCATTTAATGAGAAACTTTAGTGATAATGGTGATAAGGGTGGGGAGGGAAGGTTCCTTATAGTCCCAAGGACAGTGGGAGTAGGGAAGGGAATTTTGCATTTTCTCAACGCAGGCATTTATCTAGTTATTTGTGCCTGCTTCAGTCCAAAAAGAGTTGAGGTCATGTGTCAGGCAGCAGAGTGCCCTAGAAAGTATAAACGCATCAAAACTAATGAGCCCTGTGAGTTCCTGTTGTGGCTCAGTGGAAACGAATCCACCTAGTATCCATGAGGACTCAGGTTCAATCCCTGGCCTCACTCCGTGGGTTAAGGATCTGGTGTTGCCGTGAGCTGTGATATAGATCACAGATGCGGCTCAGACCTGGTGTTGCTGTGGCTGTTGTGTAGACTGGCAGCAACAGCTCCCATTTGACCCCTAGCCTGGGAACTTCCACATGCCTTGGGTGTGGCCCTAAAAAGCAAACAAACAAACAAACAAAACTAATGAGCCCTGGAAGTTGGAATCCAGCTCCATCACTTACTAGTCTAACAACTTGAGAACTTTATATAAAATCTCTGTGAGCTTCAGTTTCCACCATCCACTGAATTAGCAATGCAAACTGAGAGTTGTTATTATCCCCATTTTTCTGATGAGTAAATCAAGATCCAGGGATGTTGAAACTTTACAATGTTTACAAACCATTAAGTAAGTAAATAAAGAGCCAGATATTGGCCCCAATTTGAAATCTGATCTGATTTCAAATTCCAAATGATTCTGAGCTTCCTAAGTGCAAAACTGGGATTCAAACATAATACAGTGCTTCTTATCACATCATGGTACTGTCATTTTTCTAGGGGCATTGGATTTAAGGGGAAAACATACCAGACATTGTATCTAAGTATCTCAAGCCCTTCTCTCAAGAATAATTAAAAATTATACTGCCTTTGAAGTGAGGAGGAAGAAGATGGGCTAACAGAAAGTGAGGCAGCCCAGCCTGTACTGAGTTACTGGTTTGTTTTCCTTCACCTCCCATCCATGTACCATCACAGTCTGGCACCTGCCTCAACACACCATGGGAAAATGCTCACTTCAGGTCATCAGTGATCTTCTGGTGGTCAATCTCATGGGCCTTTACATTTTTTCATCATTTAGGCACTAACAACCTGCCCCACAAAGGCACTGTTGGAGATGATTCAGTGTTTCAAAGGTTCCAGGCCATAAACAGAGTACAGGAAACAGCAAGAAAAAATTAAGCAGAATGCAAGGCAAAGCAGGAGACACAGGGCGTTATCCTCACCTGTCCTCTCTCCTACCTCAGATTCCTCAGCCTACCCATCTTCTCTGTATGATCTTTCCACTCCCATGAATGAAGCTACCTGTCCCTCCCCCACCACCACCACCACATCCCCAGCAACCACTCCCCATTCAGCATCTCCAACCAGGCCATTCTCCCTAATTATGTCCTGTTCACTCAGTTGCCATTTTGATGGCCTTCAAAACAAACTCGTTCAAAGTGCTCACCATGCCTGCCACCAGCAGCCCCTTCCTCGCAAAATGCATCATTGTTTACCTTTAACCTTTTTCTCTCTGTTATGCCCTAAATTTAATAAGTCTCCAAAATCCTTTCAAATCTTCCTCCTGGACAGCCCCTGAACACGCCTGCTTTCCTCATCTCCACAGTCACCTGGTTTAATTCAGGCCACCCTGTCTCTTGCCTGGATCATTCAGTCAGCTCTTTGGCCCATCTCTCTATCTGCTGTCCACACCTTATCAGAGTGATCTTTGTAAAGGCAAAATTTGATCTTGTATTTCAATGGTTAAAAATTCCCATTTTCTTCAGGATAAAATCAAAACACTTGGGCCTGACCCACAAGGCTCTTCAAGGCCTGACCCATTTTCTCTCTCCTCCTTTCCCTTCTTCTACTCCACATCCTATTACGGTCCATAATTGGGGTGACTGAATGGGTTTTCATCCAAACCAGAATACTTATAAGAGTGAAAGGAGCCCTGGTCATAATTAACCTGAGATAAACTGGGATTTCCTAGGGCAAATTGAAACCTATGGTCATTCAATCCACCCAGAGCCCAAATCTACATGTTTTTCTCTTTCTTACCCAGAGCTAACTGGTCACTTCTCTGCATGCCATGGCTCATGTTTTCAGAGGTAGAGAATTCCTTTGTCCCAGATCTTCTTTTTACAGCAAACCCGAGTTAGAGTTTCTGGCCAGCCTCCAGGTTGGTTGGCCGCCCTTATGTCAGGTGACCAGGATGGGCCAATCAGGGGTGTCAGTGTGGGCTGCCCAAGAGAACAGTTCATGGCCACTCAGTGCAGCAAAGCCTGTGGGTGGGGACTCCCTTAGAAGTGTGTGGAGGTGGGGGAGAGAAGGGGAGGGGAAGTAGGAAGAGAAGAGACCAAGACCTGGTAGCACCTAACCCCTGGTCCCAGTTATTCATGAAGGCCATCCATTTCCCTGCTCTTTCTGCAGTTTGGAGATTTAGAGGGTTGAGTTGGCTTTCTGCTATTTCATAACAGAGTCTTGACTACCTGGGACCACCATGGATAGGTCAGACCCCTCTTCCCTAGGACCTACCATCAAATGTTGATGGGTCCCCCTGCCCCTGGGTCATTCCTACTCAGTCACACAACACAATCCACTGCACTCTGTGCATCTGTGGGGTTCAAGGAGCTTCATCAGAGGCCACTAGACTTTTGCCTTTCTTTTACTGTCAGGTCTATCTGTAAGGCTTCCGATTCTTAGGTTAAAAATATTTGAGGAGTTTCCATTGTGGCTCAGTGGAAACAAATCTGACTAGTATCCATGAGGATGCAGGTTCAATCCCTGGCCTTGTTCAGTGGGTTAAGGATCTGGCGTTGCCATGAGCTGTGGTGTAGGTCTCAGATGCGGCTAGAATCCCTCGTTGCTATGGCTGTGGCATAGGCCTGAAGCTGTAGCTCCGATTTGACCCCTATCCTGAACACTTCCACATGCTGAGGGTACAGCCCTAAAAAGACAAAAAAAAAAATTGCTCTGAGTTTTAGAACCAGAGCCCAGGTTGTGTTCACTGCTGTATCTTCAGTGTTTAGATTAGGCCATGCATACAGGGACATTAATAAATGAATGCATCATTGGGTTCAAGTTCTTTCACCACCCTGGCTGCTCTCCTCTGAAAGCACTAGCTTCTAAGTTACCTGGACCTATCATCTTCTACACTTAAAAACCCATCCCCTTCCTTGTGAACATTTGCCTGGAGGTGATAGGCCTAGACTGGACACCACTGGGTGTCCAGTCCCACCTCCCTCAGGGCAGCCAACCCATCAGCTGGCTGACTTGGAGGATGGCCTTTCTCCCCAGCTGAATTTTCTTCTCTCTTCCCTTTCAAATCTTGCTGTGCTGTTATTCAGTAATGGAAATAGCAGAAATCACTTTAGAAAGGAAGCCAGCTGGTTCATTAGGCTGATTAAACCCAAGCAATGGGATCTGAGCACAGTTCTCATGATGAATAGTGTGCCTTCTTGTTGGCCACAGTGAATTTTGCAGTGATTATTAATCTGGGTTCCAGTCACCCCTCACATATGCAAAATCAGGGGGGTCAGAAAGAAAGGATGGGGCTACAGCCAGATGACATCAGGACTTTTTGAGTAGAAGGGGTTCAGTCTCCTCTCCCTCCCTCATTATAGGCCTGGAAACCTCCACAAAGTGTGCCAG
Source organism: Phacochoerus africanus (assembly GCF_016906955.1). Classification (NCBI taxonomy): domain Eukaryota; kingdom Metazoa; phylum Chordata; class Mammalia; order Artiodactyla; family Suidae; genus Phacochoerus; species Phacochoerus africanus. The sequence continues at coordinate 204,548,268 of NC_062544.1, read as the reverse complement.
GCTCCCCAGGTCTGTCAAAAAGACCCCAGTCTTCAGGGACAGTGAGACTTGTCTTTAAAATCAGATTTGGATACTTATTAGCTGTGTGATTTGAGGCTCACCTGAAAGAGGGTATAAAATGTATTTTTAGGGGAGTTGCAAGGACCAGGAACTACCTATAGTTCCAAAGGCAGTGGTTCAGAAGGTCTGGAGTGTAGACAGGAGTGGGCAGAGGTGAGAATGAGTCAGAACAAAGTAAGCAGGGACCATGTCACAAAAGGTCTCATAGGTTGGGTGAGGGGATTGACAATTTATGTTGAAAGTATCAGGGAAATGATAAAAAGAGAAAAAAAATCACAGGAATGATATGATCAGATCTGCATTTGGGGAAGCTCACTCCGGCTGCAGAGCAGAAGGCATGGACTGGATTGCATGGTGGCAGGGAGATGGCCAGGACAATCATCCCAGGAGAGAGGATGTCTAGGAGACATCCTAGGAGAGGAGTCTAAATGATGGCAGGAAGTGGAGTAATGGAATCTGCTTTCTTGCAGCAGATTTGGAAATCAGCAAGGAAGCAGAACAAATTGAAGATGGAAGGGGGCACCAGAGGGGCAAAGTTCACTGATTGTGAGGCTTCAGGCTTGAGTGGCTTTGCAGAGTGGGAGCCAATCTCTATGGACAGGAGCACAAGAAGAAAAGCAACTTTATGGGACCCAAGGAGACAAGTTGAGTCTGGGACATGCTGAATTGGAGTTAATAGTTTAAATGTCCCATCTAATGTCATAGAATCTAATATGTTGGTGGTAAACAATTAGATCCTGTATAAGAGGTCACCCCAGTTCTTATTTTTAGGAAGATGAACAACCAAACAAGCCAAGACCAATCTGTTTATTCCTCCAATTTGAAAGCATTCCTGGGAGGCCCTTTTGAGGTCTGTAGAAGCCATGGCTGGGTCTAGAAATGCTTCTAAGTTCTCTACCAAAGGATCTCACTTGCTGTGCAGAACAACAAAACCTACCCTTTTTTATTGTGTCCTAATCCTCCAGGTATGCTCCTTGTACACAGACCTTTTTTCTGCTGGTTCCAAGTGTGGGAGGGGCAGGGTAGCAGCTTCAACAGGAGGAAAGAGCAACAGGTTTGTGCTTCTGCAGAAAGAGGTCAAAGATGATTGTTGCAAGTGCGGGACATCGCAATGGCGTGGAGGATGTCAGGGATAAGCATAAGGAAAATGAGAATCAAGGACAATAAAAAAGAACAAAAGATGACAATCTAAATACAAAGAAATTCCCAAAGTAGTCTCCAGAGGGCGATGCCTTCAGAAGGCAGCTTGTGGGGTGGAAAGAGCAGAGGTTTTAGAGTTCTACAGTCTCGGGTTCAAACTCCAGGTGTGAGCCTGGTTGTATGACATTGGCCAAGGCATGGAGGCTCTCTGAGACTCAGTTTCTTCACCAGTAAAGTGTAGAATAATACTTTCCTTGCAGGGCTGGGTGAGAGTTGGCCCAGCAAGGTGAGCAGGGCAGGAGAGGTGAGGGTTTGTTTCAGTAGTTGCCACCGCTGTGGTTGCCCCTACCATTCTCCTTGAGCTGTCCTTGGGCTGGTTCTCTCTGCTTCACAACCATAGGAAGAACCCTGCCTCCCTGTGGGACCAGACCTGAGGGACCCTCTCTGGCCACAGCCTGGGAGAGTGCTGACTATGGGACATGCCCTGGACATGTCTTCAAACAGGAGCTCTAGGAGCCCCTCTTGGTTGGGAAAAAGTGGGGTTTGACCTCAGCTTCCCTGGAGTTTAAAACCATCTGGTGATTATGAGGAGATGCAATAAGGTGGAAAGAGCCTAGGCCTCGGTGTCTGACAGAACTGACCTGCCTCCTGACCACTGTCCCCCCCGGCTCTGTGACCTTGGGTACCTCACCGAACTCCCCTGAGCATCAGGGTCCCTTGCCTCCCCCATTTGAAGGGCCGCTGTGAGAATGAAATGACACAACCCACGAAAGTGTGTTGCCATAGGACGCATGTTTGCCTTCTCTCCTTTCCTTTCCTCTCACTATCTTTGAGATGCTAGAGAAGACCAGAAATTAAATGTAAAACTGCACAGGGCTAAATGATATAAATCAAACTCTTAAATGGTTATTAAATGTAATTTCCAGCAGAAGAGGACAGAAAAACCAGCATCCAGAGTCCAACAAAATAAGCTGACTCTGACTTTGTGGATTGCTGGCAAAGGGGCCAAGTTCCTATTCCCACCCCCCACCCCACCACTTTTTGTTTGATGCTGCAGAGATGAGGTAAGAGCAATATCAAGGCTGAGGAAAAAAATCTCCAAGTGTATTTACGTTTCGAGTTTAATATCAGAAGCAGTCACCTAGAACAAAGTAGCCCAGTGATGATTTGTGCTTATGCAGCAATTCAGCTTTTAGAGCTCAAGTTGGGAAATTTTCTCCATCCCCATTCACCACCCAAAAGTAAGAAGATAAACAGCACATTTCTTCTGTTTCTTTCTATGCTAAACTACCATGAAAAGATTATGGAGTTGAAGACCCAATTTCTATCAGTTTTAATGATCAAGCACGAAGCAGTAAAGAAATCCAAAACTCACAGCTTTGCCTCTGGACCTGAGGAGGAAGACACAAGCTTACCCTCCAATGACAGTGATATCTCTGGGGGAAATATTGGAGAACTCTGCAGGCATCAGTCTCTGCCTTCTTAGCCTCATTACCGCTAGGAGACCCACCATCAGAAACCAGCTCACTGGTTATTGACACAGTGGCACACCCATTGCTCCTAGAGAAATGGCAGGGCTTCCACTGAGGGACTCAGTGGAGGGCAGGGGTCATTGTGAGGATCTGAAGGAACCATTTAGCCAGGAGCCTGGAGAGGCAAGGGTAGGAAGGTAGGCAGACCATTCACATGATAGAACCAGAAGCTAAGCTGAGTCTCTTTGTCATCCCGTGTTAGTTTCCATCATGCCTGAGGTATGCGGTGGTATGGTAGGACCAGCGATATGCTAGTAGATATCTGACAACCAGCTCTTGTGGGAGTGGAGCAACAGTGTCTGATTTACAGCATTTGTGGATTGCAGTTGTATAAATACTCCCACTGTGGCTGATTTCAAACTACCAACAGGAACTCCAGAAGCATTTATTAAATGAAAAAAATAATTGCAAATGAGAAAAAAAAGTCCACATTCTACACCTTTAGTTTATGTATTCCAAATTGGCAAAATTCCCAGGAACACCTAGATACAATTTGCAGATCAAGTAAGCTACGAAGCTAGCCAGAGTTCTGCGAAGACGATTTGAGAAAACTCAGAGTTCCCCAATCCACAACCTTCTAGAGCTAACTGTAAAAATCTTTTTCTCAGAGGCAAATAACTACAAAAACTTTAAAATACAGACAGTTCTCTACTTAGGAACAGGCTGTGTTCCGAAAGTCTATTTATGAAATTGTTGCTTGAAATTCAAAATGCACTCTTTCATAGAAGCATGTTAAGAAAAGTAACTGACAATGTAGCTCTAATTGAAGATATCTGCAAATCGATACAATAGCAAGCAATAAAGCTATACTGTAAAAAGGAACCTTTTCTTTTAAACATCATAAAATAGACATATGGAATGTGTCGAACTGCACAATAGCCTTTAGACCAGAGGCAATATTGGGAAGCTATAAAATGAAATTTTAAATGGTTTCTTTTTATTTCTTTTTATTTATTATGGATGCTGAGAACTTGAGAAAATGCCAGTTTCATCTGGAACAGTTGCAGTTGAAAGGAATCCCTGACAGGAGCTTAGCACAAGCTGTGGTGCTCAGCCTGGGTGAGTCACCTGCAGGACCTGTTTAAAATGCAGATTTCTATTTTCTGCCCGAGGGAAGCAGATATGATGGGTCGGAGTAGGACCCAGGAATATGCATTTTAACAGGCACTCAGGAGAGTCTCACCCAAGTGGTTTGAGGACCTCACCTGGAGAACTACCAGCTGGAATGGAAGCCACATCACCCAGTTGGGCTGAAGTCTCATCTTCTGAGACTGCCTCTCTGGTATAGTGCTGTGTCCCTTCTTTCTCCTCCTGTTTCTTTTTAGTAGTGGGAGAAAGCAGCCACTGACTAGCTATCCCTCCCTTCAGGAGAAATGTAAGGATTTGGGGTTAAGACCCTATATCAAAGAGATGAAAGAAATTATCACTCTTCAATAAACATTGATGGCTGAGATTCAGCTGGTGTGCTGGTGATAACAAAAACTTAATACCAGTGGGAAAATAGCCCTGTCCTGAGTATCACACCCCCTCCCCAGGACTTCCCTGCCAGTAGTGGGCCCCAATTCAACTCTCTGTAGAATGGGATTAATAACAACTTCTTTGTAGAATTAATGTGTGCGTGTGTGTCAAGTGCGAGATAATAAGGGTTGAATAAATGGGTATTCATTTCAATTATTATATTGCCCAACAGCTACTTGGAGAATCAAGATATCAAAAAATATAGCCAGGAAGCAATAAACTGGTTTTCACAAGTGCTGTAGAATGAAAACTCAGGTGAGCTCAGTGTGGGAGAAGCTCACTTCAGGAAGGGTGTGCCACCAAGGCATCTGGCTTCTGGCTCCAACGATAACTGCCTGGGAGACCTTGAGCCATCAAGGTCTCCAGGGTAAAGTGAAGCTGATGACCCTCTTGTGAGGGTGAACATTTGAATCTGCACAGTGCCTGGTACTTGGTAGGTGCTCGGTGACTGGTGACTTTTTAGAAGATATGAAAGTGGGGATAAACTCCTCCTCAGTGGAATCTCAGGGCCAAAAAGGTCTCCTTTAAATTGGCCCTCTTTAAATTCAATCCAATATTATGGATCTCCTACTACGCACCATACTCTGAGTGATAGGAAGATGATTAAGATGTCTAGTCTAGGGAAGATTAATTGCTGTCCCGGGGATGGGGCAGGGCAATGGGTGTGAAGCACGGGCAAGCAGCCATAATAGGAGGCAGCAGGGTGTAAGTAGTAGAATAAATGTTAAGCAAACCTCAGTGGGAGCAGAGGAGAGAGGATAAGTAACTTCAACGGGGTGGGCTTAAGAGGTGGCACTAGAGAAAGAGCAAGAGAGAACAAAAGCAGCTCTCCTTGCCGCAGGGGTAGCCTGAGTAGGATACAGAGAAGGTTGGGTGCAAGGTGTGTCTGAATGATGAAGCCAGCCAATGTGCGGATTGCATTCTTAAAGTGTTCCAGAAATCTAAGTGGATGAGCAAGCTGGGACCACTTTATGGAGGACCTGGCATGCACTTGAGGTAAGGTCAATTTATTCTAAAGCAGTAATAACAATGACTCCATTTATGGAGAACTTATGGGATGGACATTGTGCTAGTCTTTTTATAAATATCTTTTCTAAAGCTTGTCAAAACCTATGCATAATAAATATCATCATGTCCATTTTATGGATGAGGAATCTGAGGACTTGAAGGCTTTTAGGCAGAGGGAGGGCACTGGGACATCTACTTTCAGAAACTAATTCTGGCAGCAGCACATTGGGAGAATGGATCAGAGAAGGAGCCAGTACTTGGGGGGGGGGGTCCCTTAATTTCTAATGGATTGTGACATGTCCCCCCAAATCCATTAACAAGAGATAAAAAGATGTGACCATTATTTCTAAAAAATGGACAATTCTCTCAGAAGTCTTGCGAGTTGGGCAGGCTTTGAAGCACTTGGTCATTTATGGAATTGGAAACTTTTCCTTCCTATAACTCTTCCCAGGGGTCCTGAGAAAAAGCATCCCCTTCAGGCGCAGCAGTGATTTCCACCGCAGTGTCTCCTGGGCAGACACAGCAGAAAACAGATCCAGAGGATTGTGAGTGAACCAAAATTAGCCTCTTTACAAGCTCACTAAAGCACGAAGTTTAGCATCCATTGCCCAAAACACAACAGGAAAGCAAAAGGCTTTTCTCTCTTTTTGTCCCTAGTTACTCATACTTGCCTTCTCTGCCTCCCACCGGCCCTCTCAACAGGCGACAATCAAAGAAGGATCTTAGATGCATGTCTCCTTCATTTTCAAGTTAACCCAATCAAAGTTCTTGAGAAATCCACTGTGACGTTACAGAATTCTCGTCAGGGAGCAGATTTGCAGCCTGATAGTCAATCCTAAAGTCCGCCAGATCCTTTATTAAATTTTCATGTTAAAACATCACTGTCCTTAGGAGCGAAGAGACAGTTGCTGACCCAAACTGTTGCTTCCTAGGAAGCAGACAAGTGAGTAAGTAATATCATTGAGGTTGGTTGGTTTGCTTTTAACAGACTGTCTTAGGAGAACAGACTAACTTTTTTTTTTTCTTTTTTAGGGCCACACCTGAGGCATATGGAGGTTCCCAGGCTAGGGGTCGAATCAGAGCTGTAGCCACCAGCCTACACCAGGGCCACAGCAACGCTGGATCCGAGCCACGTCTGCAACCTACACCACAGCTCACGGCAATGCCGGATCGTTAACCCACTGAGCAAGGGCAGGGATCAAACCTGAAACCTCATGGTTCCTAGTCGGATTTGTTAACCACTAAGCCATGACAGGAACTCCCCAGACTAGCTTTAATAACTCTACATTTTTGCATAACAATTCTAAATATGCAAAGCATTTTCACATATGCTTCTTCATTTAATCATTACTCTACCCAAGAGCACAGGTATTGCTAGTTCCATTTCACGGAAGAGAAAATGGAGGCTTAGAGATATAGACACAGATCTTCCAGCACCATCTAAATGGTCTGTTTATTAACTCAACCTCATGGCTTCTCTTCTGTGCTTTCCCACCGAGCTTATCAGTTGTTATTGTGGTGGTTTTCCCAGCTAGCCTTTTGGAGGCGTTCCACCCTGCTGTTGGGGCAGTATTTAAAAGTTCTTCAGTTGACAGCACTTAAAAGAGCAGTAGAGCCAAAAAGGGTTATAGACACCATTTTCAAACTCCTTATTTTACCAGTAAGAAAACTAAGGTCCATAGAGGGGGCTGACCTGCCTGCATCCCAGGGCTGGATCCATATACCCTGTTCATTACAGAACTGTCATCAGGAGCTGAGCTTCCTGGTTCTTCTGTCCCCACCCACAGCCTCACAATTTCCCTCAAGTGCAACCTGCACAATTAAAGCAAAGAGGAAAGCTAAAGGCAGGACTTGGTTAATATCCATTCCCATCCTATTCTTCTTTTATAAAATGGAAAGATCCTATTAGTTATGCAATCATGCAATTTTAGGTGGAAGGCAGTTTGGAGATGATCTAGTATAACTTTGGGGATTTTGCAGGTGAGAAATGTGAGGCCCAGAAAGATGAAGCAAGCTGAGCCCCCCCAAGCAGGGACTTGAACCCAGGTCCCCTGGTCCTCAGTCACTGACCCTAACTCCATGACCTCAGCTATGTGCAGTGTCACGTGCTGTTCACCCAGCTTGTCAGAGACAATATCAGACTTAAAATTTTCCAGACACAGGTACCTGACTCAGCCCCAGCTTTGCTTTGGCAATAGAGATTAGGCATCAGCTGCCGGCTTGGATGATATGTTCCCGGAGCAACATGGCAAGTGTGAGCTGCCAACAGTGAAGTCTCAGGGAATGGAAAGTGTTGAGCCAGTTAAACATCCAAAAATGCCCTGTCTCTCTGAAACAACGGTGACTCATTAAAGTGTTTGGCCACGCCTTCGAATGGCATTAGAGTGGCCACAGGGGCTAAAACCCAGGCTCAGAAGCATCCAGCTGCCCTGCCGCTGGCCCTTTGTGAGCGGTTCTCCTCTCCAACCCAGAGCCAACACAGACGCCACTGGGAAGCCCAGACCTCCCCCTCCCTGAAAACTTCCTTGACTCTTCAAGCACAGAGGCGGTCTCCCTTCTCACGCCCTGAGAATCTGCTCTGTACAACTTGGCTCTTAATTTTACAGGGTCGTTCATTGCTTCTTAATCATTCAGAGTATTTGTTTTATAAGCCCACATGGATTGCAAATGCTCTGAGGGAAGGAAGTTTCCTCCTCTGGACCCTACAGTGCATCTCCTAGGGTCACCCAAGAGCAGAGACGTGCCCAGGCTTATAGCTACTCCTGACTTCAGACTCCTTCCACTTTACCTGTGTTTGCACTTACAGCAAGTGCTCAATAAGTCCTAACTCATTTCACTGAGGCCTCAGCCTTTTCAAAGACAGAGTTTAGCAGCCAGGGCCTCTGTCAGCCCACGCCAAGCTTCTGTGCAAATTAGAGAAAAGGCAGGAGGACAAGCGGTGGCTGGTCTAGTGGAGCCTGGATTTCAGACCCTCTGCTGGGTGCCCTGTGAAGTGAGTCACCTGCACCCCTGAGCTCCGGTTTCTCATGGGGGCAGCAACACCGTGTCTCTGCAGCCTGATGGGCTGCCCATTCTGATCAGAAGCCCTTACTTGGGAAACCTGGCATCAGAGGCTTCCCAGCCCCTTCCCTGTCAAAAGCAAACAAGAATAACAAAAAATGCACATCTTTCATAGCGCCTTGGTACTCATGGCTTGAAGTCTTACACTGCTGGGAGGGCACTTGGGAATCCTCGGCCATAAGGTCCCAACTTCCTTTCTTCTACAGAAGGCCCAGAACTCTCCATGAATTGTCTTCCTTGGGTGCTTTTGCTTTCCCTCAACCTAGATTGCCCTTGTTTTGTTGGTCTGTGTGTCAGATTCCCTGTCAAACCCCATCCCAAACCTCACCTCCTCCATGATGTCTCAATCAACATAACTGTTCTTGGCGCTTCATCCCCCTCTCAGCCCCTGCCTTACACATCGTTTCGACCTCTATTACAACCATTTCCTAACATGTATTTGCATGGAACCCAGTGGGCAGCTGTCTTTAAGCCCTCTGCCCACACAAGCTTCTCTGTAGTCACCGTACATCAAGCCAGATGCTGAACTCAGCACCACCCTGAGTTCTCCAAAGGAATCCACTCACAAATTGGGGAACAACTGCCTTTACAAATGATTAATTGCACAGGAAGGGTAGAGAACTGGGACTTCATAGTGAACCCTACCTCCCCCAGCAAACTATTTACTGATCTTTGCAAGCATCCCTGTTCTCCAAATCCTTGCTTGGCAGTCCTGTCCTGGGAGTGTCTGTCATTACTCTTCCTCAATGCACTCTCAGCCAAGTCTCTGCATTCTATCTCCGAGTGTCTTCCCCATTCCTCCCACCCAACTTATTTCTTTTCTGTTCAAACAGGAAGAAACAACCTAATGTTGTCTCAACCCTTACCTGCAAGCTTGCATCCCCAAATTCATCAGGGTGCACAGCCCAATATAAGTTCTCTCTGTTTCCCCTTCTTTGGAAGGAGTCCAGGATTAGACCGAACAAGGCTGTCTTCTTGTGCCCTGTATGTGAGTGTGTTTTCCTCCACAGAAAATGCAGTTCAGAAGGCAAGGATTTTGTCTTCCACATCCACCCAACCTAGCACAGTGAAAATATATACAGTAAACCTGAGACCAGCCTGCTCCCCTAGCAGGGATGGGGACAGTTCTAAGCCCTTTCTGTCTCTTGGTTCCTCTTTATTCCCAAGTAAGGCCCAGGACTAGTCAGGGGGGAAGTGCCTGAAGACAGAGCCAGAGCACTGAATGAATCAGTGAGTAAAAGGGAAACAAGAAAAGTTAAAAGAGGAGTTCCCGTCGTGGCGCAGTGGTTAACGAATCCGACTAGGAACCATGAGGTTGCGGGTTCGGTCCCCACCCTTGCTCAGTGGGTTAACGATCCGGCGTTGCCGTGAGCTGTGTAGGTTGCAGACGCGGCTCGGATCCCGCATTGCTGTGGCCCTGGTGTAGGCTGGTGGCTACAGCTCCGATTCGACCCCTAGCCTGGGAACCTCCATATCCCGCAGGAGTGGCCCAAGAAATGGCAAAAAGACCAAAAAGAAAGAAAGAAAGAAAGAAAAGCTAAAAGAGCTCTGTGAGCACCTCACGGGGATTATTTCAGTCTAGCTGAAGGGAACTTTGAGAACCAAGCCAGGATGATAGATAGATAGATAGGAAGATAGGTGAATGGTAGCATGAGTGTGAACATGAGGTTCTGGTATTGGCTCTGCCTTTGCTGTCATGAGGAACCTTGGGGAAATCTCTGAGCTTCTGTTCCTCAACCTACCTGAAGATGGCCCATTATGGACACTGACCATCCAGGTCCTCAGGGCTGTTTGACATTCACATTTGAGGCTTCTTCCCCAGTTGCCCAGACACCAGGGCCCCTTTTGGCGCCTCTACATCTGCAGAAAGCTTTTCTTGGCTGCAGTCCTGACCCAGGGACCTTCACTGCCTGCTGGCGGGAAAGAATTCGCAGTTGTGGAAACTGGTAAACTCTACATATTTTATAGATGAGAGTCAAAAGTCTAAATGTGGTGTGAAATGGACAGAAGTCACCCTGCTAGTGTGTCGTGCCTGCAACACTGTCGTCACCGCCACTGCCACCCCATGTAGACATGCACGTCATGGAAAGAGGGGTGCCTTGGCTACTGCTGGCCCTCATCCCTTATCCTTCACTACCAGCCCGCTTTCTGTTTCTCTACATTTTTAAAGTAAGAAGTGGTCTATTTGATGTGCAGGGAAAAACAAACAAACAAAAAAAATGCATGGTCACCTAAAAGCAAAGGAGGAAGAGAATTAACCCTTAGTCCTGAGACCTGATCCAGAGATCAGAGCCCAGCTCTAGAGGGCTGCGACGGTCCCCACTACACCCACGGAGGGAGAAATTTTTCTGATTAAACTGCCACTGATCCCGTTACTGAAGAGCGCCCGCGGGGCGGAGCAGTGATTTGGCTGCTAGAGACATCAAGCGCCTAGGAAAAGAAAAGAACTTGTTGACTTTTTATTTTTTCTCTAACTTGGTTGATATGTTGAAGCAGCGTAAACCTTGGTTGAGATGTCGGTATTTGCCAAACAGTTGTCCCTGTCAGCTGGCCTCTGGCCTCTCCCTTCGGAGACCATCGCCGCTGCATCCTCTCCAAACCCCTCAGCTTCTAACTCCTCCCAAACAGAAGCCCTATCGGTGAGAAGTGCCCGAAGCACCAAACGCGCGCAGGTTCGCACTGAGCCCACCCGCAATCACGCGTGTGCGTGTGTGCGCGCGCGCGCGCGGGCGTGTGGCGGGGGCGGAGGCGGGCTCTGCGCCCAGGGGCTGGGCTCCTCCGTGAGAGTGGCAGCTGGGCTTGCCCGCCGCGAGGAGCAGGGCGCCGCAGTGCTGTAGGAGCGGGCGGCCGAGACGCACTGCTTGGGAGCCCGCGGGTATCCGAGCAGGCAGAGACCCCGGGGCTGCCTAACCCCAACCCGGCCGACCGAGCTCTGCGGCGCCCAGCCGAGTTCCATCCCTCTCCTCAGGAGGGCTGCGCGGGCGGGAAGACGCCCAGACGCCAGCTTCGGTCCTCTTTCAGTCTCTCGGTTCCTCTTTCCTCCCAAGTAAGGGAATAAGCCCCAAGGAAGGAGCGCTCCGGAGAACCGCGCAACCAAGTGTTGCACGCTGAGGTAAGACCGTGGCCTGCGCGGCACAGAGGGCCTGGGCTGGGGGCGCGGGCTGGAGCAACTTGGAAAAGGAGGGCAAAGCGGGAGCCCGTCCGGTAGCCAGGGAAGGAGCTCAGCTGAGGCCTCGAGGCCACGGCGCCCGCCCTGACGGTGCCACCTGACGCACCAGCCCCTGCAGGAGGAGATGCCCCGCTGGCAGGGTGAGGGCACGGGCAGCCGCCCAGGGTGGGGCACCGGCTTCCTCTTCCATTGAGAGCGCCTTCCGAACCTCACAGGTGTGCGGGTGAGAGGCGGCCTGGCTTCAGGCAGTTTGCTGAAGCAACTGGTCAGATTTCGCCCCTTCAAGACTTACCTTCCGTATCCAGTTGGAGCTCCCGGGTGCACAAGGGCGGCAAAGAGCGCGGACACTTTTCCTAACATCTGGCTGCCAAAGCCTCTGGCCGTCCCGCAGGGTTGCAGGACTTTGGGGGTGGGGGTGGGAGGGAGCTCCACAAAACCCCCTGGCTAGGGGACCGTGATAGGAAGAATGAAGAGAACGCGGAGAGCTTGACAATTACAAAGTACGGAAGCAGAGGAGGGTCAGGGTGACAACGTCGGGCTGACCTGTTTAGTCTCGGAGTCACAAGATGTGTGTCCCTGTGTGTTTGTCTTGAAAGGCGTGTATCTAGCATCACCCGTGGGGCTTGTGAAACTCCACCATCCCACTCATCCTGCACATTCAGAGATTTTCTTCCTGTGGACGAGAATTTGGGGAGGGGGCTGTGGAGTTCGAAAAGCCCTACAGGTGATTCGGAAGAGCTGCCCGCATTCCCCGCCATCACTGCAGCGGGAAGCACCGGACGGGGGCGGTGAGCAAGCAGCTCCCAGGTGTGAGCGATGCAGCTGCGGGACTCAGCGTGGCCGGCCCGACCCTCCCGCATCCTCCCGCTTCACCCAGCTGCGAAGCAGGAGGGTTTGCGGCAGCGCGTGGTGATTTGTGGCAGCGCCGCAGTGGCGCGCGGGAGAGCTGCGAACCCGCGGGCGCGCTCGCAGGCAGGCGTGGGGCGGTCGGCTCCGGCTTCATTAGCATACGATGACCTCGCTGTCCCTGGGAGAGCCTGAGAAGGTTATTTGTCCTTTCCTTTTGGGAGTCGGGGGAACGCGTCTTGGTTCTGGTGGTGTGGACCAAGGGAGTCACTGATGTGGGGCAGCAGTCAGGACACAGGGCTGGGGACTGACCCTCAGGTTCAAAAGGGTGAAACAACTTCGTTATTTTGGTGCCTGGGATTCTTTGTCTAAAAAATAGCCCGCGGAGCCACTTGCTGGAGCCAGGGCACCCCTCGTTTTCAAGGAAGTGTATTAGATCATAGGGTGCAGATGTCATCCCTGTTTGAGCGTTCTCTCCCCCCCTCCCAACACCCTCTTTGTGCTTTATGCCCTTCTCATTCCAGGGAGATGTCCTGACCTGGGAAGGGATTTGGTCATTTGTCTTGTTAAAAAGGGCTGTGTTTGCCAAATTCCTTGCCAGAGGTAAATTATACTCATTAAAGCGGCTGCCACTAAGCTAACTTCCCTGTGGACCTCTCATCTAAGACTTTTCTTTACTGGTCATCTGGTCATCCTTAACGTTTATGTGCAGGCATTATTATGAGCATTTTTCTGAGAGGAGCTTAGGGGTGGGAAGCAAGTGGATGAGCCTTTCTCACCTTACAATTTCATGTCAGTGTTTGGTTGAGATCAACCAGGACATGGGAGAAAATGATAAATATCAGAGCGACTTGGATCTAGACTTTCAGAGACAGGTGAAACTACTAAGTCCTAAGGACATCTGTTCCAACTCCTCCTCAGATCTGCACAGAGCACCTTCAACAGATGAGGAAGGATTCTGCCAAACTTGTCCTCCCAGAGGTCACAAATGTGCACTGTGAGGTTCTGCCAGGGGAAGTGCCCAAAAAGCAGCAGTTCTTCCCTTTCCTGCTGATTCCTGGAGGAGAGGCTGCCCCTAGCTTCTCTCCTGAAAGGGAAGTATGTTTATTGTTGTTGCGGTAAAAATCTTTTTTTTTTTAAATCACATTGTACTACAACATTATAATATACTTTTTTAGTATAAAAATAATACATGTTGAATGCAGAAAATTTGGGAAGTTGAAAAGTGTGCAAAGAATCAAACTACCCACAGTTCCACCACCCAGATTCCACCTGGCCAGTATGTTAGCAAATTTACTTTCTCATCTATTTTTATGCCTTGAAATTGTACAGTCCATAGAGAGCCAATATTTACTCAGTACATTGTTCACTGTGTCATTTAATCCTCAGAAATCCTGAGGCAGGCATTATTATCAACCCCACAGAGTTTCAGGGACTTGCCCAAGTCACACAACCTGTAAGTGGCAGAGTCAGGATTCAGACTTAGGCTGTGCAACAACTGAGTAGTTGCTTAGCCTCTGTAGCTATTGCTTCTCTGCTTTTTCCCCAGCATTAGTGTTGAAGTAATGCCCTTCATGGACATCATTTTCATGGCTGCATATTATTATACTGCTAATCATTTAAGATGTTTCCTGTGTGTAGCAATCACACACAACTCTGTGCAACACCCTGGGCAAAGTCTTACTGCACACATTTTCAAATACTTCCTTTGGATAGATTCCCAGAAGCAGAAGCACTAGGCCAAAGGGCATGAATGTTTTGAGTCTCCTGATATATAGGACAAGCCAGTTTTGAAAAAAGATACATCAATTTATACTTCCATCCCCTGGAGGTGACCTCAGTCAAAGTGGATGACCTCTAGGAACTCAAATATACCAGGGCTTCACACAACCAAGCCAGATCACATGAGTATGTCCCTGGCTTCCTGCAAGGAGGATTGACATATATCATCATATCATCCTGCTGTATACACACAAGTGTGATTATGAAAACCATTCATGTAAGGCTGTGCCTGTTTTTATGTGTGCAAGTGTCAGCTGCAAAATTCTCTGACTAGGCGTTCCCGTCGTGGTGCAGTGGTTAACGAATCCGACTAGGAACCATGAGGTTGCGGGTTTGGTTCCTGCCCTTGCTCAGTGGGTTAACGATCCGGCATTGCGGTGAGCTGTGGTGTAGGTTGCAGACGTGGCTTGGATCCTGCGTTGCTGTGGCTCTGGCGTAGGCTGGCAGTTATAGCTCCGATTGGACCCCTAGCCTGGGAACCTCCATATGCCGCAGGAGCGGCCCAGGAAATGGCAAAAAAAAAAAAATTCTCTGGCTAGACATCACATATTAACTTTGAACAAACCAGACTATTGTGTAAAATATATAAATGGCATAGCATCCCACTCCTCCACACGAGTAATTAGCCCTCACTTCTATGAAGGTACATCACTCTCAGAGTCAAATCCAGCCAGCCCAACCAGTGGGTTACAGATTCTTCATATTTTCACAGAGCTGTTTGTTTACACCTAGTAACAGAATTCCACAACCAAACCACAGGGGGAGTTGACATCTCTATATGTAACAGAATTCACCTGCCCAACTCCCTGCCCCTCACCTACTCATGGTTTGTGACTACCAATCAGGAAATAGAAAGTAAATACATCATCCAAAAATGTCCTCAGGTGAAGAAAATGTGGCCACAAAAGAGAAACTGAATTAAGTAGTTCAAAGGGAAAATGTTCAAAGAAAGCTAACTGGCCTTGCTTTGAGTTTTCCCTAGGGCTGCATTTGCCCATAGCCACCTCTGCCACCAGCAATGGGCTTAGTAGCCTTGGAATATAATCTGTTGTTATAAGTGGGATAAATATCAATCGAGCCCCCAGTGTGAGATCTGCTTATTTAAGACTCAGCTCCAGTCTTAAAACAGAAGCCTTCTCCAACTGCTCATCTAGGTTAGAGACCTTTCTGCTATACCCACAGCACCTGTGCCTGCACTTAGCTCCTTGTAGTGAAATCACTTATCTGTACATCCCCCACCAAACTGTGAACCCCATGAAGGTACAGCTAGCATGGCACTCCCAGCACCTGAGAGAGTACTTATGCACAGTAGACAATTGAATATGATGAGTGAACAAATAGAATTTTCCAGGTACTGTACTGGGTGCTTTATGTACGTTTCTCTTTCAATGTATCTTTTTTCTGCTCAGATTGGTCAGCCTCAGAAATACATCTGAAGGCTGTCTAGAGCTGTGCCGTGCATTTCCACATGTGACTATTTGCATTTTCATGTAATTCATTAAAATTAAATTACAGTTTCCCAGTCACGCTAGTCACTTTTCAAGTGCTTAAATGCCACATATGGCTTCTGGCTACCATATTGGAGAATGCACACCTAGAGCATTTCCTTTGTTGCAGAAAGTTCAAGTGGACAGTGCTGGTTAGGTTGTAAGCCTGGTGCAGGCAGGGGTATGAATTTTGTTTCCCATTGTGTGCCCTGCAACCAACACAGTGCCTGGCCAGAGGATGATGAAGGGGAGAAAGAGGAGGGATGGGGGTAGTACATGTAGTGGGGACATTAGCCATATGATTTATTGGGCACTGACTTTTGTGCCCCTGCATTGTGCTGTATTTTGTACATTCATAGTCATCACTACAAGCCTATTAGTAACCCTATTTCACAGACAAGGAAACTGAGTCTCCAAAAGTTTAAGTAGTCACAAAGCTAGTGATAGAGAGGCTGAGTTTTAACTATGGGCCCCTATGATTTTAGAGCCCGTTTTCTTGGGCCTTTTACTTTACTGCCACAGTAAAGGACACGTGTGATGATGTAGTTGTGAATTGTCATCATCCCCAACTTCCCACGTAGTCAGAGAATGGGTACTTTTGAAGGCTTCCCAGGGGAACTACTGGTGTCATTTTCAAACGTTAATGGCATTTCAAGAGTGTAAAATTTTGCTGGGGGTGGGGGGAGCCTCAAGAGGCTTTGTCTCTGGATGGGTGAAGTAGGAAAAAGGACCCCACCCTTTGTGTGGCCAGAGCAGAGGGCCAGGACTTAAGAGGGCAGCCTAGCCAACCACCATCACCCATACGTCTCATCAGGGAGGCCTGTCATCAGCTCCGGAAAGAAATACTGGCTTGGTTAGGATCTCACAGATAGTTACTGGCATAACCTGGCTCCCAACTCCATGGCCAGTGCCCTTCCCACAGCTCCAGGCTGCCCCACAGGCCACTGGCTCCAGCTTTGTCCTCACTATCATGATCACTCTTGCCCCAATTTTATTTAATTTCTTTATTCTTCATGAATAAAATACAAAATTTCAAGGGAGACTTTAATCAGCCCCAAATAGAATGAGATTATCACTTCCTTAAATCTCATCTCATGTTTCTATTAAAACCCTCTAAGGCTGAACTAGGAATATATACTAGCTATTGAATTTAGTATCAAATGAAAAAAGCCAAGTCGCTTTTAAACTTGTTCTTGAACTGTATCACCTGCCCACTATCCCACGCTTATATGGACACTGTCTGGGACCATTTATTCCCAATTTTATCTTGTCTGGTCTGTCTTGCCAGCTTGCTCAGACTTTCTGGCTTTGATTCTATTATCCAGTATATATGCTGTCCCTTTCAGCTGGCTTCCTCTTGTTCCCCAGATCTGATGAGCAGGACCTCTTCAACAAAGTCATCAATAAAAGTGATAAACATTACAGCATTCTGAGACATTCTGCTATATGCTCTTGAAAGATGTTAATTCAATAAATAAATGCACTTTTTAAGAAAATTTAACTTCTTATACTATTCAATCCATATTTCTTCATCTTTTCAAAAGAGTATCAGGAATCGTCTCAAAAATCTTGATGAAGTCCAGATACTCCTTTTTTTTTTCCATATTATCTTTCATCATGTTCCATCACAAGTGATTGGACATAGTTCCCTGTGCTATACAGCAGGACCTCATTGCTTATCTATTCTAAATATAACACTTTGCATCTATTAACCCTGAACTTCCAGTCCATCCCACTCCCTCCTTCCCCCTCCCTCTTGGCAACCACAAGTCTGCTGTCCATATTTGTGAGTCTGTTTCTGTTCTGTAAATAGGTTCATCTGTGCCATATTTTAGATTCCACATATAAGAGATATCATATGGTATCTGCCTTTCTCTTTCTGACTTCTCTTAGTATGAGAATCTCTAGTTCCATCATGTTGCTGCAAACGGCATTATTTTGTTCTTCATATGGCTGCATAGTATTCCATTATGTATATGTACCACATCTTCTTAATCCATTTATTTGTCAAGGGAAAGTCCAGATACTCTTTATCACTGGAATTTCCATGATCTCTCTGTCTAATAATGTTGTCAAAGAAGCTATTTTGTTACTCTGATATAAACTACTAGCAGTTAATCCACATTGATTTCTTGAGATTACAACTTCAGACCTAGAAGTTCATTCCACAGCCTGTTCTGTCTCCTGTCCCACATCCTGATGCTTCTTGGCATTAGCATCAACCCTCAAGTTAAGACATTTTTATAGATTATTTTTCCAGTTTTTAAAAAAATGGAATTGTCTTTGTCATGAGGGTGATTGGTGGTGGTGGTGATGGTGGTAGTGGTGGTTTGTGGTGATAGTGACTTCCTTACTCTACGATTTTGAACAGATTAAGGCGAATGGTCTACTGATCTCAATTGCATGTTTTCTTAGCACCCTGGGATATTCTTCAATTAGGCCAAAAGATGGTACTAATTTGAGGCAGATCTATGAGTCTCTAGCGTTATTGAAAATGGGATCAGAGAAGGAGCCAAGGAAACATTTGGTCCCAGGCCTTCCTCTTCAAAATGAGGAATCCTCCATCTAAAGGGGAAGAGCCCTGCCTGGGCCCACACATCCAGGACAGGCGCCAAGGTCTCACCACTCTTCCCCAGCGCAAACTCCTTCTTTCCATTTTCGATTCTAAAGAAGCCTAAGCCTTTTGTTCTCTTGGAATTAACCTCTTAATCACTGTTGTCTCATTGAAAATTAAAGACTCTTTCCTGGTATCATGATTTACAAGAAGAAAGAGGGCAATGGAGTTCGAGTGAGAAATAGAGCCAAGAGGTCTCCATGGCAGGACAAGGACGCAGAGAAAAGCTCCAAGTAAGAGAAGACTTTTTTTGAGAATAAAAGTCACAGTAATAATAATTGTCTTTACACATGTAACACACTTGGAAGATAACAGTGTATCCACATCCTTGATCTGTCCTGAATCCAATCACAGGTGTGAGGCAGGTAGCAGGGATGTCACCAGCCTCATTTCACTAGTGTGATCTCACCAAAGCAGAGACTCTGAAGAGTCTACTATGGTAAGAAAGGGGATGAAAGAGGAAACTCAGTGGCCATGCAGCAGCTGACAAACCCCAGACCTGCCTGCCCAGCTAACAGTTGGGTTTCATCTCTCCTTCCTGTGTGAGTCTGCATGAAGAGTTTTCTCCTTGCTTAAGGCATAAACAGTGTCATCTATACAGGAACTGACTTTTCACTTTCCTGTTGGCTGATCTGGTGCAGAAGTACCAAGTGGCCAACCCATATCACTTTACCAGCTGCCTTGGAGCCCCTCCCTTTCAATTAACATGAAAGAGCTAGAGAAAGCTCTTAATCCCCCAGAGGGCCAGAGTATTCCTTCCAGAATCCTTTAAAGCCACACAAAATGGGTGTTATCATCCAGTCTCCCACAGTCCCCATCCCGAAGTCTCATTAAGAAGGATGTCCATGACCCCCAGAACTTGACCCAAAACACCCATTGGTAGAAATCCATCCCCGCCTTTTTCTCATGCCATGATGTCCAGCAGTGGTCTTTCCCAACAATTAGCAAGCCAGTAGCCATGTGTTCCTGTAGCTGGGGAAACTCCCCCTCTGCCCCAAAGTTCCCACTGTTCCTAATCCCTAAATCTTATAAATTATGGCAAATGCACTCCTAAGAAGACTCCTCAATCATCTGGCCAATATTAAATCAGCAAATATGTATTGAGCACCCTCTCTGGGCTAGGCACAGGACAAGTTTCTGGGACTTCCAGGAACTGGGTGGAACTGGATAGGACAGAGACAGAAGCAGATATCATGCAGCATTATGTTTGGATGAGAGTCAGATGAGAATCACCTTAGCTTAGGAAGGTCCTAGACTAAGGAGGTCAGGCAATACTCACTGAAGCAGATGGGCCTTGCTGAAAGTTAAAGGATAGAGGTTAAGTGAAGCGAGTGTGGGTAATATATTTCAGGTAGCAGAAACAGTGTAAGCAAAGGCTCAGAGGCAGTCTTGACTACAGTGTTGCTGGAGAGTTGAGACATGATAGGAGACGAGTGTGGAGATGTCAGCAGGAGGATCTTGTCTCATAGACAGTGGGGGGGGGGGCACTGAGAAATTGTAAGTAGGAACTGACGTGGTCAGAATTTGACATTAGATCAATCCCTCTAGCTGCAGTGCTGGGAGGGGAGAAGACAGGAAGCAGAGCTGCCTCTTGGGAGGCTTTGGTGGGAACGTATGTGAGGGCTGCACTAGGTAGTCCAGATGGGAGAAAGGACAGAAGCAAGAAAGAGCTGGTAATTAAGTGGAGTGAAGGTAGTGAGGGGGCAGAGGAAGCCAGGGCAGTTCCCACATTGTGCTATCTTGTGCATCTAGGAGGGTGGTGCTTCTGTAGACCAGGAGGCTGGAGAACAGAAGCAAGAGTGGGGTTATTAATGAGTTCAGTTCAGGGTATGCTAGATTTGAGGTGTCAGGAAACCAGATGTAGATGCAGTTGGTGGATGAGCTGTGTGTCTGGAGACGCAGACTGGGGATGCAGGAGTATGATTGGAAGGTGAAACCACAAGACCCCATGAGATCACAGGATAGTACATTTTCATTTATCTTGATGCATAGATTGCCAGTATCTGAAACCTCCAGGTAAGGGAGATTCATGCATTTTTAAGAAGGGGAGACTTCTCACAGGGTTGCGAGTCTGGGTGTGACAGGTGAGCTGTGCCAGTAAACATCTGCTGACCCAGCCTGACCAGCATCTACTTCTGCCAGGTGGATGGTCAAGCATGGAGGTTTTTACAGAAACTCTGGTATTCCACATTAGAGCCTCACAAATTCATCAACATGACCCTTTCTCTAGACCAGTGGTCCTCAACATTTGTTAAATATTAAAATCACCTGGGAAGCTTTGCAAACATACCACCTGTGGGTCCCAATCTAGAAGAGGCTAATTTAATTGGACTGGGGTCAGGGCCTGGGCCTGAGTTTGTTTGTTTGTTTGTTTTGTTTGTTTAAAGTTCCCAAGTGACACTAGTGTTCAGCAGAGTTAAGGACCGTTGCCAAACAAGAAGTTCCCTCAGTGATTTCACAAATTAAGGGGTTTTTCATTCCTCACCTCCTCTGGCAAATCTCCTCTGACTCCATTACAGTCTTTATAATAAGTGCTTTAGCGTGTTACAACCTACACTGGTCCCTGCCCTCTAGCCGTGGTCTTCAGCACACTGTCCCTAACTTTGCACTCAGCAAGTATTTCTCCCTGGTGCCTGCAAGGCTCGTGGGAAACGTTGTCATATATCTTGTGCTTACAGCCTCTGTCCCCCACATTCTCTAAGTTATATAACTGGTAGACATGTTCAAAAGACTTAAGAACCACCTGCTATGACTTCTGAGTGAAACTTGGTTAGTTCCAAGGAATGTTGTTTTCTCTTTGAAATGCCCTCAAGGCAGTCTCAACCCAGCAGTTCACCCATGAATTTTCATTTACATTCAGAGCCTAGAGACTCTCCCCTAAGTGATTCTGATTCAGAGGTGGGAGTCCAGAATTTCACCAGCATTTCTAAGTTAAGGTGGCAGGGGCTGCAAAGAATGGGAGAAAATATTTGCAAATCACATATTTGAAAGAAAATTGATATTCAGATTTATAGAGAATTCTCCAAACTCAACAACAATGAAACAATCCAATTCCTAAATGAGCAAAGGATTTGAGAAACAACTCTCCAAAAAAGATATACAAATGGCGGATAAGCACATGAAAAGACACTCAGCATCACTAATCATTAAGAAAATGCAAATCAGGAGTTCCTGTCGTGGCTCAGTGGTTAATGAATCCGACTAGGAACCATGAGGTTGCGGGTTCAATCCCTGGCCTTGCTCAGTGGGTTAAGGATCCAGCGTTGCTGTGAGCTGTGGTGTAGGTCGCAGACACAGCTCGGACTCCACGTTGCTGTGACCCTGGTGTAGGCTGGCGGCTACAGCTGTGATTTGACCCCTAGCCTGGGAACCTCCATATGCCATGGGAGCGGCCCAAGAAATGGCAAAAAGACAAAAAAAAAGAAAAAGAAAATGCAAATCAAAATCGCAATAAGTATATAATAATTCATATCCATTAAGATACCTATTATAAAAAAAAAGAAACCCAGAAAATAACAAATGTTGCTGAGGCTATAGAGAAATTGAAACTCTCTTGCATGTTGGTGTGGTTGTAAACTGGTGCAACCACTATGGAAAACAGTATCTCAGTTTCTCAAAAACTTAAAAATAGAATACTATATGATCTAGCAATTCTATTTCTGGTTATAGACTCAGAAGAACTGAAAGCAAGAACATGAAAAGTTATTTGCAGGGAGTTCCCATCATGGAGCAGCGGAAATGAATCGACTAATATCCATGAGAATACGGGTTCAATCCCTGGCCTTGCTCAGTGGGTTAAGGATCTGGCATTGCCATGAGCTGTGGTGTAGGTCGCAGACACAGCTTGGATCCAGCCTTGCTGTGGCTGTGGTGTAGGCCGGCAGCTGCAGTTCGGATTTGACCCCTAGCCTGGGAACCTCCAAATGCCAAAAACAACAACAACAACAAAAAAGTTATTTGCATACCCATGGTCACAGCATCATTCACAACAGCCAAATATGGAATTAACCTAAGTGTCCATCAGTGACTAAATGGATAAACACAATGTGGCATATGCATAAAATAAAATATTCAGCTTTAAAAAGGAATGAAATTCTATATATGAACCTTGAAGACATTATGCTAAGTGAAATAAGCCAGGCACAAAAGGACAAGTACTGTAATTCCATTCCTAGGAGGTATTTAGAATAGTCAAATTCATAGAGACAGAAAGTAGAATGAGAGTTGCTAGGGGCTGGCATGGGGGACAGAAGGATGGAGTGTTATTTTGTGTTACAGAGTTTCTGTTTTGCAAGATGAAAAATGTTCTGTGGATGGCGGTGGTAATTGCACAACAATATGAATATACTTAGTGCCACTGAGCTGTACACTTAAAAATAGTTAAAATGGGAAATTCTATGTATGTTTTACCACCATTTGGAAAAGTAAATGTGTGTGTCTGTGTGTTTTAAGTGACAGGGGCTGTAGGAGTTCTAGGTAGGTAGGTGATGGGAAATACATCTCAGTTACACAACTGTCACCTCGAACATTCCCCGGACCATCGCACATGGTGATGGGGTGTGGGACTCACTTTCAATCAATACATGGTAGAAGTTTATGAAAACAAGATTTAGTGGTTCAAAAGAAGGTAGATATCTAAGAATGCAAAACTAATGTAATCTTATAAAAAGATACTGTTAAAAATGATAGAGAACCTTCAAAATAATCTCCATCATTTATTTACAGAGATTTAAGAGAATATAGCAGGAACTATCAAAAAGGAGCAATCTTAGATTAGAAAAATTGATGTATTTTAAAATGAAAAATATTTTGCAGAATTAAAATTATAGAGTGGAAGAGTTCCCATTGTGTCTCACAGGTTAAAGACCCAACATAGTATCTGTGAGGATGCAGGATCCCTGGCCTTGCTCAGCGGGTTAAGGATCTGGCAGCAGTGGCACAAGCTGCCACGCAGGTCATAGATGTGGCTCAGATCTAGTGTTGCCATGGCTGTGGCATAGGCCTCAGCCGAAGCTCTAATTTGACCCCTAGCCCAGAAACTTCCATATGCTGCAAACTTAAAAAGAAAAAAAATCATACACTGGAAGCATGAACATTAGAACAATACAGAACGCTAAATGAGAACGTAATTTCTCATACTACTAATAGAAAACTTATAAAGAAATGAACTAATGAGTCAAAAATGGAGGCTAGTATTCAACACATTAAATATGAAAATACACAGTTTTTCAGGAGAAGAGGAAATGGAAGATGAGTTATAACAAAAAATATAGAAAAATATTTTCCTAATTTCATTTCAAAATATTTCATTGTATACCAGGAAAATTAAAGGTACATTCTAATAAAAGTTGTTTATGTGAATAAAAATACAACTAGAGAAAACAATATTTTATCTAAAAAAAGCATGTGACAGACATTCTGTAACATTAAATGTCAGAAGGCAGTTGATATATGGCTATCAGATTTTGAGGTTATAGGACTTTGACCCAGAGTTCTATACTCAGTAATATGCGAAGAAAAAGGAAAAATAGTCTTAGACAAAAAATGTACCCAGAGAGTAGACAACTAAAATCCCTTTACTGAAAAAAGTATTTACTCAAAATATCCTGATCAACCAGAAAATTAATGAACATTAAAATCTGAGAATGGAGAAGATATAATATAAACGATATGAGGTGAAAAATGAAACCAAACACAGACTTAATGTTCAAATGTCGTTAACATGGTTACAAAACAATGCAACTGTCAAAAATCATTCTTAATTTTAAAAGATACATAAGAAATTTAATGATAATCTGGGTCTAAAAACTCAGATTACTCTAGAAAAAAAAAAACACTCAAAGGGCTAACTTCCTCATTTTGCATCATGGTTGACATTTAATATTGTTTCATCATTGAAATAATAAGAAATATAAAGTTTTAAATAAGAGTAGATGAATATAAAGTGCCATGTTTAATTTCAGAATTAGAAGGAGGAAGATTTGGAATGTTAAAGCCAAGGTTAAAAACTAATACAGAAATAGCAAGGAAACATAAAAAAAGAAAGTATAAAATAAGATGATAGAAGTGAGGTCAAACATATTATCACATTAAGTGTGAATAGTTTAATCAGTTCTATTAAAAGATGAAGAAACATGGATTAGGCAAAAACTAATTCTAAATATATGCTATTTTAAATAAAATGGGGCAGTCCAAAGGAGGAGGGAAAAGAGTATAGCTATACCAGGAAAATGTAAGCCAAAAAAAGAAAAGTAATATTAGTATTAGAAAAAGTAGAATTTAATGTTAATGCAATTTTAACATTGATGCGTTAAGTATGTCTAAAACATATAATCCATTAGAAGACATACCATCTATGAATATTTTTATTCTGAATAACAAAAAATATCAATAGATAAAACTTGTCACTACTCTAGCGCTTTCATATATCAAGTAAACAAACAAAATTAAATACATAATAAAATTATGAATATTATTTTACAAATACATGCTAATGCTCAAAATACAGATAATGAAATTTCTTTTCCAGAGCTCATATGACATTTACAAAAATTAATTCCATACTAGGTTACAAATAAAATCTCTGCAAGCTCCTTAAAGCAAAAATAATAAAGGTCATAGTCTTTAACCATTAGAAATGAATAAGAAAAAATGCATAACAACAAGTAGGACAAGTAATAAATTACAGTCCGCTTATATAATACTATGTAGCCTTGGAAATAATTATTTTATGTAGAAGAATGTTAAGTAATACCAAAGAATAGTCACCATATGCAAATAAGTGAAGAAAGTCAAAGAAAGTTCAAAAGAAGTTCAAAATTAGAGTTTCTGTCATGGCGCAGTGGTTAACAAATCCGACTAGGAACCATGAGGTTGCGGGTTTGATCCCTGGCCTTGCTCAGTGGGTTAACGATCCGGCATTGCCGTGAGCTGTGGTGTAGGTTGCAGACACGCGGCTGGGATCCCATGTTGCTGTGGCTCTGGCGTAGGCCGGTGGCTACAGCTCCGATTACACCCGTAGCTTGGGAACTCCATATGCTGCGGGAGCAGCCCAATAAATGGCAAAAAAGACCAAAAAAAAAAAAAGTTCAAAGTTAAAAAGTATATGCATACATAGGAAATTCTAGAAATAATTTATAGCAAAATGTTAATTGTGACTATAATTGTGGTAAGGGTACATGTGATTTTTATTTTAAAATCATATGAAAATATGATTTGGATTCTTGGCTAAGATTAATATCATGCTCAAACTGTTTTTAGATTGTAGAATCCATATTGTTCCAATTATTTTGATAATAAAAACAGAATTAAATTTGCCTGTTTCTAGGCCTTTCTGGCTTATTGTTGTTGCTCTAGTTCTCCAAAATTCTTCAAAGATCAGTAAAAGTGGCTCAGTAACCTGGTCATCCTTGTCCCAAGGAGTAGACCAAGGTATTGCAGTTAGCCTTGCTATTGCTCTAGAATAAACTGGCCCACTCCCCAAACTTCCCTCAACCTTTGGCCAATAGTATTTGAGATTAGTTAGTTGGTTTCTTTGTTTTTGTCACTTAAGATTTTCAAATCATTCTGAGCTCTTTTTTCGTGATGTAACTCATATGTTTGTACCATCTTCCTGTGTATTCCTTGATTGTGTGCCTTCCCTTTTCTTTACCTGTAAATGTCCTTTTCAACTATGAACCTATGGGTTAGTCCTGCAGGTATTTCTTTGTTTTGTTTTGTTCTTAAGAACCGTTCCTTTCCCCTCTTATGCCTGCCTAAGTCTAGAGGTCCTGGCTATTTATTACAGCCAGGCTTCTCCTTCTTGACAACCATGACCTCTGAGCAGGAATGACTTCTTTCCCCTAAGAGGTCTCTCATGCTGGCTTCACTCTTTTGCACACAGGATCTTTATTTTGATCATAGTGAGGTCTGGAGGAATACACACAGTTAAGCTTCTTTACTCCATATCAACAAGAGAAATGGAAATGTTTGTCTGATGCTCGACTTTTAGCCAAATAAGGCTTTTTACATATGTTTAGCCAGTACAAGTTCCCTTCCACTGCTCCAACTTCCCTTGTGCCAGATGAGTAGCGGCTAGGAATGTGCCCTTCATTTCCTCCTTGTGGTCAAAATGCTCATGATGATATCACACTGTTCCTCACCCTTTTCTGCTCACTCATGAGATATTTTAGGTGCTCTATCTTTAGGGTCATAAATTCCCATCATAAACCAATTTTTGGTCCAAAGCCATGTTGCCATGTAGACATGCTGGCCCTTAAATACAATTTTTAATACCCCTTGTAATCATGTATATGTGTATGTGTATTTGTATCTGTCATCAGACACCTCCCCTCTCCTGTTTGTCTTTGTTTTATGATTAGTTCTACACTTTGGGTAGAGTCATGATATTATTCCAGCTCTTTGATCGTTTTCCCCATCAGCCTCTGGACAAATGCATGTCCCTTCACACCCCCATGCTCATAAGATGCAAAATTTTCAATTTAGACATGAACTTCCCCTTTCAGTATATAGTAAATCATGACCCAGAAAGCTACATCCAGTATTGACACTTGTTTGCTTCCATTTTATTTCAGAATCTCAACTGTCAGTGGAAAGAATGGAGGATAGTACCATTCCTATTCCCAAAATTTTCACTGTCTTGCCCCAAACTAGTGGGACAGTGGGTCAGATTAGATGATAAAGTCCTTGAGTGCCTGGAAAAGGAATTGAACACAAACTGATAGTCAGTAAGAGGTAACTCTTGGTTCTTGAAAAGGGAAAGTAATAGAAGCTAATGGTTTTCCTAGAGTAAAGAATTCATGTGCAGAGCAGACCAAAATGGAGTGAGATGATGATGAAGACTAGAGGCAGATGCCAAGGCCAGTTGGCAGGCTGTTACTCAGAAATTGGGGGTGCTGTTGCAAGGAATGAAATGAAAGGATAATATAGAACAAAACTTGGTAAGTTGTCTTCTGGTTTGGTATTAAAATTTGTAGAGGAGTTCCCGTCGTGGCGCAGTGGTTAACGAATCCGACTAGGAACCATGAGGTTGCGGGTTCGATCCCTGGCCTTGCTCAGTGGGTTAACGATCCGGCGTTGCCGTGAGCTGTGGTGTAGGTTGCAGACGCAGCTGGGATCCCACGTTGCTGTGGCTCTGGCGTAGGCCGGTGGCTACAGCTCCGATTCGACCCCTAGCCTGGGAACCTCCATATGCCGCGGGAGCGGCCCAAGAAATAGCAACAACAACAAAAGACAAAAAAAAAATTTGTAGAGGAGAAAGGTAAATAACACCAATTATCAACCTGCTGGATGTGGAGGATGACATTTTTATTGAAAAAGTTAGGAAAATTTGTGTTATTGACTTTTTGAAGTGGAGGTGGGAGGAAGATAAGTTTTGAGAGTAGATATGTTTATGTTTAAAAGGCACACCTTGTAACTGGTTGGAGGACTGTATAAATGCATGTGATTCCATCAACAACAGGATGTCTTTCTGACCAAACTAAACTCAGTATATGATTTCACACTTTGATTTCAGTCAATCAAATCAAATCAAAAATTTTCTTTCTATTTCTTCTTCTTTAGTGGGGGCTGGCTATTTTTGTCTTGTTCAAAGTGATTCACCCAGGGAAGCCAGTCCCTCCAATTGGACTGTAATTTATTAAACACATTCAGCCAAATGACTAACTTTTTGCTCATCTCCCAAACGCTCCAGTGTCCTAATCTAGCTCATGCATCCAGCCACTCCTAATGACTGCAGGCATCCTTTTCTGTTTTATTCATTAATTGCTTCTGAGAGGTGAAGGTAAAGATTTACATCAGTTCATCTTTTACAACTGGTTCTGGTTTTTTGTTGTAGTTTTTAGGGCCACACCTGCGACATGTGGAAGTTCCCAGGCTAGTGGTTGAATCAGAGCTGCAGCTGCCGACCTACATCACAGCCACAGCAACACCGGATCCTTAACCCACTGAGTGGGGTCAGGGATCAAACCCACATCCTCATGGGTATTAGTTGGGTTTGTCACTGTCCCGAGCCATAATAGGAACTCCTAGGACTGGTTCTGAAAGTACCATCTTTCCCTTCCATCCTGTTCCTTAAAATCAGATCTAAGATTTTTCACCCCTAAATTCATATCTTCTTTCATCTTAACCCCCTCTCCCCATTATATGAGGGCATGCAAGGTATCAAGGGAATCTTGGCATATTTACCTGTACCTGATAAAGAAAAAGGGCAGACAGTCAGCATCCATTGAGCCCTGTGTGCCAGGTTCTGTGCCAGGAAATCTGGACTCATTATGTTTAACCCTGTTCTGAAAGGTGATACCACTATTCCCACTTTCTAGTGGAGGAAGCTTGGACTCAGATGAAATAAGACTAAGTAATCTGCTCAAGACCACAAATCTAGACACTGTCATGGATGAGATGAGGACCCAGGTTTGTTGGACTCCTGGGTTATATTCTTTTCTGTTTTTGGATGGATCTAGATGTTCAGGTGTAGAATATTGGCATGTTGTTCCCCACATAGGAAACCAGTGGAACAGAGGAACAGTTGAGGAGAAGTGTTTTACACCTCACAGGCCCCCGTGAATAGGTCTCCCGACCCACTCCCAGCCCATACACATGCTTGAGAGAACAGGGCTCGTGGGCTTAGAAGATTTGGAGGAAATGAAATGGCACAATCATTTTGAACTAAGGAATCCATTAGCTATTATTTAACTGAAATTGAAAATACAAGAAATCATCTTACAACATGAAGTTTTTTAAAATTAGACCCAATTTAGGACCCTTGATGTTTTGATTTCAGCAGTTCTTCCATCCAGGGTAAGCATGTCTGCTATGCTTAGAACACCAGTCTTTTTTCTCCTCTGTCCTCTCTTCTCAGTCAGCTATGTGAGCAGCCTTGCAAGCTGAGCTCCCCTGTCTCTGGGCGGCACAGTGCATAGTGCTTCTTAAACTACATGGCAGATCATGAAATCTCAACTTCTAATTTCTATGTGTTCCTTAGAGCTAACAATTACGATATTTTGTGTGCATCTTTTCAGACTTCTCTTTTTTTCTTTGTGGTTACGTATATTTGCACCATTAAAATATTACATGTAATTCTAAGGTTTTTTTAAAAAAATGTCCTTTACTTATACTGGTGCTAATAGTAATAATAACTACATAAGGGAGATTCCATTATTCTCATTTTAAAACTGAGGACACTGAGGTTCAGATAGATGAAGATTTAAAAATTTTCCCAAGGTCACATAGCTATCAAGTACCAGGAACTAGAATGAATCTTCCTGTTCATAAGTAAAATGTTTCTCGATTTTTTCAGGTTTTCCATTTGTCCCTCAGTAAAGTTTTATAGATTTCTCCATAAAGATCTTACATATTTCTTATTAGATATTTTCCAGGGTACATTCATACTTTCCATTAAAATTTCAAAAGAGATCCCTTTTTTTATTATGCTGTATTTTTCTAATTGGCTATTGCTTGTATAAAGGAAAGCAATTCAGTTTTTAATACTGATTTTATGTACAGTCACTTTGTTGACATTCCTTAATAGTTTGTGTTATTTTATTGCCTTGGTTTTTCTAGATGCACTATCATATTTTAAAATTGTGACAGTTTCAGCTTTCCTATTCTAATACCTCAAATACACCTCTTACTTTTCCTCATTTAATTGCATTGCCTAGGTCTTCAAGTGTAGTATTGAATAGCAGAGGACTTAACATGCATCCTTATCTTGTCCTTGATTTTAATGCAATTCTTCTAATATTTTGCCATTAAAAATAAGTACACATTCATGATCAGTTTAACAATATTAATTCTTTCAACCCGTGAACACAGTATATTGTTCTATCTGTTGGCATCATCTTCAGTTTCCTTCATCGGTGTCTTACAGTTTTCCAGGTATAGGTCTTTTACCTCCTTGGCCAGTTTATTCCTATTCTTTTTGATGCAATTGTAAATGGGGTTGTTTCCTTAGTTTCTGATAGTTCATTGTTAGTGTATAGATATGATATAGAAAACACAGTAGTGGTTACAAGTGGGGAGAAAAAAGGGGGGCAAGAGAAAGATAGAGGATTAAGAGGGAAAGACCCTTATGTATACAAAAAATAAGCTACAGAATATATTGTCCAACACAGGGAATATAGCTATGTTTTTTTGTTTTTTTGTCTTTTGTCTTTTTAGGGCCGCACCTGTGGCATATGGAGGTTTCCAGGCTAGGGGTCTAATCAGAGGTGTTGCTGCCGGCCTACACTGCAGCCGCAGCAACACCATATCCAAGCCTCGTCTGCAACCTACACCGCAGCTCAAGGCAACACCGGATCCTAAACCCACTGAGCGAGGCCAGGGATCAGACCACAAGCTCACAGTTCCTAGTTGGATTCGTTTCCACTGTGCCACGACGGGAACTCCTATAGCCATGTTTTATAAAAACTATAAATGGAATACAATCTTCAAAAATCGTGAATCACTGTGTTGTATACCTGAAACATATAATACTGTAAATCAGTCATTCATCAATTAAAAAAAAGGTATTTGTTATTTTACAGCAGACTATCTGTCTTTAATCTTTTTTTATTTTTTCCAGTTTTATTGAGATATTATTGACATACAGCACTGAATACATTTAATGTGTACAGCATAATGTTTTGACTTACAAAGAAACAATTACTGCAGTAAGTTTATTTAGCATCAGTCATCTCATAGAGATCAAAAATAAGGAAAAGAAAAGGTTTTTTTCCTTGTAATGAGAACTTATTAATATCTACTCTCTTTACAGCTTTCAAATACACTGTACAGCAGTGTTAGCTACAGTCATCATGTTGTGTTTTACATCCCTAGTAATATTTTGCCATTTAAGTATGAAGTTTGCTGTGTGGTTTTGGTACGTAACTGCTATGGAGATAGAGATGGTCCTGGAGTTCCTGTCATGGCATAGCAGAAACAAATCCGGCTGGGAACCATGAGGTTGCGGGTTCTATCCCTGGCCTCGCTCAATGGGTTAGGAATCCGGCATTGCTGTGGCTGTGACGTAGGCCAGCAGCTGTAGCTCCGATTGGACCCCTAGCCTGGGAACCTCCAGATGCTGCAGATGCGGCCCTAAAAAGCAAAAGAAAGAGGGAAAGAAAGATGGTCCATTACCTTGTAATGTGCTTAGGGGTTGTTTTCTTTGCCATCATACTTAGGTGTTAAATTTTTATAACTTTTTCTGAATATATGGACATGGTCATATGAATTGCGCTGTTATTTTGTTAATTAGTGAATTATATTGATTGATTTTGCAATGTTGACCCAATCTTACTTTCCTGGAATAACTCTATGTATTATTCTTTTAATGCTATACTGAATTTTGCTTTTTTGGAGGGCTTTCTTAATTTAGTAAAGAAATTGGTCTATAATTTGTTTTTATTTGTGATCACCTTATTCAGCATTTGTAACTGGGTTATGATAGCCTCGTAATATACATGGTAACTTAACACCTTTCTCTATGCTCTGGGACAACTTCCATAAGAAGAGAATTGTCTGTTTCTTGATGATTCTTGGAATTTTCCTGTAATACTGTTTGGACCAGGAGAGTAGGGCAAGTAGAGAATATTGACTTAATTTCAATGGTTATAATTGGACTAATCAGGCTTTTCTACTTCTTCAGTCGCTTTTGGTAATTTATACTTTCTCAAAATCTTCCCGTTTCATCTAGGCTTTCAAATGTAGTACTGTAAAGTTGAATGTCTTTATTCTCCTATATTTTAATAAAATCTCTTGCCTTTATAGTGATGTCCCCTTTTTATTCCTAATATTTCTGTTTCTCCTCCTCTTTCTCTCTCCTCCCCCTCCTTCCCATCTCCTCATCTCCTCCTTCTCCCTCTTTTTCTCCCTCTCCTGCCCCCTCCCTTTGTCTTCCTCTCCTCTTTGCCAAAGAATTGTCTGCTTTATTGATTTTTTTCAGTAACAGCACAGAGTTTTTAATTTTTATTTACCAACTGTACAGTTGTTTTGTTTTATTGTGGGCTCTAGCTCATTACTTTCTACCTTCTTCTTTAGTGCTGCCCTCCTCTGTTTTGTTTAGCTTTCTTTTGTTCCTTTTCCAGATTCTTAAGTTGGAAGCATGATTTTGTTTTTGTTTTTTCATCTTCCTTGTTTTCTGAAAAATTCATTTAAGGCTAAAAGTGTCCTGTAACCAAATCGCAGGTTACAAATTTACTGTTTATTGGATTGATATGTAGCTCTTCCATATTTTCCTTTTCTTTTTAAACAAGAAGTTACTTAAGAATTTTTTTTAATGTTCTGTGTTGTTGCAAATTGATTTTCCCTGGAAGCAGATTCTGAGATGGAGATTGCATTGCAGGGGTGTTAATGGTTTTGAAGGTAATGCTCTTGGGATCACTACTTGTGGAAGGGAATGGACAGAGTAGGATTTGGCAAAAGATTTGGACTGGGACGGCCCTGCTGAGTTGTTCCCCATTAGGGTGAGGGGACCCTCTCCCATTTATATCATTTGATAATTGGGCTTGGGTTTATCCAGGAAGGGGCCATGACCTTGGGGAGGGCAGGGCAGATCTTTCCAGTGAAGGCAATTCCTGAAAAGGACTGACAGCTGAAAGCCGTCTTCCAGCAGCACTCCCAAGCAGCTGAGGAAATAAATCTTCAAAAGGGGATCTGGTTGGCACAGTTCGGCACCTACTATAAATATTTATAGTTTAATATTTCAACTAACTTTTTGCAGTCGACATTTAATCTGTATAAAATATTTCCTCGTGGATTCAAATATATGTATTTGAGTTTCAGTGATTCAGAGTATTTAATTAGATGCATGTACTAAAACATATTTAGCAATCCCACATTGTCAGACATTTAAATTGTTTGGATTTTTTGGCTATTATAAACAATGCTGCCAAAATATCCTTGGAGTTCAAATCGTGTGGAAATACTAGCAGTTGTCTCAGAGGTAGTGCTGTTCTTATTGTCCACAGTTACTTTCGTTTATTATATATATTTTTATTTCTCCCCACCTTTTTATACTGTATATACTATTCTACAACTCTAACATCTCTCTTAGTAATAAGTCCTGATAAATTGTCCATAAAAGTTCATGGGGAACTTGCTCTTTTTTGGTTTGCTTTTTTGAGATATAATTGACATACAGCAATGTATAAGTTCAAAGTGTACAGCATAGGAGTTCCTGTCATGGCACAGCAGAAACGAATCTGACTAGGAACCATGAGGTTGCGGGTTCAATCCCAGGCCTCAGTTAGTGGGTTAAGGATCCAGCATTGCTGTGGCTGTGGTGTAGGCTGGCAGCTGTAGTTCTGATTGGACCCCTAGCCTGGGAAACTCCATAAGCCATAGGTATGGCCATAAAAGGATGAAAGACAAAAAGAAAAAATTAAAACAAAGTGTACAGCATAGTTATTTGACTTGTGTACGTCATGGAATGATTATCACAATAAATTTAGTGAACATCCATCATCTCATATAAATACAAAATTAAAGAAATAGAAAAAAATTATTTTGTGATGAAAACTCTTAGGATTTACTTTCTTAACAAAAAAAGTTTTTGTTATATAACATACAGCAGCGTTAGTTATATTCATTATGTTGTACATTACATCTCTAGTACTTATTTGTCTTATGACTGGAAGTTTCTACCTTCTGACTACCTTCATCTAATTCCCCCCTCCTCCCACTCTTACCTCTGGTAGCCACAATACTGATCTCTAGTTCTATGAATTTGCTTGTTTGTTTTTTGTTAATTGACCTGCAACACTATGTTAGTTCCTGTTACACAACATAGTGATTTGGTATTTCTATACATTTCAAAATGATCACAATAAGTCTAGCTGTGGTCACCAATATTACATAGTAATTGACTATATCCCCCATACTGTACATAACTATTTATCTATCTGTATGATTATTATAACTGATCTCAAGGTCAAATGCATTTTAAAACTTTACATTTTCACTCACCCTCACTATGTTTACTATTTTTAACATCATATTTTCCATTTTTGTTTTGTCAGTCCCTTAACTATGTGTTGCAGATATAGATGATTTTACTACTTTTGTCTTTTAACCTTCGTACTAGCTTTTTATGTGGTTGATTTACTACCTTTACTGTATATTTGCTTTTACTGGTGAGTTTTCCCTTTCATAATACTCATGTTTCTAGTTGTGGCTTTTTCTGTTTTACTCAGAGAAGTCTCTAACATTTCTTGTAAAGTTGGTTTGGTGGTGCTAAACTCTTTTAGCTTTTGCTTGTCTTTAAAACCTTTGACCTCTCCATTAAATCTTAATAAAAGATTTGCTGAGTAGAGTATTCTTGATTGTAGGTTTTTCCCTTTCAGCACTTTAAATATATCATGCCACTCCCTTCTGCCTGCAGACTTTCTGCTGAAAAGGCAGCTTATAGCCTTTTGGGAGTTCCCTTGTATGTAATTCATAGCTTTTTTCCTTGTTGCTTTTAATACTCTCTCTTTGTCTTTAATTTTTGCTATTTTAATTACAGCGTGTCTTTGTGTGGTCCTCTTTGGGTTGATTCTGTTTGGAACTCTGTGTCACTTGGACCTGGATGTCTGTTTTCTTTCTAGTGTAGGGAAGTTTTCAGCTATTATGTCTTCAAATATGTTCTCTGCCCCTTTGTCTCTCTTCTCTTTCTGGGACACCTATGTGGTGAATGTTAGTATACTTAATGTTATTCCAAAGGTCTCTTTAACTGAGCTCATTTCTTTTTATTCTTTTCTCTTTTTTTCTGTTCACTTACTCTGTCTTCCAGCTCGCAGATCCATTCCTCTTATCATTTAATCTGCCGATCCCTTCAAGTATATTTTTCATTTTGGTTATGTGTTCTTCATCTCTGCTCTGCTCTTCTTTACATTTTTAACTCTTTATTAAAAACTTCTAACTCCTCACTCTGTTCATCAATCCTTCTCTCAAGTTATTTGAACATATTTACAATTATTATCTTGAATTCTATCCTTCTGAGGTTTGCTTTTATTCCTTTGTTTTGAATATATTCCTCTCTTGCTTTATTTTACCTAATTTGCTGTTTTTATTTCTGTGTATCTTTGTAGGTTGGTTATATTTCTCAATATAAAAGCCTTAGAAAAGTAGCCTTTTGTAGGAGACAATCTATGTGTCCCAGCAGCTAACTCACCTCTGGTCACTAGAGCTATATGCTCTAAGGGGGTTCCCTGCTTAGGCTGTGTGGGTCTTTCTGTTGTGATGGAATGACTACTGTGTGTAGTCTGGTAGGTGTGGCTGGCTGGTTGCCAGGTCCTGCTTTGTCCACTGGTGGGTGGGGCAGGGTCCTGAGGAAGTTATCTGTGGGGCCCTGGGGAAGAGTCCCAGGACTAGTGCTGGCCCACTGGTGGGCAGAGGCAGATTCAGGAATGGGTGGTTATGGAGCTGAGATCCTGAATCTAGTGTTTATCTGCTAGTGGGCAGGGCTAGTTCATGACATGGCTTACCCTGATGTCCTAGGATTCCAAACTGATGTCAGCCTGCTGATGGGTGGGCTGTGTCCTGGTATGATAGGCAACAGGGTTGTGGTGGTCCTGGGGCTAGTGCCCACCCACTGGTGGAGGAGGCCAGGTCCTGGGGCTAGTAGCAGCTCAGCAATATTCAAGGCTAAGTCCTGTGACCTCTAGTGGATAGAGTTAGCCCTGGGACAGCTATGGGCTTAGGGGATCTTAAGGCAGCAGGCCTGTTGATAGGTGGGGGTGTGTCTTTCCCCAGCTGGTTGTTTGGCCTGTACTGGTGCTGAAAGGCTGGTGGGCAGGCCTGAGCCCCTGCACTAATAAGCTAGAAGGAGAATTCCAAAATGGCACCACTGTCTATGTGATGGAACAAGCCCTCCACCAGTTTCTGGAGATAAGCTGCCACCAGTGTCTGTGTCCCTGAGATGAGCTCCAGTTTCCTCCTGCCTCTCTGAACAGCTCTCCAAGACCAGTAGGTTGGTCTTATCCAGCCTCCTTTCAGATTACAACTTCAGTCCTGGGTCCCAGACTATGTGAGATTTTGTGTGCACTTTTTAAGAGTGGAGTCTCTATTTCCCACAACCCTCTGGCTCTCCTGAAAATAAACCCCACTGGCCTTCAAAGCCAAAAATTCTGGAGGCTCACCTTCTTGGCACAAAAGTCTCAGGCTGTGGAGCTCAGTGTGCAGTTTATACCTCTTGCTCCTTGGGGAAAACTTCTGCAGTAGTAATTATCCTCCCAGGGGTATGGTTCTTGACTATGCATCTCTGCCCTCCATCCTGTCTCATTGTGGTTCCCTCTTCATATCTTTAGTTGTAAAAGATCTCTTCTGCTAGTCTTATGTTTTTTCTCATCAATAGTTGCTCTGTAAATAATCATAAATTTGGTGGCCCATGGGAAGAGATGAGCTCAGGATCTTCCTACTTCACTGTCTTGGCCACTACCTCAAAAATCCATAGTTACTTTTTTAAGATGAGCTTATAGAAGTAAAATTATACAGAAATGTATGCTTTGAGGCAATTGATATGTAGTGCTATTTTGACTAATTTACTTCAATACCAGCAGTGTTGGAGAGTTTCTATTTTCTTGCTTTCTTACCAATAAGAATGTCACCTATTTTTAAATTGTTAACAACTTGATAAGGAGGCAATAATGTCTTATTACTGCTTCTATCCAATGAAGTATGATTTAAATGAGTATAGAAATAAATGACATTTAGTATAGCCTAAAATGATGACACCAGATACTATTTAGCAAGAGCAAAGAATTAGTGTCTAATATTTCTGGAAGGAAAATAGAGTTGATTTTAGAATGAACCTTAAGTATTACTTATTCCACTCTCTGCAATTATCAGACAAGGAATTTGAGATCTAGAGGGTAGAACTGATTTGCTCAAAGTCACCTACTACTAAATATCAGAACCAGAGTTGCACCTGAGGGCTCCAGGTCACACCATTCCACCTTCTCTGATTTGCTTGGGAAATGAATGTGTCTTTCTTCTCAGTTTCCAAAACCCCATTAGTCTGTAGTGTTTCTGAATCTGAGCCACCTATGAAATGTTTTAGATTTTGTGCTTTTATTCAAATTAGAATATTTACAATTATTATAAATATGCTTGTATTTTTTGATGACCGTCTTATGCTAAGCATTGCCATATGATTACTGTGCCCCTGTTATCTTTGTATCGCATAGCATAATGGTGAAGAACGACCCCCAGAGTAGGATTATCTGAATTCAAATCTTCTATTTATCAGTTCATAGCTACATGACCTAGGACAAGTTACTTAACTCTCTGCACTTTAGTGTTCTCATCTTTAAAAACCTCCTAGGGCTGTTCGTATAAATTTCTTAGGACAGTCTGGCATGTTGTAAAGGTCAGCTGTTATTAATAAGGTGTTTTTCAAACTGGGGCCTAGAAACCTCTGGGTGGAGGGGGCCGTCCAGGGACGGATTGGCAGGGGTCAGCATAAGGTGTAGCCACTTGCCTAGGTGCTGTTGTCCATGGTGCTGAATCATTGTTTTTTAGTTACCCGAAGGACACTGTTGCTCTATGGAGTTGGTGGAGGAAGAGGCACATGACTGCCCACCATACACTAATCTTGTCTTCCTGAAATGAACCATAAAATTGATCCTCAGGCAGTCTAAAATCTAGAAATAATATTAATAATATTCCACGTCTGACAGCCAGCACAGATGGTGGGAAAGTATGGGCTTTGCATCAGGCAGACATGGGTTTAAATAATGGCTCAGCTCCTTGCAAGGAGTCTGATCCCAGATACAGGGACATAATAACACATACCTTGAAAGATTATTTTTAAGATCATATTAATGTGAAGAAGGCATTAGATACTCAATAAATAGCAGCTGTTGTTTAGATTGTTATGGGAAGCAGGAAGTGGGAAGAAGGAAAAGAAAAGGAGACTTAGAGAATGGAAGATGGAGGGTGGTGCATAGCAGAGGGAGAGGCAGCAGAACACAAGAGGTTCATGAAGTGGATAAGACTCACAGGCCAGTTCACCACAAATTCCTCCGGGGCCACAGGATCTTTGCAAACTGAATGTGGTTTCACATATTTCCAAACTTGAGGTTGTCTCTTTGATGTGGTTTTTGTTGTGGTTGTTGTTAACACACACACAAGCATACACCATACCACTGCCTCTACACTGCCTAGCATTTTCACAGTGTTGTCTTTTTCTAGTCCTGACCGAGCCCCATACTCCTGTCTTGGGGTGTCTCTTCTGTGACAATTCCATTTCTGACACAGGGATGTACTGTGGCATGACTAGGGCTCTCATTTTCTCACCTTCTCAGGCTTTCCTGCTTGTTGGATTTTACCCTTCACTTTATGGTGGGAAAGGCCTATTATCTGTTCTGTAAAATATCACAGAGGAAATATGAAACATAGATCCAGATGGTAAAGAAAAGAAAATTCTTCAGGGAATATAAGTCACCACGTGAGAGTTTTAGGAGCTATGCAGGATAATGGGCATCTGGCAGTCTGGTGGCTCTGGCTTCCCTGTAATGTTTTCCTGCTTCAGGAAAGTGGAACTGACTTGAGAGACCCAGAATCTGTGTGTTTTAGAGCCCCCGTAAAGGAGAAGGAATAGTCTCAGGTATTCCAAGCTTCTCTTCTTAGTTCTGTCCCTTACAGTAATGTAAAGCAGTGCTTGTAAACACTGGCCTGCATCAGAACCCCCAGGGCTCAATAAAACCCATTGCAGGGCCACCCTGAATTTCTGTAGATATGAAGTGGGTTCTGAGATTTTGCTTTTCTTACATGCTCCTGGTTGATGCCAGTACTGCTGGTGCGACGACATTTGACTTGTTAT